>NC_088685.1:13670237-13970237 GCF_028017835.1 Emys orbicularis | reverse complement strand
GAAAGCTTATGCTCAAATAAATTTGTTGGTCTCTAAGGTGCCACAAGTACTCCTTGTTCTTTTTACTACAAAGTTAGGTTGGCTTAACTAAATTACTCCAGGCTGTGAGAAAATTCACACCCTGTGCGATGCAGTTAAGCTGACCTAAGTGGTGACATAGACACTGCTGGGTCGATGGAGATGGAAATGATTGTAGCACCACCTTTTGGGACTTTTATAACTAGACTAGACAAAGCATGGCATAAAAGAACTATATGAGTTGGCAGGGAGAGAGACTGGATGACCTCAAAGGTCTTTTCTCCCTTTCTGGATTCTATGAGCCAAACACTGAAGCCCTGACTATAGACCTGATTCTCCAGTGCCTTGTGTGGGCAAACCCACTAAAGTAGGGATGGTAGGCTTGATCTTCTCTGACACCACTGCAAACCAGGCATAGAGCCACTGGAGCATCCACGTCGATGGAATTACCCAGGTGTAAACCAGGTATAAGGGAGAGAAGAATCAGGACCCTATGTATTTATTTGTGTCTGTTAAGTGTCTAGAATAATCTGGTGCTATGTAAATCAGAAATAATAAAAAGCAATGGCACAGATCCTTAGCTGGTGTAAATGAGTAATAGCTCCAGGATCTGCCCCAAGGAATCTGATTCTCTTCTGACCGCACTGACTTTATACAAATGTAAATCAGTTGACTCCAGGGAAGTTACTCTGCTTTATACTGATGTGAGCAAGAGGAGACTCAAAGCCCAGAAACCTCAAACCAGGCTAGTTTCATGTGGTTTTCGGGTTTTGGAAAAACATTTGCACAATGGCAGTCTTGTCCTCCTTGTTAAATGCATACTGTAATGCCTGCTGCTCTCATCTCGGGGTTTAAGTAACTCCCATTGATTAACTTGTATCTTGCAACAGGAGAAGATGGGGCCAGATCTTCAGCTGATGTAAATCAGAATAGTGCCACTGAAATCAATGGCATGATGCCAATTTATATCAGCTGAGAGTTTGGCTTAATTTACAGAAAATCTTGGGCCAATAACCTGGTTATGGTCAGTTTATCTATTTGGTTAGGAAGAAGGACTTAAAAAAAAAACAAATTGGAAAGTTTCATTCTCTTATTCTTTTCTCTCCACCCCTCCCCACCCCCACCACAAACTTATTCTCTGCCAGGGTAAACTGGCGTAGTTCCATTAACTTCAATGGAGTAGTTCCAATTTACACCAGCAAATTTGGCCCATGGTTTCCAAAGCCTAAAGCTACAGTAACTGTCTGTGCACCCTTGTTGAGTAAACAACATACAGCCTGCCAGATCCTCTGCGACTTTTTACCCATGAATCTCTTTGGAGAGGTGAAGGGGGGGGGGGGGGAAATCCCTTCTGGTTTTCATAATGACTAATCCTTTCCCCCCTTGGCATTCACCAGATGTTGCTTTGGATCAGAAGATAAATATTAAAATCTAAAGAGGAACAAAGCGGGCTGTTTACTAGATGGATTTTCTGAGGTCTCTTGAATGCTTTAAAAGATGTGGGGGGCAGATGCTTTGATATGCACACTGAATGGCTTTCACAACCCAGTGGAGCACACCAACCTAGGAAATAGAAATCCACCTTCTCCATCGCCCAACTCTGCAAACACTAAGTGTCTTCTGGGAGACGCTGAGCAGCACCAGGCCCACACTGCTGTGGGATAGAGCCAGGGCTAACCTGAAAAAGAGGCCAGCAAAAAGCGCCTGGGGTGAGTTGACTTTTGTCCTGTTATCCAGCAGAGAGTCGTCGTCACACAGGTATATGTAAGGCCTGGCTCCTGCTAGGCTGTACGCTCCTGCTGTGATATGGACGTCACACTGGATGTATGTGGTCCCAGCTCCTTTGCAGTCTTCTGAAGGATGGGTCAGGCCACAGAGAACGGCCAAGGACGCTGCAAAGACAGAAGGGAAAAAAAATACTCACCCACATAAGCATCGGCACTGATGCAAGTTAGAACCATATGCTGTGCCACTGAAATCAATGGGAGTTTTGCTATTGCCTTCCATGGCAGAAGGGTCATGATTATTTTCCCAGCTTAACCCTTTGGGAACCACAACCCTCCATTCTCACGATCCATATGATCTATTTATGACTCTGCCCGTTGGGTTTGATCTCTTATCTGTGTGGATAATTATGATCCTTTGGCAGTATCTATCCAGATGCTCTTTAGAATAAAGTGACCCCTTGTGGGGGACAAAAGCAAGCCAGTGATTAGCTAAGGGGACGGGCATAACTGCTGCCTGGAGGAGATGAGCCATTGTTTGCTTACTTCAACCCAGCAGTACAGTATGTGCTCAGATCCTCGATTGTTCAGCGGAAAGGGAACATTCTCTATACTATTGTTCCTGTGGCTGGATCTGCACTTCATGAAGAGAGTGTTGTGCTCAACACACTGGGGGTCCGAGTGGGCTAATGCAATTAGCCATTCACCGTTTGGAGACCGAGGTTCACATTGGGGAAAGCTGTTGGGATGGAAAGCACAAACCGACTGTGAACCTTTCACCAGGAAATGTTGTCTGGTGATAAAGTTCATTGCAGATTTGAAGCTCAGCCCTGGTTCAGTGAAAGCATCAACAGAGCTTTGCAGGCTTTTCAAAGGAATGGATTTGCAGTGGATTTGGAGCTTTTGCCTGGAATCTGTGTAAACTTGAGGCTTTGCATGATTTTAACTCAATGGGTTTGGGGGGTTTATTAATTTGCTTTAAGAGGTTGGTTTGTTTGTTTTTTAAAGGATGGGTTTTGTGAGCTGAAAGTCAGGTGGGAAGAGGTTTATGGGCCTACAGGAATATAAACCAGAGAACAAAATTCATTCAAAACCCTGAGGGTTTCATATAGCTCTGGGAGGATCTCCACCGAGCTAGCACTCAAACAATGAATAGCTGAAAGGAAGGATGGTCTTGTGCCAGTGATTGTTGTTTGCATTTCTATGGCTCATCAGAGATCAGGACCGGAGCTGGTTGGGAATTTTTCAGTGAAACTTTTTTGTTGTTAAAAATGCCGATTTGTTGAAACTGAAACTTTCACGTGAAAGGGCCAGCTTTGACAAATTTCTTGACTTGAAAAACATGTTGAAAAAAGGTTTCCAAGATGTCCCCTTCAGGGGACAATGGGGGGGAGGGATAGCTTAGTGGTTTGAGCATTGGCCTGCTAAACCCAGGGTTGTGAGTTCAATCCTTGAGGGGGCCACTTAGGGAACTGGGGTAAAAATCGGTCTGGGGATTGGTCCTGCTTTGAGCAGGGGCTTGGACTAGATGACCTCCTGAGGTCCCTTCCAACCCTGATATTCTATGATTCTATGATGTTTTCAAAACAAAAAATTGTTCAAAAGGACTTTTCAGTTCAAAATTTAAGCTAATTGTACTACAAATAATTATTTTAATTAAAAATGGTTGAAAGTGGACTATTTTGAAATGATCAAAACACAACACTTGATTGACCCCAAAAAATTCAGATTGTCAGTTCGCAAATGTTTTTTTGAAATTTTGACTTTTTAATCCAGAGTTGGGATGAGAAAAATGTCTAAAATCTGGAAAACGTTCATAGGACAGGAAAAGCATTTCCTGCCAAGCTCTAAGCAGGATACCATTGTTCTAGGACCAGTTCAAACACATATAAACTAAGCAATCCCTGCCTCAGAGTTTATCACAATCCAGGCATAAAACAAGAGACAACAGGTAGATAAGAGCATTGCCGGCAAATCGAGGGAAGTGATTATTCCCCTCTATTCAGCACTGGTGAGGTCACATCTGGAGTAGTGTGTCCAGTTTTGGGCCCCCCACTACAGAAAAGATGTGGACAAATTGGAGTGTCCAGCGGAGGGCAATGAAACTGATTAGGGGGCTGGGGCACATGACTTATGAGGAGAGGCTGAGGGAACCGGGCTTATTTAGTCTGCAGAAGAGAAGAGTGAGGGGGGATTTGATAGCAGGCTTCAACTACCTGAAGCAGGGTTCCAAAGAGGATGGAGCTCGGCTGTTCTCAGTGGTAGCAGATGACAGAACAAGAAACAATGGTCTCAAGTTGCAGTGCGGGAGGTCTAGGTTGGATATTAGGAAAAAACTATTTCACTAGGAGGGTGGTGAAGCACTGGAATGGGTTACCTAGGGAGGTGGTGGAATCTTCATCCTTAGAGGTTTTTAAGGCCTGGCTTGACAAAGCCCTGGCTGGGATGATTTAGTTGGTGTTGGTCACCAGTTCAGCAGGAGGTTGGACTATATGACCTCCTGAGGTCTCTTCCAACCCTCATCTTCTATGATTCTATGAAGACAGAGCATAAGGTAGCAATGAGAAAATACTGATCAGCATAAGGAACAGTGGTCAAAGCACACCAGCTGTATAACCATTGTTGAATTTTTTTTTAGACATTATGGCAGAGGAGAGTTTTCAGGAAGGATTTTAGGAAGAACAATGAGGTGGCTTTGCAGATGTTTACATGGAGTTCTTAAGGCAGCATGGTAGAAAGCACAAAGATGCTTGTTTAAAAATATACTAATGGGTGATGGAAGCTGGGGTCACTGACAGAGTAATGGAGTGGAGATGAGAGTAATCAATGTCTTGATATTGTTATGAGAGATGATGGGTATGGTGCCAGAGTCAGGCCAAGATTCAGAGCCAGAGTTGGGTGGGGCACAGAAGCAGGGACCTGGAACAAAGCAGGGATCAAGAGTCAGGTGAGAGGTCATGGTCTGATGTAGCACTCAGCCAAGGATTCAGGGGCATTGGTCAAAACGACAGGCATCATGAGATAGTGTCCACAGTGGGTTTGAAAGGTGGTCTTCCACTTGTCCTCAGCTCTCATAGTATTCTGGAGAGAAAATAACCTTTAGTTTGTGCCAGTGGATAAGTGTGTTATGGAGGGTCAGCCAAGAAATACCCAAGATCAGGGGAAAATGCCAGGAGTGAATAGCACTGAACTGAAGTGTCTTTCTGTGCTCTTCGCAGGGCTGGCTCCAGGCACCAGCGAAGGAAGCAGGTGCTTGGGGCAGCCAATGGAAAGGGGCGGCACGTCCGGGTCTTCGGCGGCAATTCGGCGGTGGGTCCCAGTCCCTCTTGGCAAAAAAGCTGGAGCCGGCCCTGGCTCTTCGATGGTGACCAGAGGTACAGTCTCTGTGTCCACCAGACAGGAGAATGGGGGAACCTATCAACTGTCTCTGCTAGGTCCAGAAGGGGCCTGGGCCCTAGGGGGATCTGACCTGAGTCTATGAGGGGCTGCTGTGGAGGGATTGGAAGGGAGCACGCTGGGACACGTACTCCTCCGGTAGTTGTAAATGCGGTGTTGGCTGGCAGAGTTCAGCACGTGTTCTGGATAGGTCCATAGCTCAAAACTCAGGGAAACATTTTGTCAAGGTTCCCAGGCCAGCCTCGTTCTTGGGGCCTGGACTGACTTCTTTTCCTGGGTCTCTTAGGTTTGGATTCCTCATACAACAACCAGAAATATAATAAACCAGTTTGCCACAATAGAAACACAAGTTAAGATTGGCAGGCCAGAATAACCTGCAACTGCTTGACTTGAGAAGCAGGACTCGATAGTGGGAGGCACAACTGTGACAATGCCTCTCGTCTTTCTTCCCACTGCCCCCACAATCAATTATCAATCCAGGCCTCTGTTGCTCTGGACCAGGGGTCGGCAACCTTCGGCACGCGGCCCATCAGGGTAATCCGCTGGTGGGGCGCGAGACATTTGGCTTAAATTGACCATCCGCAGGCACGGCCCCCTGCAGCTCCCAGTGGCCACGGTTCACCATTCCCGGCCAATGGGAGCTGCGGGAAGTGTGATCATAAATGTATTGGTGAAATTTTTTCCATTCCAAAGAGTATTGCTAACAACTTTTTCAATATGAGCAGAGCCCTTCTCTGTCACGGGCAATGCACTGCTGCAAATAGAACAGATTGTCCCCCTTGCAGCATGGTATCTCCTAGGCCCAACTTGGATGTGTCATACTGCAGCATCAGGGGTTCATCTGCGTTGTAATATTTCAAAATGGGAGCCTTCCCAATAATCTTTTACTTTCCAGAATGCTTGCTCTTTTTGGTCCGTCCACTCCTATGAGGTGTCTCAATGTGTCAGCTGTCTCAGGATCTCACAGATCTGACAGACAGACAGTTGAAAAACTTTCCCAAATAACTGATCATTCCCAGGAGTTTTTGGACTCATTTAACATCACTGGGTCTTGGCATTTCTCTAATTGCCCTTATTTTCTCTGTGTCTACTTTCAGGCCTTTGGAGGTCAACAAATGTTCAATGTATGGCACCTTAGTTACGCTCAACTTGAGATTGTCCAAGTTCAATTTATTATTTTTTTCCCTGCATCTCTGTAAAAGAAATGTGGCAATGTGTAGTCATGATCTCATTGAGCTTGTTCTGGATCATCCTCCTCTCCCACTATCAACACAACTGCTATTGTCCAGATTCCCATCAAGCCCTCCAATACTTGGGTCAGACTGCTCTGGAATACCTCTGGTGCTGAACTGATTCCCATTGGCATCCTTAACCATCACTATCTCCCAAGTGGAGTTGCACAAGTTGTCAAGTAACTGGATTTTTCATCCAATTCAATGTGCCAGAATCCATTTTTCATATCGCATTCTGTAAAAAGTCTCTCTTTAGACAGATCTGTTAATATGTCCTCAATTGTAGGCAGAGGGGAATGGCTCCATTTCAAAGCTTTGGTTAAAGTCTTTGGGTCTATGCATATTCTCAGCTTTTCAGATGGCTTTCTTACCACCACAAGACTGCTTTTCTAGTTTGTGTTCTTCTCTACAGGATGAATAATTCCACAGTTCTGTAAGCTCTGCAGTTTGTCTTTCAATGGCTATCATAATGCAATAGCTACTTTCCTTTTTTGGCAATTTAACTGGCTTCACACTGGTGTCAATCTCTGTTTTATAAACACCATCTAACTGTCCATCTCCCTGAAACATATCTTGATACTCCCTCTGTATCATCTCCTAGACCAAGGTAATATCATCCAATGTATCTTAGTCATCTTGCTATCCACTTTCATTATGTTCTGGAACTGTACTTTTATCCGGTTCATGGCTTAGACAATCTTGCTGCCCAGAAGCAAAAGTGCTGTCTCATCGCCTATGACTACAAAGTCCAGTCTGTATTTTTTTCCTTGGATTTCTTAATTTAATTTTACATTTCCCCAATGGGTTTTAATGTGATCTGGTTGTACATTGTTAACAGCTGGTTGGTCTCTTCCAACCATATGTTTGGGTTCACCAGACTGTGGCACAAGTTGTAACATTATCCCAATCAATCTAATTGAAATTGTATCACTTTCTTCCCAAATAACCTGGCTGCATACAACTGTTTCTGGTGCTTAGGAGGGTCTTCTTGCACTATGTTTATCATCTGTTCGGTCACTCAGACAATGTCCTCATACTCATTATTGCTCTCTTTAGTTACTGTGTGTACCTTGGATTTGTTTTTCTTCTCTCTGGGGAAAAAACAAACACTTGGCTGCAAAATGATTACATTTTGTCAGAGATATGGCATTTTTTCCTCACAAGCTAGACACTTTTCTTTCTGTCTTTCCTGGTTTCTCCCACAGTATTGACATGTGTCTGTAGCATTGTCATCTACTGATGTTGGATCTGGGTTTGATTTCTCTTTCTTATGTATGGCATGGACAAAGCTTTTCCCCAAAGTCAAGTCAGCTTCCCTCAGCAACCACTTTCATACTTGTAAGTCTCATATCTGGTCACACTATCCGGTCTCTTATCAATGAATCTTTAATATTTCCAAAACTGCATCTGGCTGCTAACATTTTTAAATCAGTGCTTTATTCATCTATATCCTCTCCAGCTGCTTGATCCCAAGTCAAGAAATGATATCTTTCCACCATTTCATTCTTCCTGGGGTTAGAGAGAGTACCAAAACAGCCCGTTATTGCTTTTAAGGTGTGCTGAGCTTGGGAAATTTCCACTCAGAGAGTCTCACTTACCTCTCTCCTTTTTTCTCCAATCAGGTAATGAAACAGTTTTATTTTCACATCTTCTTTATCTTCCAGCGGGGTTAATTTCCTCTTTCCAGCTCTTCCATGCCTGAACTAAATTCTTCGCTTGCAGGTTTAATGCCCCCAGAGGCTTCAGACCCTCCATTTTTCTGTTATCAGCCTTGTCCTATAAAGCAAACTGTATACTCACAGAAGTATTCTGCTCTCTGCAGTGCAGCTCTGAATGGTCTCCCCACTGTCTAGGACTTGATTACCACTGCCACCATGTTTTAGGCTTTGTTGTATCTGGATCATCTGCTATATAAGATCTCACTCTGACATGGGATTAATTCAACTTCAGCTTCTCCAGCCTACTGGCTTCTCAGACAGTTCCCAAGGAGGTGTTGTTTTCAACTGTAGGCTGCGCAAAAGTGTCTGCTAGCACGATGAACTTACTCCTGCAGTGCCCGATTCTTGACAATCAGCTGTGAAAACCATGTTGCACAGCTTGGTTATCCATCTGGAGGGGCTTAATGGCTCATGCGGAGCCAGTACTCCCTGGGATAAGGAGCCGGACCTGCTGAGAGAGGTTGGTTTTCCAAGCAAACTGCCGTGGACCGGGAAGTCAGTCCTAGTGGTCAGAGCAGTGGTGGTCAGATGTAGTCACCAGAGCAGGAGTCAGGCGTCGGAGCCAGGGGTCAGGCCATGGGTTGGAGCTGGAGACAGTAGCCAGGGGAAGGGGGGGGGCACAGAAGCAGGGATCTGGAACAAGCCAGGAAGGCAGGAGCCAGGCAAAGATCAGGAATCAGGTGAGAGGGCAAGGTCTCATGTAGCACTCAGCTAGGGATTCACCTAGTTGATCCAAGAACTTCCTGTGTCTCCTTCTGGCTTAAAGAGCGAGACCGAGCCAATCAGAGAGGCCGGGCATCTCCTCCAATTAGGAGCTTTGGGGTCCGTGCTTCGGGTGAACTGGGGTCCACCAGCCCACATTTCCTGCTGGTACCGGCAGTCCGAGGACTGCCTGGGGACCCATCAACTCACATTCAACACCCAGGATCTCTCACAAATAAGTACCTTAGATAGATAAGCAGCAAGAACAATATTAAAAATAAAAGGAAACTCACATACCATGACTTAAAAAAAATATTCGCAGTTGGTGGAATCATCCAAAGGCGCTGTGTGTGTGTGTGTGTGTGTGGTCTACATAAAAATACATGAAGGGGAGGTATTTCTGCAGCAGGATGTGATGTAACAGAGGAATGCATCCACTTCACCAGTCCTAGGCACTGGGCACAGCCAGGAAATATCAAACGTGCTTCTAATCTGCATGCATGTGCCTCTGTACTGAAGTGTAGCAAAGGCCCCAAAATCATGTCCCCTAGGCCTCTGTACACAGCTTGTCTCCCTGTACCACTGCAGTGGTTCGGAACCTCTCTGCTGAGTGAATGAGGCTAGCAAAAGGGAGCTCTGCATGTCAACAGCTCACTAGTCTAGCTGGTAGGGGCCAGCCAGCACATCACAAATGTCAAACTCCCAGAGAATAGTACCAAGTAAACAGCAGATGTGAGGCTAGATTAAAAAGATCTTTGGCAGGCCAATTATCATCTAAAAATATCACCTGAAAATATAATTATAATCAAAATATGAATATCAGGCTATTTTACCATTTGTGGTGTGTTTCCAAGATATGAACGCATTTGAGTTTGTGTACACAAACATTTTATATGTTTATGTGCCTATACCAGCATTGCAAATATCTACTTGGCTCTAAACTAGTGTGAGTTTGTTTTTTAGTTTGTTTTGCTTGACCAGAAAAAAACAAATATTTTTCTAAGTGTAACAGATCATCACTGGTAGAGGGTAGGTGAGAGAGAGAGAGAAGTTAGCCTTCTCAATGGCATATTTGGTAGGATATGAGATAAATATCTTAATTCAGCAAGAGCTGAGCAATAAACAAGGGAAAGTCTTATGTGTCTGTTTAGTGGGAAGTGCAACCTACCCAACTCAATTCCCCAAACTAAATAACCAAGAAACTCTTTGATACAATCAATCAGCATTCGCTTGCTGACATCTAGTGCCCATTTGAAGTATTGTCTGGACAAGCATATTCTCTCCACCTCAGCAATGGTCCAAAGCACAATAAATTTAGAAACACCGTTCTTCATGTTTTCATAGTCTCAATCATTTTCTTGTATTTTATTCTATTTCTTTTTCTTGAATAACCAGTCTCCCCCTCCCCTCATCCCGGTATTCAAGCACTGAGTCTTTTAACATGAGATATCCCAGTTCCCAGGACAGAGCTTAAAGGAAAGTTCCTAGGATTGTTCCCAAATCCTGTTTAAATAAATGTTTATTTACAGTATCTCAGATTCATTCCGCCCACATCCAAACACACACAGTTTTGGTTTGTATTTTGAGATTGCTTATCGAGAAACCCAGAGGATGAGGCAAAATGACAAGTGGGAATTCCACAAGTTGGCAGTCACAGATACTCTCATAGCATCACCCCATAGGGTGGGAGGGATTTATAGATCCATGGAGGAGCAGAGGCCAGGGACTTTTGACCTCAGGGAGGTCTCTAGAATTTGAAGAAATATTACATGTAACCCACACACCTCCTGGGTGTGGTGTTCTATCCCCTCTAGTGGCACTGAGACCACTTAGAGATTAATGAGTCTGCTACAGCCTTAGCTAAGGGCCATGTGCCTTTTGGCTCATGCATTTAGCTCCAGAGGTCCCAGGTTCGATCCCACTCCCCGATGACCGGGGTCTGTCGGTGTTTCAAGTCGGGGCTCACCCGGGATATCAACTAGAGAGTCGCTGAAGCTTCAGACACCCTTCCTCAGCTAGGAAACGTATGTAACCTACACACGTCCTGGATGTGGTGCTCTGTCTCCTCTAGTAGCACTGAGAACACTTAGAGATTAATGAGTCTGCTACAGCCTTAGTTAAGAGGCATGTAGCTCCAGAGGTCCCAGGTTTGATCCCGCCCACCAACAACCAGGGTCTGTCCATGTTACATAGAGATCTCAGGGTATTCACTTAGCCCCTCCAACCTACTCTTTGAGCTACCCTTAGAGTAGCTTGCACTGTAAGCCCCTCGGGGCAGGACCATCTCTTTGCCATATGTTTGTAGACTGCCTAGCACATCGGGCCCTGGCCTGCAGAAGCTACTGCTATGCCAATAACAATACCCTGCATGCATGCATGCATGCCATAGTCTCCTCCCCCCCATTCCC
Source organism: Emys orbicularis (assembly GCF_028017835.1). Taxonomy (NCBI): domain Eukaryota; kingdom Metazoa; phylum Chordata; order Testudines; family Emydidae; genus Emys; species Emys orbicularis. Next base: position 13,959,039 of record NC_088685.1, on the reverse strand, counting down.
TACCTCCTGCCATCAAGAGAAGAAAGGTGTGAGTGCTTCTGCTGGGTTGTTCCCATGGGAATGATGCTGCAGAGACAGGCTGTCATCCAGCCATGTACCATCTCTTATCACATCTCCCACACACTCACAAAGCAGTGACCATGTGGTGTTTCCAGAGAGGGCCTGATCCATGCCCACTGACATCAATGGAAAGACTCCCATTGACATCAGTGGGATTTTGGATGAGGGTCAGGATGCGGTGGCTGCTGCCATGTTGGCTCCTCTCCCTTCCCCATAGCAGTTTTTGGGCCATCAGAGGTGCCCCTCTCCTCATCTGCGCTAGGATTTTTTGCAATGGGAATTCAGGACATGTGGTTTGAGGTCGGGGATAGATTTTAGGAGGGTTCATTATCCATCCCAACATGTTAACTGACCGTCCAAGCGCGGGGCCAGGCAGCTCACATCGGTCGTCGTGGTGTCACCTAGCATTTCACAGGGAGCGCCACAGATGGTTATGGAGGTGTTTCCTGGAGCAAACCCAGTGCCGTGCATGTGCACTGCCCCTCCACCCAGGCCACCTAGGAAGAGAATAGAGAAAGGGATTTAAAACAGAGCTTCATGACTGGCCGTTAATGAGACCAGCCTGGAACTGCAGCCTCAATTTACAAGGGCCTCAAAATCTGCCTTTACACTCTGCATTATGGGTAAGGGAAAGGCCATCACAGATGTGCCTCAGTTATCCACAACTAATACTTGGAGCCAGATCATCTCTGGCCACTGCATCTTGCATGGCTCTACAGAGGGTGAGGGGTGGTTGCGATGCTGCACTACCCTTAATGCCCCATCCCAAGACAAAATTTAAGGACTGTCGGTTCCTCCATGTACCCATTTAAGGTTAAGTAGACGCACTCCGTGAACTCAAAAGAGTCATGCCAATCTAAAATTGGTGGAAGTGAGATGAGAATCAGGCCTACGATTTCCGTTTCAATGGAGGCAGTGTGGGGCTCTGATAATTACCTGCTGTATGATGTTGGGCAAGTCACTTAGCCTCTCTCTGTTTCCCCTGCCAATATTTGTCTATCTTGTCTATTTAAATTGTAATTTTTTCAGGGCTGGACTGTCTCTTTCTAGGTGTCTGTACAGCACCTAGCACGATGATCTTGGCTGGGGCCCCTAGGTACTATAATAAAGACATAAATAAATAGTGATTTCTGTCATTGACTTGCTGCGTTACTGAGTTTCAAAAGTATCCACTGACTTCAGGTGCCTGCATTTTTGTGTGTCCATCTTAAGAGAGTTAACGTCAGATATTTTCAGAAGTCAGTGGAAGCTGGAGGCACTCAGACCTTCTGAAAATAAGGCGTTAGGTGTCTCGAGTTCTGCACCCAAATACCAAGGGAACAAAATGAGTGAACGCTTTGGAAAACACGAGTGTGCATCCCTCTGTGCCTTCATTTGCCCCAGTCTGGAATGAGTACTGTGGTGTATGCAGCCATGCAGCCAGAAGGGGAGGTCATCCTGCTTTTGTGTGAGTACACCATTCCCTGTCTAGAGCTGGTGGGAAACTGTTTTCCCAGCCTGTGAGAATTTCTGAAGTTTCAAAAAAAAAAATCATCTCTCAAATCAGGACAACGCATCTAAATCTCAAAATGTTTTTTTGCAAATCTATAATCCTAAAAAGTTTTTGGATTGGGTCAATCAAAATGTTTCATATAAAAAATAATTACCCTTTTTGGTATAATTTAACTAAAATTTCAAAACAAGCCAGTGATTCAGACCGAAAAAACTAATTGTTTCAAATAGATGTCAAAATATCCTATTTTGACAATTTACCAACTTTTTTTCAAATTGGGAGAGTTGTCAAAAACAACTCTTTCTCATAAATAGTTTTGTTTTTGATGAACTGGCATTTTCCAACAAACAATATGTTTCAACAGAAGATTTCTGACCAGCCATATCCCTGTCTGCTAGAACCAGCCTTGCACAGTTGGAATCACCTTTTCCATCCCACAACATCTTTTTTTTTAAACTCCCCAAGATCTTAAAATTCTTTTTTTCTGTAACACACGTTGAATGTGCAGAATTTATGGAGGCGAGATGTGGTATAACAGTTTAATCAGCACTCCGCTGTGATGCGTAAACAAGTGGCATCGTCGTGTGTGAGTAACATGGGGATCTAACTGCTTGCCAATATAAGGTTTTTACAAGACTCTGCAGGGTCGGTCCTGGGATTGGTCCTGCTTTGAGCAGGGGGTTGGACTAGATGACCTCCTGAGGTCCCTTCCAACCCTGATATTCTATGAGTCTATGATCAAATCCTTGCAGAGATACCTAGATAGATAGATCGGTCGGTCTTCTAATTTTGTGCTTGTGCCCATCAACACAGTCTCTGATTGCTTACCATTGTTCTTCCATTGAATCTTGGATACTATGTTTCACACCCAAATAAGGATTTTATTTTATGGGGGATGGGTAGGGGTATTTAAGAGATCACATTATGAATTCCTGAAAACAGAATTTAGCATGTAAGCAGCTGACAGACCCCCCAGCCAGGACACTCGCTCATAGTCTGTGAAAGAAACAAATCAGGCCACATTCACTCTCCCCTGATACTCTAGATTCTAGTGTGTTTGTTGGGGGCAGGTGGGGGTCACTAGTGATTTCCTCTCTTACAAACTCCAAATACAAATTGTGACATCTCTGTCACTGCTGTTACCCAGGAGACAGTCATCCCCAGCCACTGATGCACTTACCCCAGTTGTTGCGTGTCGATGTGACAGTAAACTGAGAGGTGAATGTCAAGTTTGACGAAGCCCAGCCTCGGAGGAAGTCGCCGCCGAGGACCCGGTATTCTCCAGCAGGAAGCCGGGGAGCCGAGCATTGCAAAGTGGTGTGATTGCCAGTGATGTTGGTGCAGGGGGAGTCCCCAATGGAAATGTGCATGCTTTCCACCCCCGTGATCCGTGACACGGTCATTGTTAAAAGGAGACCCACCGGAGGCAGAAGGAAAAGGAAAATGGGGGTGAACTCTTCACTGTAACTTATTTCACCAAGGTGGTACAAGATGCCATCTATTTCTAGAGCTAAAGCATGGATCCCATTGCCCAGAGGAACAGAGCACCGGAGAACCACATAGCTGACATCTGTAATGAGGCAGGGTCGGTTCCCAACAAGAACGGAAGTGCTGTTCCTTCCTTTCAGTGCTGCCCCTTGTATGGCAAGAAGGCCCCCACCATTGGTACTGAAATTTTGGGGGTAAAATTTGAGCACCCAAGGAATGACGGTGAAGATACGGGAGTCCCTGCTGAAGCAAGCATGCCCGCTTCTTCTGTTGGACACAGAAAGGCTGTGCTCCCCTGGGGAAAGGCTGCCTGTCTGGCATTGTATGCTGGTCTCATTCCAGAAAGTTACGTTACAAGGGTCACGGTTGTCCACTTGTATCACAAGTTCATCAGTTGCCAAAGCTAATCTCTGGCCTCTGATCAGCAGAGATGACAATGTCCCATTGATCTCCCAGACTACAGCATCTACCTTAGGGGTCCACTCTTTCAGAAGGTGGAGTGCACAGTCTGTGAGGCAGACACTCTGGATTCCATTTACCGTCACTGTGACATTAAGGGCTTGAGATGCATCAGGCAACCACCAGTCATCCAGAGGAGGTTCCCTTGGAAGAAGAGCACAGCTGATCCTGTTGTAATCCACACTGTGGATCTCACAAGTATAGTTACCCGTCAGGCTCACACGAACTGAATTCCTCCTGGATTTTAGAGCAAGACCGGATATAGTGAACAACAGCCCACCACAAGCTGAACCTTGTGATGGAATTATGGCCTTTACCTCTGGGACTAATGTAAAGTTCTGCAGTGCTGCCGTCACGTTGGCATAGCCCAGCTGCTTCTGGAGAACTCTGATGGGATAGATTCCAGGTTCCAGAGTGCTCAGTGGGAAGGAGCATTGAGAAAGGGTTGTGGATTCATTGTCGGATTGAAACTCCAGCTCACATTCAGAGTCTCCCAGCTTAGCCACTGAACCAGTTATATTTATTCCTTCTATGTCCAGCCACAGGCTATCATTCATCATTTTTACTTCCACAGAGGTAACTACCGGAGTCAAAGCCATCTGGTAAGTAAAGGTGATATTCCTCTTTGGGAAGCTCCAGGAGGGAAGGAGTGGAGAGGATCTGTTACCAATGAACACCCCCACAAGTACAGAGATGTCCTGGGACTCTATATTAGAGAAGTCAGCAGCCGGTGGGGTCTGGCACCATATTGTTTCTTCCACCAAGCGGGTAACATCACAGGTTTGCGTGCCTATAAAGACTGAAACCAGGGTAGGGTTTTGGCTAAAGCCTTTTCCAGAGATTGTGAGGATTGTTCCACCTAGGGATACAGAAACGGTTAGCGCCATGGAGTCAGCTCAGAGTGAATTCTAATATGGTGAAACGCCACGGAAATTTCTACAGCCGCATTGTCTCAGCCTCTTCTGCCCTTAAAACGAAGTTCATTGGCACCTGATCACCATATAGGGACCCTGAGTTTATATGACACTGCTTCCTAGCCCTCACCCACCACTGCATCCCAGTGTGTAACATTTAATAATTTAACATGGGGAGAGCAGCGAGAGTTTGAAAAATTCTAATCCCTAATCTAAGGACGGGTTTGCCAAGCACAGGGTTCTTCAAAACTGGCCACTTTACCCTGTGATCGCTGTTTGCCTGGCAGCTGCATTCCAGCTATACGTCCCTGGAGTATGGGCTGGTCCCCTCCTCCTTGTGCAGAGTGGCATGAACTAACTTGCACACGAGGTTGTGATGCAACGCCATATAGCGGTGGAGAAATATCAGACTGCAGTGCAGACATCACCAAAGCTAACCCTTTGTCTGCTAGGAAGAGGATTAAGCAAATCAGAACACGCAGTGGGGTGAGCTGAGACTTTCAGCTGCTATAACCCAGGCCTAAATTCCTCTATTCCAAGCCTAAATCCTGCAAGATCTTTAGCAAGTGCTTCAGCAAGAGAGCTCTCCCTAGAAACGATATCGTTTGTTGACGGCTCCATTAGCATGACAGAGTTTTTGGAGGACCCAATAGCAAGGTGTGCCCAAATCTTGCCCAATTCAAGGCTGTATTGGTAACCTGCCATGACGTCAAGAGGTCACATGTTGTCATAACTATAAAGGGAAGGGTAACAGCTCTCCTGTGTACAGTACTATAAAATCCCTCCTGGCCAGAGACTCCAAAATCCTTTTACCTGTAAAGGGTTAAGAAGCTCGGGTAACCTGGCTGACACCTGACCCAAAGGACCAATAAGGGGACAAGATACTTTCAAATCTTGGGGGGGGGGAAGGCTTTTGTTTGTGCTCTTTGTTTAAGGGGTTGTTCGCTCTTGGGACTGAGAGGGACCAGACATCAATCCAGGTTCTCCACATCTTTCTAAACAAGTCTCTCCTATTTCAAACTTGTAAGTAAATAGCCAGGCAAGGCGTCTTAGTTTTACTTTGTTTTCTCAACTTGTAAATGTACCTTTTACTAGAGTGTTTATCTTTGTTTGCTGTACTTTGAACCTGAGACTAGAGGGGAGTCCTCTGAGCTCTTTAAGTTTGATTACCCTGTAAAGTTATTTTCCATACTGATTTTACAGAGATGATTTTTACCTTTTTTCTTTAATTAAAAGCCTTCTTTTTAAGAACCTGATTGATTTTTCCTTGTTTTTAGATCCAAGGGGGTTGGATCTGTTTTCACCAGGAGTTGGTGAGAGGAAGGAGGGGGATGGTTAATTTCTCCTGGTCTTAAGATCCAAGGGGTTTGGATCTGTATTCACCAGGGAATTGGTGAAAGGTTTCTCAAGGCTTCCCAGGGAAGGGAATTAGTTTTTGGGAATGGTGGCAGCGGACCAGATCTAAGCTGGTAGTTAAGCTTAGAAGTCTTCATGCAGGCCCCCACAGTTGTACCCTAAAGTTCAAAGTGGGGATACAGCCTTGACACATGTTAATGGCATAAAACTGAACAGATTGCAGCTATCGTCATCTTTAATACAGAGATGCACCATGTGAAACTCCATGTCCCAGCTTGCAATACTCCATCCTGAGCCAATCAGCCTCCACTGACTTCAAAGTGGTGCATCCCATGCTGCAGCCTATAGTTACTGTGTGGGATAGTCCTCCAAATTAAAGAAGGTGGCCCTGGACTATAGACTATTCACTGGTTATCCTATGTGACTTTCTAGAAAGTTTCAATACATTTTTTTCATAAAGTCAATAAACCCCAGTCCTCTCAAAAACCAAAAAAGTGGAACTAGTATGACTTGGCCAGCTTTCTCGCTCAGCACAGGTTCTGAAGCATCCTGATCCCCAGAGAGTACACTCTTTGGGGTAGCATCCCCGTCTCCACTTTCCTCAGTAAAATGCCTGGCATGCTGCTGGAGCTGAACATCATTCGTAACCAATCACATTTTTCTTAAACCTTGAATTTACTTCTAAAAAGAGAATTCTTCTACAATCCACATTTTTTATTATTTAACCTTCCAGTTTGATGGGCTTCGCTATATCTAAGTTGGCATCAGCTCTCAAAGCTGAATAATAATATTTGACACTTTATCTAATGAACCGACACAAAGCCCCTCTATGATTATGGCCAGCAGAGGAGTTAAGCGATTTGGCTAAGGCAATCCATAGAATCCGTGAGTTTCTAGCTCCCAGACCTGCACTTCAAGCATAAGACTATGCATCCCTTCCCACCCTCCACTAGGCCCAGATTCTCCTTTTCCTAATGCCAGTTTTACACTGGAGGAGCTCCACTGAGGTCAGTGGAGTTACTGCTGATTTACACTGGTGTGAGACAGAGCAAAATCGACAACTTAATTCTCTACAACTTAAAATGTTCATTGCCTCCATATCTGCTACACAGCAAAGCAATAGAGACACTCCACTTAGGCCCTGATCCTGCAAAGGTTTATGGTCAGCTTTAGTCCTAGTGGGACTCTGCGTATACGTCAAAGACTTATGCACATTGAATGTTAAGCACTGGGAGGTCCGGACTGAAAAAGCCAGCACCAGTTATTCAGGTGTGAGTGGTTTTTGTGCATTTGGTTCATTCATGAGGGGAAACAAATTCAAAGGACAGGGGACCTTGTCATCAGCCCTATGGCCAACTTGTTCCAATATTAGCCAGACAATCCAAAGGTGGGCTGCTCAGTACACTCACACACACCCAGAGAGTCCCAGGCAGGCAGCTGCTGCCTGTCAATGCAAGTCTACATAATAAGGGTTCACGCATTTACAAATGCCATCATCTAAATGAATGTGAAATTGGACGTCCTTCCCAATCACAGAGGGGAGATGAGTCCTTGATCCCTTGATGGCCTCCAGAAGTGGTGACAGATGTGCTGATGCTATTTACCCAGTGCTTAATTTGTGCCAGGGTTGAGCCTCGGCACCTCTGAGCTTGGCAGTTCATAACTCCAGCACCTCTGGGCTTGCCACATCAGTTATGAAAGTAAAAAAAAAAAAATTGCTTGAGCCCCGGCACCTCTTTCATTACAAATTAAGCGCAGTATTTACCCAGAACGGAGCCACAGCAGGGCTCTATGCTGAGGATTTCAGTGTTGTACTGGATGAACGGATCAACTCTGCAAAACACAAACACAGGATCAGTCCTTTACTTTTCCTTTTTATCCCACGTGCTTTTCTCTCCTTGCCTTTCCTGGCTGGATCCCCGAATAGCCTCCCTACATCTCCTGCTTGGTTCCATGCCATCTCCCGAGTGCCCTCTTACAAGGCACTGTCATTCCAGGCCACAAAGACTCTCTCCCCTTGAACCCAGGCATGTAACTAGCTGGTCAGGGTCTCTATGGAGCAACATGAAGGGACAGATATTACAAATACTACTGAAGCAGTACAAAGTGCTACTGACTGCAGTGGGACTAAAGCACATGCTTAAGAGCTTTGCTGAACAGGTATTCGCTGCTGAATCAGGGTCGTAGTAATTGCTAATCATTTGTAAAACATACAGTGGAGCTCTTTGTTAGCAAGCTGGCTCTGATACTGAGCCCATGTTTCCTTTGCTTTTCCATTAACCCTAAAATCCCAGGTAGAATTTAGCTAATGAAGTTCACATCCTCGAGGGAATAGGCACATTCACTCACCCATGTGAGCCGATTGCAATGCCATTGATGATGACCGAAAGGTTGTACCATCCATCTGCCATTGCAGGCAGTACTACATCGACGCCATAGGCTGTTCGTGCTTGGATCTGTGCCACAGTGTCCTCAATTTTCACCTGTACATCCAGGCCAGTACAATTTGCGAATGAAGATATTCCAATCTGGAGTGACTGGGGCCCTGTGGAAAGGAGAAGACATGAAGCAATCAAGTTGTTTGTTTAATTAATTAATGGAGATATCCCATCTCCTAGAACTGGAAGGGACCTTGAAAGGTCATCGAGTCCAGCCCCCTGCCTTCACTAGCAGGACCAAGTACTGATTTTGCCCCAGATCCCCAAGTGGCCCCCTCAAGGATTGAACTCACAACCCTGGGTTTAGCAGGCCAATGCTCAAACCACTGAGCCGGTGAATCTAGTGCATGGGCAAGTGTCGGAGCAAAAGAAGTCTCTTCACAACACAAGCTGTAGCAATGCAAGCTTCTTCGGCACATTGTCCCGCCCATGCGCATCAACCCTGGGCTAGAGGGCCTCTTCTAGAAAAGTGAGCATTAGTCTCCATGGACCCCCATCCATCCCTTAGCCTCTCTAGTCAAGTTGCCAACTGGGGTGGCAGTTTTTTGAAATCTTGACACCTTCCCACTGCACTAGCAACTGGACTGTGACCACCAAACCTACATCACAAAGTCCACTTAGCCGATAGCCTTGCAAGGGTTGGGGGTGTGGAGGTTGGTTGAGTTATGTAAAATTGAAATATTCCATTAACATTCTTCTGAGCTATCCAGCTCCCTTAGATAAAGCAAGTCCGATTCAGCTAGTCATTGTGTCTTCTGATGGGTAGTCCAGTCCACTTAACTAATAAACACAGACTTCCTAGTCAGGTACTGATCTTTCTGTCACTGCAGATGCCTCTCCAGTGCATTACCACAGCTAGGATTCAATCTGGGGACTTTTATAACCTTCATTCTAAAGAGTCCCTTTAATGAGGCAGAAGGAACTGGGCTCCTCTCAGCCACCAGCCCCTCTGAGCAGAGCTTGAAGCAGGTACTTTCCAATTCTATATGTAAATGTAACTTCTGCCAGGTGGAGTCGGCAGCAACAAGGGCTGGGTGCAGTACCTAGGGATTCTTCTTAACAATGCAAAACAGAACCAGCTCGATCCCCCATCCAGTAACCTGGGAAAACTAAACACCACTCTTGGGCACCTCAGAGGCCACATCTACACTACAAAATTAAGTTGACCTAACTTACATCGGCATACAGCTGCCTCAGTAATCACGTTGCTTGTGCATGTCTACGCTTTGCTCCTTGTGTCAGCAGTGCACATCCTCACCAGGAGTGCTTGTATTGATTGTACTGTCGGTGTGGGGCATGGTGGGAAGGCTCCTGAAAGCCAGTGACAGTCCACATAGGCAGCGCAGTGTCTACACTGACACTGCAGCAACCTAACGGCATTAACCTTCACTCTACGCTGCTCATGGAAGTGGAGTTATTAAGTTGGCATAGTGGGGTAGTTAAGTCAGCGGGAGCGAAATTTAAGTGTAGATGCTTCCATAGTTAGGTCAACAGAAGCTGTCTTGCATCGACCTAACTCTGCAGTGTAGACCACAAGCACTGACTCTGTATATAACAAAAGAAAACTTTTATTGACAGGGAAAGGGAATCCAGCATTCATTTGTGAAAACACCACAACCACAATTCAGACGCATGTAACCATAAGAAAACAACCATCCACAGTATATTGGGCAGTGTCCTTTGCTCAGTTTTCCACCTTGTGGCAGGAAAGTTTGACAAACAAATATCCATTTAACACACCACTCCTTTTTCCTCCACTGCACCACACCCACCGTTGGTTGTCCTTAGTCAGTGAAGACCCAGAGTTCAGAAATGCATTCACGTGGGTCCACCTCCCACCACTGAAAAAAGGGGAAGGGGGCATTGAGCCATGCCTCTGTAATGCCAGCAGATGCCAGTCAGCAGCAGCCAGGATCAAACCTGGGATCTCTGGAGCTTAACACATGAGTCTCCACTGCGTGAGCTAAAAGACACATCTCGCTTCGGGCTGGTCTACACTAGGGGAGGATCAATCTAAGATACGCAACTTCAGCTACGCTATTCGTGTAGCTGAAGTCGAAGTATCTTAGTTCGACTTACCTGGCCGTCCTCACGGCGGCAAGTCGACCGCCGCGGCTCCCCCGTCAACTCTGCTTACTCCTCCTGCCAAGGTAGAGTACAGGTGTCGATTCGGGGATCGATTTATCGCATCTAGACAAGACGCGATAAATCGATCCCCGATAGATCGATTACTACCCGCCAATCAGGCCGGTAGTGTAGATGTGACCTTAGCCCAGGCTGTGGCAGGCTCATCTCTATCTGGCCTAGCCACTACTAGAGGAGGATAGAATGCTACCCCAAGCAGGCACAGTTTACATCTCCACCGCTGCAACTGGCTCAACACTGCTGGCACTGTTATCTCTGCCACCCTTCCCTTGCCACTCACTGCCACTTCTGTGATGCCGTGTTCTGAAGTTCCCCCACTTAGCCTCGTTCTTACTGATTTCAGCTCTTAGTGATTTCACTGGGTGGTGGGCAACCTCTGTGCAGCTGCCTTTTCATTGTCTTTTACTGCAACACTGTCCCCAGATCAGGTCTAAGCCTTAGCCCCTAGACCTGCTCATCAATTATTTCAGCTCTAGTAATAACTGAACAGAAACACGGACTCTCCACTGAGTCCTATCAGCTCTGTCTTTAAACACTACAGCTGGGTGGGGAGTGTCAAATGGTGTCTACGATTCTTTAGGCAGAGACCACACCACAACATAGGAACATCTATCCCAACCCCCTCTCATTTTCACTGGGATTTGGCATCCCTACCCCCCACTTGGCAAGTGAGGTTCAATTTAGGGTGACCCTTCAATCAGGGCAGGCTAAATACAGTCCTGCTGCCCAACACTCATCCATCAAGGTTAACAACCCTTCATTAGCCCTGCCTTCAATACTAAAGTGATTTGTAATCCAAAACTGATCACTTTGGCAAAGCAGGCCTGTCTGCTGAACACCTAGGCAAAGTTGGTGTGTCTGTGCAAATACAGTCTGCTCCTGAGGTCTTTTCTCCCAGTGCATTGCTACATGTCAGGAAAAAACTCACTGAAAACTTGCTTATGTAACACCAACAGACCCCGGTCGTTGGCGGGCGGGATCAAACCTGTGGCTTCTGGAGCTTAGCACATGAGCCCCTACAGCATGAGCTAAAAGCTAAGTGGCTCTTAGCTAAAGCTGTAGAGCAGCCTCATTTAACTCTAAGTGGTCTCGGTGCCACTAGATAGGACAGAACACCACACCCAGAAGGTGTGTGGGTTACACTAACATCAGAGTCAAATAAAGTTTGAAACTTTGAAAGCCTGTGAAGTTGTATATATTAATAACCTGAACTCTTTGGACTCTTGGTCAATTGTCAGCTTAATCCAAAAATGCCTGGAAGGCATTGGTGTCATTTATTTATTTTTATGATAGGAGGAAAATTATATTAAAAGCCAAAGTCACCCACTTCTGAATAAGAGATTGAACTCCCAGTACCATCACCATTCATGAGATTCTGTAACATTAAGAAGTTCCATACACCTATGCTGCCTGTGGCTAGAAAAATCTCCCCTTGGTGTTATCGTATCTGAATAATATTCAGATGATAAAGGACACTTTCCCTTATTTATGCATTCTGCAGTATTAAAAAATGAAAAGGGTAGAGGCGAATGGAACAGAAACTCGGTGTGTGCAGTAAGGAGGGTGATCAGCTCGCCTCTTGCATTGGTGCTAAGTCCAGCCAGGCTAGTGAGCCTAGAGGGAGTTTTATTACAGTGCATAGTGCAGAGATTGGATAGGCTTGAAAGACAGATGAGAAAAGAAAGAAACTGAAAGAGACTGGACTGTGTGGGGATGGGAGGGTCTGTTCTTCCTTTCCCCCTTCCCGCTCCATCACTCTTCATTCCTGTTCCCTCTCTCTGAAACGACACCGTAGGGCTGCGATGATTGTGAAACGGTTGGGTTCAGGTTCTGCTGCTGACAACATTCTGCCCATGCTCCTGGGATGGGGTCCCTTATCACATGGTCTTCTGGACAACCTCAGGGAGTGAGGTCAAACTCAGACTCCTCCCCCTGCCCAAGCACTGAGGTATCCCAGACCACAGGTATCTTCTTGGGCTGCGACGCGTGGCAATGTTATTTATATTACAATAGTACCTTGAGGCCCCACTGAGATCAGAACCTCATTGTCCTTGATGCTGTACAGACAGTGTAACCCACACACCTTCTGGGTGTGGTGTTCTGTCCCATCTAGTGGCACCGAGACCACTTAGAGAGAGAGATTAATGAGTCTGCTCTACAACCTTAGCTAACAGGGAGTTGGCTTTTAGCTCATGCTGTAGAGGCTCATGCACTAAGCTCCAGAAATCCCTGGTTTGATCCTACCCACCAACAACTAGGGTCTGCCGGCGTTACAACAGCTCCTGCCTCAGAGAGTTTACAACCTAAATACACAAGGCAGACAAAGGGTAGGAGAGGCGAAGTGACTTGTTCAAGGTCACAGAGCAGCTCAACAACAGAGCTAGGACTGGAACCCAGGTCTCCTGGATTCCAGTCCAGTGCCCTATCTATTAAACCCAACACCGCCTGCCCGTTGCATTTGGGCTGCAACTTCACATGCCAAATATCTAGAAGGCTGTCTCTAACCTTCGTCTTCTAAACTAAGCTCGCTGTGTTGGCTCTGGGGTCAGCAACTGATTCCCCACTCTCCGATTACTTCTTGGTCCCGGATCATTCAGTCCAACCCCGATATCTAACCGTGGCCACAACCGGGCTGCTGCTGACTGGCAATACTGGTCTCCTCATTGAGAGAAAGGAGATATACATTCTAGATATAGTAGGCTGGCATGTGCGCCTTTAATGTTCCTTGCCGCGAAATATTTGCTAAAAACGAAAGGCTTCAGCCAGGGCCGTCCTTACCCACATGCAAACTACGCAGCTGTGTAGGGCACCAGGAAATTTGGGGCACCAAATTGCCCCAAATTTCCTGGTGCCCTATGCAGCTGCGTGCTGCTCCAGCGGCCAGCCCAATCCCCCGGCCGGCTGAGCTGGCTAGGAAAGCTGCTCCCACCCCTGCTCCTCCTCTTCCCAACCCTGATCCATCCCAGCCCCACCCCCACTCCACCCCTTCCCCTGAGCTATGTCCTGGGGGACTGCAGCAGGGGTTGGGTGCGCCCTGCACTCACCAGGCAGTGGGAAGTGGAGTAACCCGGCCCCAGTCCGCTCCGCTCCGCCGGCTCCCAGCTGCCCCACTGGTGAGTGCAGGGGGGTGGTTCCGCCTTACCCCGCAAGGCTGGGAGCCAGGGGAGCAGAGTGGAGCGGGTTGGGGCCAGGTCACTCCACTTCCCGCCACCCCGTGAGTGCGGGCTCGGGCCCGCCCTGCAATCACCGGGTGGTAGGAAGTGGAGCGACCTGGCTCCAACCTGCTATGCTCCACCAGCTCATGCTGGGGGGCGGTTTCCCCCCTGTCCCCCAAGCTCCAAGCCCTCTTCTGCCCCCCACAGACCTTGGGCGCAGCCCTCCTCCCCACTGCAGAGGCCTGGGGATGCCCCCCCACGGGGGGGGGCTGCGTAGGGCACCACAATGTCTAGGGACGGCCCTGGCTTCAGCATCAGGAAACTACTCACTTAAGATAACTGAAAAAAGTGATAATAGGGGGCAGAAGAGGAAGTTAGTAAATATTTACATCCAATGGGCTAAGTTTTCAGAGGGACACGCCAGGGGCTGACATGTGTCTCCACTATTTTATTTTCAGTGAACTGCATACTTGCAGAAGGTGTTGGAGCTGGCCATGGAGCAAGCTGCCAGAGGAGATCAGGCAAATCCAGAGAGTCTGGCCGTCGGCTGCGAAACCTTCCCCCCTTCAGAAATGCCTTTCCACCATAAAAGTGACACTCACAACACTGACACCCCATCTAACCTTCAACCCTGAGAAACCCACAGCATTTAAAGAGAAGAAATTCATAAAAGATAAATTAAACATGCAAACTGTACCCCAAGCAGAGTTTTGGCCTTGAAAATGGAGATGTGCCCGAGAGTCCATCAAGTTCACTAGGGACTTTGCTACAACAATCGATTTAACATGGAATGTGCTCAGATGTGGAGCAGTATGAGGCTGGCTTGAGAATTGAAACTTTCTGAGAGGCAATATGGCCTAACGGATAGAGCCTCGTACTCAGGAGACCTGGGTGCAGCTTTGACACCGGTCTGCTGGATGACCTTGAGCAAGTCACTTGACAGCCCTGTGCCTCAGTTTTCCCACTTATAAGATGGGGATAATGATACTTACTAGGGCTGGGCAGAAAACAATAATTCCATTTACTGAAACATTTGGAGGTTTTGACCTTTTTGTTCCATTACAGGATGAAAATGAGCCTATTTGAAATTTTTCATTAAAAAAAAAGAGAGAGAGAGAGAAAAGGAGACCCAGAAAAGCCAATAGCCTAGTCCTTCGGTCAGTCACTTAGCAGACAGAGGACCCAAGTTCAAGTTCCCATATCACATTGAGTGCCCTAATCACTGGGCTATTGGCTAGTCTACGGTGGCTTCTCTCTCTCTTTCCAGAAATTCTATCCTGGCCTGGGATACTGTTTCATCAGAAACTTTTCAGCCAGATCTCTCTTTTGAAAAGTGCTTTGAGGTCTACTGACGAAAAGGGATGAGAGATGTGTTGTTATTACACCCCCTATTACAGGTATAGTATGGACAGTAGCAAAACAAGTTCTTGCTCGTTTCTATCCCCCACTACACACATGCTACTATGCCCTGAATTTGGACTACCTCAGGGACACGAGGGTAGGTCAGTCTCTATGGCCCATTCTCGTCCCTTGACTGCTCACCATGCCAGCAGGACACCTCGTTGTGATGGTGGTTTATAAATATGGACACCCACCTATATTAAGCTGAAACCAATGACTCTTCTCAGATGGTCCACGGGGGAGCCATCAGATGGCAAGAGCCTTTGTTCACTACTGAACAAGGCCAGACTGGAACTAGTGACCTGGAGTAAAAGGCGCCATGTGCCAGCGTCAATCCCCAGTCCTCTTAGTCACCTAGTGCCTCTGCCCTGCCCACGTTGTTGATGACAATGGAAAATGAAACTTTTTAGAGCAGTCATATTTTTACACCAGCCATCTTTTTGGGTTTTGAGACTGTGGCTTTGTCACCTGCTGTGCTGCTTCTGTTTCTGCTCAGTGATACAACAGCTGGATTTAAAGAAGGATCGTACTTAAACACCTCAGTGAACGTGGCAGACTGGGACCCAGTGGTTAGTGTCACAGGGACAGCATATTCTTCATCCCCCTGGAAAACAGAGTTTAAAAAAGGAGCAGAGGTGAACATGTCATAGTAAAATCCAAGTACCTCCTTCCCTTACATGCAAGATTAAGAGCATTAATGTCCTGACCTGAGCTTATCAGCTAGAGAAGCATCTGTTGAGCATAAGTAGAACCCAAGTCATTGCAAGGTGCTGACTAATGTGTATGGCCACCACTGCCCTCTGCTCAAGTGTGTGTGATTATGATGCCCAGTAGTGGGTGCCTCCAGAAAATATGAGCCATAACACTACTACAGCAGCCAGACAGTCTCCTTTAGCTCAAGTGATACGGACATATGTTGCTGGAGCCAAAGGTTTGCAGTTCTAGTCTCACTTCTGTTTGTGTGAAGCTTAACTACTGAGCCTGGTGTTTGCAGTCATTGATTTGGAACAGCATTTAACGACTTGGACACATATAGCCTGCAAGCAGTCTACCGGTGATGAAGATATAGATACAAGAGAAAGGGCCACATGAGCCTCTCCCACTCCTCTGCAAATTGATTCTCCCCCAGATGGGGGTAGCCTGATCTTAAATTATGTATTAATTATATTGATTACTTAAGAATCCCCAGTTATCACTTTGAAGGTTGACAGGTTCTTGCCCCAAGATCAGGCCCAGTATGACTTAAATTATTATATAGTTGGGAACCCCAATGTGCACAGTTGAAACACTCACAATATAGGAACTCTTTTATATTTACAAATATAGTTTATTAATACATTTAGCACAGTCCCAAACACCCCAACTTAATAAGATAGATAGAGATACTACAGAATGTACATCTGCACCTCCATATACTCACACCATCCCATGTACAACAAGCTAAAATGTTAACGTCACCTTCCCCATCACCACCAGTGGCCATAATTCTGGCACAATTCTGGCATAATTCCCAAGGACTACTTCTCTTTCTCCTACTGCACCTAAGCTGGGATGCCACTTTTATAATATGTTACGCTGATGCCGTTACGTTCGATGCATATTCAGTAGGGGATTTTTCCCTTCTCCTTATTTGTATTTCCTCACCTCACTAATGTTGGAGTGTCTTTTTCCTATAGGTTAGTATATCAATGATCTCAACTTATTATATACATCAATTCGTTACCATGGCCCTTTTGTGGTTAGGTATCACATTTGTTATTTCTGTCCTAACTGGTTATTTCAGTTCTTTCCAAGTTCTAAGTTGTGGTGTACCTGTTACGTTTAAAAGGGTATGAACTTAGGAAAGCACCTATGCCAACCTGCTTTAACGCATCCTCTATGTTAAAGGTCACAGTCATACATGGACCTTATGCTTTAGCTCCATTTATCTAGGTAAAAGGTCCCAGACATACGTATGCTAACTTTGCCTTAGCTCACCATACAGGATGTGGCCTGCAGGTCCCTTGTGTTACAGCCAAAATATAGCCTAATATAAACCTATTATAATAAAACAAATAATCAAACCTATAAGAAAATAAGAAACTTATAAGAAAAGGTATGTGTGTGTATATATAGACACACATACCTTTTCTTATATATAGGCAAGCAAGCAGGCTAGCCTTAAATGTATCTCATGTACCTGTTATGTACGTCAGTTTGTTGCCAGGACACTTCTGTGGTTGAATTATTTACCTGTGGTCAGAACTTTCCCTTAAACTCTACTTTCAGCTCCCCAAATATTAGGGGGGTTTCCATTGGGCTGTTCATCTGTTCAAAGGTCACAGGTCTCAACCCTTATGCTAACTTGCTGAAGCTAATGTCTTACAGGACACAGGCGTGTAGGTTTCTAGCTTTACTGCTGAATATAATGCAAAGCAGAATATAATGCAATGCAGTAAATATAATGAAGGCAAGCTGGCCCACTGGGCTACATGGACAAGTATGAAATGCTGTTTCTTACCCGAGAGGGAACTTCACATTCAATCCTCACTGCGTTGCTGGTGTTGGTATTAATTGGACAAGAGTGAGATCCAAACAACACCTCGCTTATCCCGTCAAAACCAGTCCCTCGGAGGATCACTGAGCACCCTCCTACAAAACCAATGATTTCATTGTAAGTGCAGTGTACAGAAAGTGTTTTAAAATGCATCAACTCCAATAAGGAGCATTTCCTACTGTTTAAAGCATAAGCAGATGGGTCAGAAGATCTGGGTTCTACTCCCAACTTTGCTATTGGCTTTCTGTTGGCCAAGTTACTTAATCTCTTTGCACTTCGGTTTCTCATCCCTCACTTGGGATTCCTCTAGTCTACTATTTGGACTGTTGTCTATGACAGAGAAATGTTTTCATGCCCGACTCGATTAGTCTGGCAAGGCCAGCACTGTGGGTACGTCTACACTACCGGATTGGCGGGTAGTGATCGATCTATCGGAGATCGATGTATCGTGTCTCGTCTAGACGTGATACATTGATCCCCGAACACACTCCCCTTCGACTCCCGAACTCCACCAGGGCGAGAGGCGGAAGCGGAGTCGACGGGGGAGCGGCGGCCGTTGATCCCGCGCCGCGAGGACGCGAAGTAAGTCGATCTAAGATACGTCGACTTCAGCTACGCTATCCTCGTAGCTGAAGTTGCATATCTTAGATTGATCCTCCCCCTAGCGTAGACCAGGCCTGTGATCTCAGCCCAGGAAAGATCCCTGACCCCAGTGTGAAACGAGTGACTAAACCGAAGCACCACCAATAAAAATGAGCCTTATGCAGCAGGTGCCTTCACAGCTCAAATATCTGCTGTGAAATAGGCTGAGGCACATGTCCGTGACACACAGTCTAGAAAAGGAGACACAGCAGGGTTTGAACTACAGTAGGGTGCGAGGAAGAAAGTCACAAGAGGGCTAGATGCTGTGAGCTACTGATTGACCTTAGCTCTCATATAAGCCAATGAGAGTTGGAGGTCTTCAGCATTGCTCAGGATGACACTCAAAGCAAGAGAGAGACTTTAGCTGTCTTTACGAGATATTCAATTCCTATCCCAATACCCAGGATCCTGACTCTGGTCTTTCAGTCAACCAGAAGTTTAAGAGACACCTAGAAGTGAAAGGGCAAAGATGAAGCAAACCCTGGGTTAACTGCACGGTGTCCCAACCTTTGCTTTGTTCTTTGATGCAGCTCTCAGACAAATTGATACACATCAAAAAACCCACAGCTGTTCATTCTAGCTAGGAACCCAAGATATTAGAACCTGATTACTCTGAAATTACATCATAACTGACAGTGTGGAAGACTAGTGGTAAAGAGCTTTTGTAACAGCAATGTGTGAGTGCTATCACAGCAGCACATACCATTTAGCTCTTATACAACATTCTTCATCTGTAGAGCTCAAAGCGCTTCACAATGAGGAAGGATGTTTTGGGGGTTAAGGCCCTGGACAGGGACTTGGGAAATCTGGGTCCTGTTCCCGTCTTTGCCACATACTCCCTGTTTGACCTTGGGCAAGTCATTCCATCTCTCCGCCTGAATCCCCTGTCTGTAAAATGGGGATAGTATTACTGCATTTCTCCTACCCTGTGCCTGTCTCATGCAAGGTCTTTAGAGCAGGAATTGTCTTACCATGCGTATATACAGCACCTAGCACAATGGGGTCCTGCTCTCACTTGGGGCCTCTTGGTGATATCATATGCAAATAATGAACAGTAAAAATCAGTGGAGTGGTACTAGATTACTCCAGCAATGATTTGGGCCAGAAAATAGGATGATTGACACATTTTGCCTCTACATTTTTTTCCAGACACCACTTTATTAAAGGTCTTTGCAGGTGGCAAGGAGCTTAGCTATGGACAATAACTCCATTTTCTCACTGTTTTACAAACACACCCACTCTTTCCTGAAATTCATTTTAACACACAATGCATACTAACTTTTGGAACTCACTGCCAAAAGATATAAATGAAGTCAAGAGCTTAGAATTCAAACAAAAGAGTAGCATGTTTGTATGAATAATGAGATCATCCTTAGTTACATGAGATAGGATAACAAAAATTAGAATGGATATAAACCCTCATGTTTCATGGTGTAACTAATAGTGGTCAGGAAGAAACGTCTTCTATGGGAAGGCTATGCCATAACTATCTATTACAAGGTTACTTGCACCTTCTCTTGAAGCATGTGTCACTGGCCACTGTTGAAGACATACCAGCCTAAATGAACCACTGGACTAATACATTTTAAGGCTGGAAGGGATTATTAAAATCATCTAGTCCGAACTGTTAACAAAGGCCAAGTAATTTCTATAGGAAGCGCATAACTTGTTCGAGCTGGAATATATCTTTAGAAAGACATTCAGTGTTGACAAAGAATGCAAGTGATGTACTAATCTGATCAAATAAAGTAATTTCTACATTCTGTGCCTTGACATGATCTTCTTTCATGGAAGATACGTTGAATGGAACACCGCTTTGACCCCATTTATGTTGATGCTATTTTCACACGAGGAATCACTGCTGAGTGATATAAGATACTCGGTAGCCTCTCCCTCTAGAAGGCTGAGTTTCCTGTGTTTACAACAGTGGAACACAACTCAAAATTTAAGCCAGGTCTCTCCTGTTGGGTCTGCGGGATAAACAGCCCCAAATCAAGTGTACACTATTCATGTGTACTTTATATCCATTAATGCACATAAGTTTTGATATCTGCACTGATATCCATATGCAAAATCATGTCTGCATATTTTATGAGAGAATTGGAGAGGCATTTTAATGGAAGAAATTAAAAACACAGATGGAAGCTGTAATTCTTTCCAATTACAAATGTTCAAAGCATGTGTAATGTAGGATAACAATATACTTGCTTTTCTTTTTAATGAGTGAAAGATCGTTGCAATCAGGAGAGGATCTGGATTACGAGGGGTGTAGAGAGGGGAATAAACAGTGACAAAGCATTGCACCTACCTCTTTTTTAATGATCTACAGCAGCAATTCCCAACCTTCCCCATACCAGGAGCCCATCCATGTAAGAACAGAAACATCTGGGACCCCCACTCCATCTCCGACCCACTCACTCCGTCCTCCCCACCCCGGTCACTCGCTCTCCCCCACCCTCACTCACTTTCACCGGGCTGGGGCAAGGGGTTGGCGTTTGGGAGGGGGTACTGGCTCTGGGCTGGGGCCGAGGGGTTTGCAGTGTGGGAAGGGGCTCTGGGCTGAGCCTGGGGCAGGAGGTTGGGTGCAGGAGGGGGCTCTGGGCTGGGGCAGAGTGTTGGGGTGCAGGAGGGGGTACAGGGTGCTGGCTCTGGGACGGTTTCAGGGCTGGGGGTATGTGGTGCTGGCTCCGGGAGGGGTTTGGGGTGCAGGAGGGGATTTGGGGTGCTGACTCTGGGAGGGGGCTCAGGGATGAGGGTTGGGATGCGGCCTCCCGCCGGGCAGCACTTACCTCCGGCGGCTCCTGGTTGGCAGTGGGTGCAGCGAGGCTAAGGCAGGCTCCCTGCCTATCTCGGCCCCACACTGCTCCCAGAAGGGGCCAACATGCCCCTGCGGCTCCTGTGGGGGCGGGGGGCACGTGGCTCCACGCGCTGCCCCTCTCTGCAAGCACCGCCCCCGCAGCAATCCCGGCCAATCGGAGCTGTGGGGGCAGTGCTTGCAGGCAGGAGCAGCGCGCAGAAGTAGACCCCTGGCCCCCCGCCTCCGGGGCTGTGGGGCTGCACTGGCCGCTTCTGGGAGCGGTGTGGGACCAGGGTAGGCAGGGGGTCTGCCTTAGCTGCAGCCAAACTGGGCCGCCGGACATCGCGATCGACGGGTTGGTGACCACTGCTCTAGCTCAACCACAAGTTATGGGCTTGATGCAGGAGTCACCTGTGTTATGCAGGAGGTCAGACTAGATGATCATAATGGTTCCTTCTGGACTTAAACTCTCTGGATAGCTTGGGAATGTTTCTTTTTCAGAAAGAGGAGAGAGTGCCTTCCTTTTTCCTCTTCTATTTTAAAGGTGAGGGGGAAAATATGGGTTTGGGCTTTGCTTTTTGAGGTTTTTTACTACATTTTGTAGCTAGCCAGAGACACAGTTTCCATTTGGTCACTCAAAGGACAGAGTGTAGTGATTTATTACACTTCTCAAGCAGCTTTCAAAATGACATGAGAAAATTAGCCGTGAAACTCTCACCGCTATCCAGAGCTGTAGCATACACCCATATCCATCTGCACTGCAAGACAGCTAGCCAGGAGCTGTAGCACCCCCAGCGAAGAGCCAGAGCCAGCTGCCACTCTTCCTGAGAAACACTGCCCCTAACCTGGTCACTCCCATGTCGGTGGAGAGCCCCATACACAAATATTGAAAAAACACCCTATCAAAAGCCATAATGCTAAAGGCAGATATTCAGGTGAGAGCGTCTACTGAATTCAGACATACCAATCTCGGAAGCTGTTGGAGGTTCAATAGCTTCCAGCCTGGGCTTAACTCTCAGGTAGATGCCTCGTCCTTTGCTGGCATTGCGAGCAAAGCCATAAGGTCTCACCAGTAATGTAACCTGGTACAGTCCCATTGGTAACACGTTCATCCAGCAAACTATAGCCGTTTGATTTGAAGTCGTGACTTGGCAGGTTGTGTGGTTCACCTTTATCTGCAGTGCTTGGCTGTCCTCAGCAAAGCCAGACCCTGTGATATAAACTCTGGTGTGGAGTCCATCAGCTGGAAGGATAAATTAAAACAAAATGACAAATCTATTGTTAAGTAATGACACCCAAATTTGCTTCCCAAGAACAACAAAGTTGCTTAGGCTAACTGTGCTTAAGCATTTACTGCAGTCTCATCACCCTAGTTATATGAGTGCCTAGCAAAACTATCGTCATCCCAATATAAAAAATCGTTTCCCTCTGCTCCTCCCGAGCCTGTCAGCATTCACCTTTTGTCTCTTCTCTTGTACTTTTATTGTCATCTCATATGGTGCCTAGCACATTGGGGCCCTGCCCACGATGGTTCATAGACACTACCACACTACAAACAACAAGAACAGAGGTCTTCTACGTTTACCATTTTCCTCCCTCTCAAGTCTATACCTTCCTCTGGTCTCCACTAAAGCTGGCTGAGTGCTGCAAGACACTATGTGAGAACAGAGCAGAGCAGGAATTTTCCGTCTGAATGTTTTTCTAACGGAAAATGCAGTTCCCACAAAAATCAAATTTTGCCACGGGAAAATTCAACCCAAATTGGAATATTTGATTTCATGAACTGACCCAAAATGTTTCATTTTGAATCTCTTCAACAGGACATTAAGTTGCATTCCCCTAGCAACACATTGCCTCATGGGAGTTGTAGTAGTGATTAGAAACAAGATTGTGTGACTTATGTGACCAATCACACACCATGAGTAGTAGATTGGTTGCAACCAATCTATAGGCTGAAATATGTTTGCCTGGACTGTGCATCAAACAGTTATGAACAGCACACACAATTGTCTGTTGTCTGACAAACTGAATAAAGAGGTAACATTTTTCAGATAAATTGTTGGCTATGAATAGTGCACCCATCTCCAGTCCTGATTTTGTGATACTCAGTCCATCTTTTTTTTAATATTCTGGGATAAGAAAGATATAAAATAAAATGGCCTCCATCAGTTTAATTCTATTGGACTAGACCCTGGTGTGATTTGACGTAACTCTGTTGACTGCAGTGTAGTTATACTGATGTACAACAGCTGAAGATCAGGCTTTGTCATGGGGCAATGTGCCTGAGCACACCCCCTTGTGGTCCCGTGTGGTCCTGCAAGTACACAGCCCTCAGCGTTCAGAAATAAACCACTCGCACCCAGAGTCTTTAAACAATAGTCCCCTTCTCCTGGGGTCCAACTTAGTTCAATTAGTTTACCGCAAAAGATCTCCCCTTTAGGTTCAGGGGTCTTCCCAGCCTTGCTGCTTGGGCCGGAGGGGACCATTGTAATCATCTAGTCTGACCTCCTGTACAGTGTAGGCCATAGCACTTCCCCACCACCCTTAAACTCTATACAGTGTTACACCTATAGTCCCGGGGAGCCCTCATCTCCTGAGAGAAGCAGGGAAGAGCGCGCCTGCATGCATGCACACGCTCGCTCGCTCTCACACACACACACACACACACACACACACACACACACACACACACACTCTCTGCTTCCTCTGATCCATTTTCCCACTTCCTTGCTGTGCTTTTTGTATCATCTGATTAATGGCTTAATTATTAGCATCTTAGTTCTCCTCAGCCTATCAATTAGGCACAGCTCTTCTTAATGTGGTCTGCTCTGGAGTAATTAATTAGAGCTGCAGTGACCAGAGTACTGGCCCTGCTGCTGTTGCCCAGCACTCTGTCACAGGCAGCAACAATCAGAATGGTAGCACTGTAAACAACCTTTGCAAAGCTGTACACAATTCCAAAAGCTGTAAGGGATACAGTTAAAAGAGATGGATCCAAACTACAAAATTCAGATCCGAACACAGATTCCAACACACCAAGTTTATGCATTTTTCCCCACATAACTAGGGTTTTTATTTTAGCCCACTGTAGAAATAGGGGCCAGATGCAAAATTCAGATCCAGAACTGGGTACAGATTCCAAACTTTCCTAAGTTCCGGGGTGTTCGGACCCAAGAAATTTGGCTTGAGCCCATCTCTAATATCAGAGAGGCCCTTTTGACAGCTCAGTCATTCCATGAAGTGCAAATACCGTTACCTAGTGAATACTCCACATGGCTGACTAAAGGGGTTGCTTCCTGAGAATACTGAAAGGGACATGAACCAGAGCAGTTAGCTGGAACATCATTCACCACCACCACCACCTGAAGAAATGGAGAAGAATGTTATTCCAAAAGAGGGAAGGGGACCCAGGTTGTTAACAGAGCTCTACAAAATGCTGACAATTAAACCCAGAATCATGCAAAACTTGCCTAGTTTCATTTCAAATTTGGCCAAAGTTTTCTAGGGTTCACTATAGGCAAGCCAGGGCCTATATTGATAACCTCCCTAGGTGCCTGTTGGATCATTTCTCATTTTTGACTGATAGTCACAGCTCCTCCCAGATCCAATCCTCCCAGTTGATTGAATGCTCTGATTTACTCTACACTCATCTCCTACCCCATGTGAGAGCCAGTATAAACTGTTGTTACACTCCAAAAAGTACCTTGTGGGGTCCCCTATTTATAACAAATTCCAGATCAAGTCTGATCAGCTTACAGGCCCAAAGGTAATTTTTTTTTAGCTGCTTGTGCTGCAAAGCTCCACTTGGGATCTGAGAACCAAGTTGTGATCTTGCTGCCTCTAGCAGTACTTCACCCCCCGTGAAAAAGTGTCTGCATTCTGAACTGGACTGGTGAAGCACAAGGTGCTTCTCCCACCAGCCTGCTGGTCCCCCGGGGCTAACAGGAGGGAAACACTGGACCATGCTGATAGCAAAAGTAGATTGTGTCAAAGGGAGGATAGCTCAGTGGTTTGAGCATTAGCCTGCTAAACCCAGGGTTGTGAGCTCAATCCTTGAGGGGGCCATTTAGGGATCTGGGGCAAAAAAATAGTTGGGGATTGGTCCTGCTTTGAGCAGGGGGTTGGACTAGATGACCTCCTATGGTCCCTTCCAACCCTGATATTCTGTGAAAAACAGACAGGAAGCAGCTAAGAACTGGCATGTGCTACTTCTACAGCCCCCCCCCCTTTTTTTTTTTAACACTATAACCACACTTTAAAATCAGAGGGGAATTTTGCTATTTGCTATTGGTATCAAGCCAAGACAGTGCTTCAAATGAACAACAAACCTGAGTGAGGAAATTTCTCCCATGTGTAAGAAAACCATAATGTTCTGTCTATCTCACTAGGTATATCCATGGCCCCAAGGACTGCAGCATCCAAAAACCTCACAAGCTTTAATGTATTTATTCCTACAATGCTCCTGTGAGGGAGGGGAGTGCTATTGTCCCTGTTTTACAGATTGGGAACAGAGGCATTGTGAGACTAAGAGACTTGAGCAAGGTCACACAGGAAGTTTCTTGAAGAGCAGAGGACTGAACATGGGTCTCAAGTCCCAGGCTAGGACCCCACTGTGATGCTCTGTACCTCGGGGGAACACCCGGCACCCCCATGTTCATCCTTATAATATGATTCTGTGGTATCCAATGCAAAGTTTGTCATGGCAGGTGTCTTCAGAAGGCTCATGATGCACTGAGCATTGTTGTTATAGTAATGTTATAGGTTGTAATTTCATGTATATAGTTATGAGGATGAAAATGTGTCCTCATGGCTTAAAACAAGCCCAGCCAAAACTCTTCAAGAGCAGAGGGGCAGTTCACACCTCATCAGGGCATGTATGGGACAAACCCAGCCCAGCCTCACAAGAACAAAGGACACTGGCCTAGGCAGCAACAAAGGATCTGTTGGACTCTCGAGTGAGTAACTCCCTTCCCTTGGTCAGTTTGGGACTCCGATGAGGTAATGCTCACCTGACTCTAAAGGGGGGGGCAAAGCCAAGAGGGAAGAAAAGACATGATAAAAGGGAGAGATGTTTGCCATGCTCGCGCTCTCTTCCACCTCCATCTACAGACACCACCACCAAGCGCCTAAAGCGCTGATCAAAGGGGAGAGCCTAGCTGAAGGGCAGCCAGCCAGCCTGTGGTGAGAAGCATCTAAGTTTGTAAGGGTATTGAAAGTGTTAAGATCAGCTTAGAATGTGTTTTGCTTTTATTTCATTTGACCGAATCTGACTTGTTATGCTTTGACTTATAATCACTTAAAATCTATCTTTTGTAGTTAATAAATTTGTTTGTTTATTCTACCTGAAGCAGTGCGTTTGGTTTGAAGCGTGTCAGAGACTCCCCGTGGGATAACAAGCCTGGTTCATATCAATTTCTTTGTTAAATTGACGAACTCATATAAGCTTGCAGCGTCCAGCGGGCATAACTGGACACTGCAAGACAGAGATTCCTAGGGTTGTGTCTGGGACCGGAGATATCAGCTAGTTGCATAATCCAAGCAGCGGCTGGCCAAAAGTGCTCACTCACATCGCTGGGAGCAGTTTACATGCTAGAGGCTGTGCGTGAATAGCCCAGGAGTGGGGGTTCTCACGGCAGAGCAGGGTAAAGTTGGCTCCCAGAGTTGAGGATTGGAGTGACCTAGCAGATCACCGGTCCAGATAACACCAGGGGAACGTCACACCCACTCACTAGGTCAAACCCTGCTAAATAATGGTCCCAAAACTGCAGTTTTATATAGTGTTGCTACAGTGTTTGGAAGTTATCACTATAGAACCCAGTATCAGTTTGGTTTAACGGCACAGGCATAGATACATCGTTAGCCCTAAGCCCCTGCCTCACAAGGAAAAATCCCCCTCCCTTACTCGTGGTTAGTAGTATCTTAATCTGTACTGAGTCTCATTGATTGAAATGCCTTTCTCATGGAGTGCAGCACAGTTCAGCAAGTGTAGGGTGACCGGATCTGTCTGGCAGACAGCAAGTCACAATGAGTCTATGGGAACTGTGGTCAGTTGGTGACCTACCTGCGTGTGGTTATTGGCGGTAGCTAGCATGTCCCCAAATATTGGTCCAATAAATACACCGCCATCATAAACCACACGAGCTGCAATGGTTGGGTTAAGTCCTGTGAGGTTTTCAGCAGAGACCTAGCATGGCGTGAAAGAATGAAGAATCAATTTTTTCTCAGCTTTATAAAAACTTTTTTTTCTTATACACATTGTGTATCATTTCATAAGCAACTCAAACTCACATAGCTAAGGTTTACACTAAGGGCTACAATGAATGAATGGGAACATTCTCTGTATCTGCTTATATGGCCCCATTGGCACAACATCCAAGCCCCTCACAATCTTAGTGTATGCATCCCACAATGCAATGTTGCAATCTCCATTTTACAGGTGGGAAACAGGCAAAAAGATTAAGAAACATGGTTTAAGGTCATGAAGGGAGTCTGCCCTGAAGCACAGAATTGAACCCAGTTTTTCCATCTCCCACGCCCATTTCTTCAGCACCAGACCACCCCGCCTCCCTAGCTATGGCTTTACATTGGCAAAGAAATGTACACAGGATTCCCTATATACCAATGCTCCATCTCAGTCTAATATGCTGTCTCTGACAGGGGGCAATGCCACATCCTTCAGAGGTTGGTGTAAAAGCCCATTAATGCACCTAGTACCTGTCCAAACTGAGAGTAGGACCATGCTAGCTACTACCACGTTTGAGCAGGACTTGGACAGAGGTGACACATAATTCTTGATGGGGGGGCATGATTTAAAGGTTCTGGGGTGGCACGTGACCGCCCCACATGTCACTTCTGGGCCCTTTCCCACTCCCCTCATGCCTCCCACGCCCACTCCAAGCCAGCACCACGTTGCTCCCACACCCCTCACAGCTCCTTCCCCACTTCTCCCATTGCCTCCCTGCTGCAGGCCTGGCACAGGCCGGAGCAGGGTCCGGACACTTACTACCATCGGTAACTGCGGCTGCGGACGAGGAAGGGACAGGACTCAGCAGGCTTCCCCAGGCCCCCTCTGGCAGAGCTGTGCTGCCAGCCTGGTCTCTCTTCCCTGCTCCGGGCGCCTCCTAGCAGGGCTCAGTGGGAGCGTAAGGTGCTGGTGCCATTCCCAGGCATACGCCCCTCAGCCGTGCTCACCCCGACTCCCACCCTGGGAGAAATCTTGGGGGGCACATCACTCCTCATGCCCCCCTACACATCACCTCTATTGGGGAGGGCTTCTCTGACCAGCATGAACATGGACTTTTGTCTGAGAACCACATGAGGATCAGGTAATAAAACCCTGGTGGGTTACTCCATAGTATAATTCTCAGAGACAAAAACCCTATCCCACTTGGTCAGAGAACCATGCTAGAAGTCTGCTAGCAGCAACTATGTTTAAACATAACTGTGGCTAGCACAAGTCCAATCCCCATGTCAATGGGGCCTTCTTGTGCACTACTGTAGCACACGGGGGAGTTACTTCCTGACCTCGGGCTTATGTTTCAAAGCATGAGGGTTGGTGGCTTCATATTTTTATCTCTTTGACTCTAACTGCTGTTCCTCTTCTTAATCATCTAACCACTCTAGAACTGACTAAGGGTAGGTCTACACTTATCTCTGGGTCCGGCGGTAAGCAATCGATCTTCTGGGATCGATTTATCGCGTCTTATCTAGACGCGATAAATCGATCCCGGAAGTGCTCGCCGTCGACGCCGGTACTCCAGCTCGGCGAGAGGAGTACGCGGCATCGACGGGGGAGCCTGCCTGCCGCGTCTGGACCTGTGGTAAGTTCGAACTAAGGTACTTCGAATTCAGCTACGTTATTAACGTAGCTGAATTTGCGTACCTTAGTTCGAAGTGGGGGGTTAGTGTGGACCAGGCCTAAGTTATTGCTCTCAATAATAGCCTTTGTCAGGCACTTTGCTGGAGTCTCCTGAGAGATCTAGGTGAATACAACCTTTGTGGAAATGAATCCTGTCAATACAGACATACTGGCTGGCAGATTTAAGGATGTAGCAACAATTGGGGGGGAGGGATAGCTCAGTGGTTTGTGCATTGGCCTGCTAAACCCAGGGTTGTGAGGTCAATTCTTAAGGGGGCCATTTAGGGATCTGGGGGCAAAAAAAATAGTTGGGGATTGGTCCTGCTTTGAGCAGGGGGA
Source organism: Emys orbicularis (assembly GCF_028017835.1). NCBI lineage: Eukaryota > Metazoa > Chordata > Testudines > Emydidae > Emys > Emys orbicularis. Next base: position 13,929,959 of record NC_088685.1, on the reverse strand, counting down.
TGGACTAAATGACCTCCTGAGGTCCCTTCCAATCCTGATATTCTATGAATTGCATTAAAAGAAAAGATCATCGTACATCAATAACAATGGGCAAGTCACCAGTCATGGAGTTCCAGGTCAGTGTCCATACATTTTGGTTACAAGTGCTCACGTCCTTGGTCACAGTGAAATCACTGGCGTTGAGGTACTGGCCTGTGGAGTTATCAGAGTTGCTTTGCAGGAGCTCACGGAGGTGATGGGAGGAGACGTGCACCGGGACACCTGAGAAGTTCATTATAAAACAGGGATATCAACAGCTGTGCAGCCACAGGTCCGCCTGGACCAAACCTGGGAAGGTATAACAGCGAGGGGGGCATTACATGCACATCCATAGGATCTAATGCTTTAGAGAGGTATCACTGTCCTATAACATACCTTAGTGTGAAAAACCCTCTGAGGGTCTGAGCTAAACCCCATAGAAGTCAGTGGGTGTCTCTCCATTCTCCGCAGTTGGGTTTTGGATCAGTACCTAAAGTTGTCATCCAAAAATATCCCTCCCCGCTTTGGGGGGTCAGATAAATGTGAAGAACTAGCAGCTGCCCCCACAAAGGGGACAGTCTGACAGCCCTGCCTTTGCAGGAATGTTTCCGGGGTGATGTCCCAGCTCATCTTCCTTTGGCTCCCAGAAAAGGAAAGTTTCACCCTCCCTTTACCTGATATCACTGTATTGGGCAGCAGGATCCGGAAAGTCCCGCCAATGGGTGGAGATGCAGCTTGCAGTCTCTGAACTGTCAGACTGACATTTGCACCTTCCGTGGACACAGCCAGGTGATCCTCTTCTGAGCCCTCCGAGGGCAAAGCTCCCCTGCTGGAGAGAATTGAACCATCTGAGTCGCAGCTCCAGTGCGCGATGCACAACTCCACTCCAATGCAATCAGCAGGAGTGGGAGATTGCAAGCAAAATTCAGCTGATTGCAATATCTTGAACCAGCTACTGTTCTCCATACAGAGCTAGGTGGAATGGTGTGACGTGCCCGTGAAATGAACCAGAAAGCCCCTCACAAAGGCTGGCCAAATAGCTTTTGTGCCTGTCCCAGTCTGAGTCTGCTGAACTGAACCTCAGCATTTCAACACTTGGCACTGTGATACGGCAGCATTTTCAAAGTGATGTAATGTCTGCGCTCCAGGAGCCCATCCTCGGAGCTTCAGTAATACTTTGTCAAACTCTTTGGGCTACTGAACTTCAAACAGTAACAAATTAAGGCTCCCAATAACCTTTCTGTATTATCATTCCCAATGTCGGACAATGGGCACAGAGAGGGGATATGACTTACCTGAGGTCATACAAGAAGGCTATAGAAGAACTAGGAACGGACAACCCAGGTCTCCCAATTCTTGTCTATCTTAGGTACTTATACACCTCTCATCACCACAGTATCCCAGCACCGGACAAACTTAAACATGTTTATTCTCCGAAGACCCCTTCTGAGGTAGATTAGTGCTACTATCCCCATTTACTGATGGGAACGAAGGGTGAGTCTGCCCTGGTGCTGGAGATGTAATTTCCAGCTCAGGTAGACATACGCACACTAGCTTTGATCAAGCGAACATGCTAAAAATAGCAGCGTAGCCACAGTGGCACAGGTTGTAGGATGGGGTAGCTGCCCTGAGTACAATCCCACCCTCGACCCTCTGTACCTGCTCAGGCACTTTGGGGGCTACACTGCTATTTTTAGCACGCTGGCTCTGTCTGAGTTAGCACAAGTACATTTATCCTACCTGGAATTACATCTTCAGCTTGACTGTGGGCATACCCTAATTGACTTCCTTAATGTCTTGACAAACTCTTTGGTGAGGAGGGGACTTGACTGCATGCCTTTCATGTCCCAGGTTAGGGCTCTAACTGACAGGCCCACCCCCAGCCCTACGTTTTAACCACAAGGTCATCATCCTGCCTAGTTTTAGTCAATGTTTGTACAGTGCTTTGAGATCCCCTGGTCGGAGGAGCTACAGAAGAGCAAAGCAATATCAGAGACTTTCATAAAGATTATCTCCAAACAAGGAAGCCGACAGTGATTCAGATGTGCTTTGAAAAGCAACATGGCGCCTTATCATTGTAACTGTTGTTCTTCAAGATGGCTGCCTGCAAGGATCCATGCCACAAGTGATGTGTGTGCACCCCATGGAGTTTAGCTCAGCAGCGTCCTTTGGAAGTGTTTAAGGACCTAGGCAGGGAACACTCACAGCCCTGACAGACACTGCTATTCCAAGTTCATACTGTCATGGTACGTGCATCATCTGCAGCGGGGGACAATGGAGGTGATGCTTAAAGAACAATTGTTTGATGCTTCACAGTTATAATCTTGTCTTCTTCTTCTTAGTAGTAGTATTATGGTAGAACTTAGAAGCCCCTGGACCTGGACCCCATTGTGCCAGGCTCTGTACAAATAGAACAAAAGGACAATCCCTGATCCAATGAGCTTACAAGCTAAACACGTTTGTTATGCCAAAGGGATAATTAAAAAAGGTTGGAGTGATATTTACTCAAGTAGCTTTCACAAACCTGCTCAGCGTCTCAATGCATCTAATGATGGCAAGGACAAGTTATCTATATTGCTTACAATACAGACTGATTGGCCTGCAACTTTAAGATTGTTTTTAAAAATTTGTACTTCACCACTTTAAGTGTGGTTGGAAAAAAACAAATGTCCTTGGTGGCACAAGAGTGTCACCATGTGGTGACTTGTATGAATATCAGCTATATAATTCCCTAATTAAACACGTTTATTCTAATTCATAGATTTTAAGGCCAGAAGGGACAATTAGATCAGTGGCTCTCAATCTTTTCAGTCTACTGTACCCCTTTCAGGAGTCTGATTTGTCTTGTGTACCACCAAGTTTCACCTCACTTAAAAACTACTTGCTTACAAAATCAGACATAAAATACAAAAGTGTCATAGCACACTATTACTGAAAAATTGCGTATGTTCTCTTTTTTACCATATACTTATAAAATTAATCAATTGGAATATAAATATTGTACTTACATTTCAGTGTATAGTACATAAAGCAGTATAAACAAGTCACTGTCTGTAGGAAATTTTAGTTTGTACTGACTTCGCCAGTGCTTTTTATGTAGCCTGTTGTAAAACTAGGCAAATATCCAGATGAGTTGAGTACACCCTAGAATACCTATGGGTACCCTCAGGGGTACACATACCCCTGGTTGACAACCACTTCATTAGATGATCTAGCCTGACCTCCTGTACAACACAGGCCAAAGAATTTCCCCCAGTTGCCCCTGTATTGAGCCCAATAACTTGTGTTTGGCTAAAGACCATCTTCCAGAAGGGTATCCAGTCTAGAGATGAAGACATCAGGACTGGAGAATCTACCACCTTCCTTCATAGTTTGTTCCAATGGTTAGCAACCCTCACAGTTAAAATTGCGTGTTAGATTAAATTTGAATTTGTCTGACTTTATCTTCCAGGCATTGGTTCCTGTAATGCCTTTCTCCCCTAGATTAAAGAATTCTTTACTACTCCCGTAGAGTCTCCCTGTGTCAGTACTTAGACACTAATCAAGTCACCTCTTAATCTTCTTTTTGACAAATAAATCGATTGAGCTCTTTATGTCTCTCATTGTAAGGCATTTTCTCCAGTCCTCGAATCATTTTTGTAGCTCTTCTCTGCCCCCTTTCCAGTTTTTTAACATGCTTTTTAAAAATGTTGACACCAGAAATGGACACCAATATTCCACCAAACAGCTCGCACACAAAAGTAAAATCCCTTCCCTGGTGCCTATCCACTACTCCCCTGTTTATATATTTTTTTAAAAACCACAGAATTCAGACAAAGCTGAATTTATCCACTCAGCTTAGTCCATGCCACATAGATATGGAACTTCTCTTTCTCTCTGTAAAACCTATCAGTGAGAGCGTAAGGCAGGGGTTCTCAAACTGGAGGTCGGGACCCCTCAGGGGGTCGCAAGGTTATTACATGGGGGGTCGCGAGCTGTCAGCCTCCACCCCAAACCCCGCTTTGCCTCCAGCATTTAGAATGGTGTTAAATTTATTAAAAAGTGTTTTAATTTATAAGGTCACACTCAGAGGCTTGCTATGTGAAAGGGGTCACCAGTACAAAAGTTTGAGAACCACTGGTGTAAGGGGAGATCTACTTACAAGTGAAGTTACAGCTACGCTGTACCTATCTACCATGCTAGGAAGCTTGGCTGGTTTTGCATTGCAGACAGGGCTGTACTGTGTTTTAACCACGTTACCAAATCACCTGAGAGCCTTGAACTTTGAAGGACTGTAGCAGGAACTACGTACACTGAGCAGATAAGGTCTTGGGAGTCCCCCTTAAAATATAAACTGGATTGTTTCCATTTCTCTATTTTTTCCTCCTTGCTGACTTGGGTTGCATTTCTTTAAAATCCATGAGTCTGATTTTTCAGAGGTGCTGAGCATATGCAGCTGCCATAGATTTCAGTAAGAGTTGCAGGTGCGCCTTTCTTTGTCTGTCTGTGATCTAAGTAGACAAAACTCTTTGGGACAGAGACGTATGTGTGTGTGGATAGCACCTACCACAATGGGACCCTGATCTCAGCTAGGGCCCCTGGCTGCTACTGGAAATACAAATAATAATAATAAGCTGATTCATAATCACACACAGAGTGCTAGCCTTAAAAAATAACACTAAAAAAATAAGTAAGAACAGCCCCTCCCTATGAGCTGTGAAAACAAACTGCACTGCTACATAGGACACCAGGGTGAACTGGACCTGGGAGGTCATGGAGGAGTTCTTTGTTGTGTATGTAGGGTGGGATGGGGTGGAGTGTGTTTGGCTGGTTTTTAAGAGAATGAGCCCAAATCACAAAATCCAAATCTAAACTCCCTCAAAGTTCCAGGCTGTTCGGACTCTGTGCTCCAGTTCAGCATGGAGATAAACCAGGCACAACATTCCAGTCCGGAACCAAATTCTCCCAAAGTTTGGGATTAGAAATTCAGGACTTTTTTTTTTAATCTAAAAGCTTATAGTTCTCTCTGTTCTGTTTAGTCCAGGGCCCTGCCTTACTGTTAACAAGTCGGGATTTCTGGTGGCATGGGCCTCTGTCTGGTCCCCTTCAAGAATGGCTGAGGCAAGATGAGACCTTCTAGCAGAGGGTCTGATAGAAAATGAACACACACACACAAAAAAACCATCAAGCACTTGCGAGTGAAAGAATAAGAATTCCTAGGAACAGCAACACAGGAATTGCCAGACTGGGTCAGATCTAGTCCAGCATCCTGGCTCTGGCAGCAACCAGCACCAGCTGCTCCAGAGGAAGGTATGAGAATCTGTACTAGGCACATGTGGGATAACCTGCCTCCAATTCCTACCTCGGTGACAGAAGAGGGAGATTGCTGCCACAGCCAGCCACCAGAAAGGACACGTTGTAGGTTGAGGGAGACCCCACCACAGACACTTCTTGGATAACATTTCCACCCGGACGAGCTGGTCTGGGATCTCTTTGAAAAACTGAAAGGAAAATATTATTATTCATTAGAGATAGTCACTGTTTTTTTTATTTCAAAACTTCAAAGTCGTTTCCGTTTCAAAATTGGAAACGGACCCACTTGTTGGTGTTTCTTCAATATTTCTCATAACATTGGCAACTTTTTATCAAAAATGTCAGTGAATTGTTTCATTTACTGAAAACCCAGTGTTTTCAGGGAGCTAAAAAGGGTCAACCACCATTTTTGATACGGTAGAACCTCAGAGTGACAAACACCTTGGGAATGGAGGTTGTTCGTAACTCTGAAATGTTTGTAACTCTGAACAAAACATTAGGGTTGTTCTTTCAAAAGTTTACAACTGAATATTGACTTAATACAGCTTTGAAACTTTACAATTGAGAAGAAAAAATGCTGCTTTCCCTTTATTTTATGAATAGTTTTACATTTAACACAGTACTGCACTGTATTTGCTTATTTATTTATTTATTTTTTCTCTCTGCTGCTGCCTGATTGCGTACTTCCGGTTCCAAATGAGGTGTGTGGTAACTGGTCAGTTCGTAACCCTAGTGTTCATAACTCTGAGGTTCTACTGTAGACGTTTTCAATGAAAACAAAATAAATTTAAGTTGATGGTTTTTCAATAAACTTTGTTTTCATAAAAATGCAGGGCGTTTTTTTTTTCCTTTGCATTTTTTGAATGAAAAAACACTCTCTCTAAAAGCCAGCTCATGTATTGATATTTTGTAGGGAAGGTAGTGCCTAGAACAACAGCAACAAAGAGAAAGGGATTCAATTACCAGCTACGTTTCTATCTGAGATGATAATTTCATCAAGGTAAAACCAGCTAGATGTCTCCTCCTCTCTCTCAGGGATCAGCATGTCGATCTGATGCACAAACACCGGTGAGTTGGCTTCAAGGTCCCGGAGGGATTCAGAGCCATTCACACAGCCCCTCCAGAGATCAGCACACGTGAACTTCCAGCTGAAAGGTATTCAGAGTGCATTTCACTAATAGCCAGCTTAAGGGATAGGTGAGCTAGGCAGCTGCCTAATTCTTATACCCAAGTGGGTGCTAATATGATGGCCGCCATCTCGGCTGACACACTCAGAATTGAACCAGGGATCTCCAGAGCTATAAGTCACTACAGCATGAGTTAAAGCATCATGGCTTCCCCAGCGCAGGGTTTCAACAGCCTTGTCTTCTCTGTGGTTCAACATAGAGCGGGACCTGTTACGCACACTCACCAATGGGTTACACAAAGACCGGGCCTCCTCATGTTCAAATTGTTTTAAACAATACTAAAAATATCTGGGCCTATTTGGCATGCAGCAGGGAGATCCCAAGCTCCTCCCGTATGCCCAGAGTGCTTTAATGCTAGAATTCCAAGCCTCTGCAACACAGACAGCTGCATTATCACCTTGCCAGGTACTCAAGGGCTGTACCTAGTAAATCATGGATTTCCAAAAATAAATGCAACACCACAGCCATGCAATTTGCTCACACCTCTCTGCCTTGAGAAACAGAAACCGATTGTTGCTTAACTTGACTAAAAGCCTCCGTTAATCAGCTTTTCTCTTACCCTGCAGATACACAGAGAAAGAGTGGCCCACAGCTGCATTTCATGGCAAATGTATCTTCACTTGTCGTGCTACATATCACTTGCCCATGCCTTAAACCTTCATGCCAGCTGTTGCAATCCCCACCACCACCTTGGAAGCACTGTTACAACTATGCAAAGGATCCTGAGGGGTTGTGGGTGTATAGCAAATGTCAAATGCTCTTAATACGTATGGCAATATTCACCTAGGGCCAGTCCTCTCAGCTAGTGCAAAAAGGAAATCTCGGTAAGAATCTTGTCTCTACTAAATGCAAAGAGGACATATTAAATTAACAGCCAGATTCAACCCCTAACCATTATAAAAGCTAACGAGCACAACAGAATATGTCATACCAAACTAGACCACTTGTCGACCTAGGATGGTATCCTATCTCCAAGAACGGCCAATGAAATAACTTTAGACTAAATAAGGGTGAGCATTACGTCCAAGAAATATCCTTGCTGAGTTCCTGGAAAGGACTTTTGTTAGCCCCAACATAAAGACAGGCCCTTGAAGAACACATCCCTGGCCTGGCACAGGATATAGCGCACGCTGAGATAGGACACTTGCCAATAATCAGTTCCAACGCAGACCTCCAGCCAGGTTGGATATGCCCACAGTGGCTAGCCCTGTACAACTCAGCATTAACGTAGTGCATTGACTCCAACAATCCAATCATCCAGGACAGAGCGCTGGGTTAAGGCGGAGTAGCAGCAGCATGCATTCTAAATACTTTGTTGAACTCAATGATGCAGGAAAGTATGGAGGGAAATAGCTTAATAAGCATCAAAAATAATTAGACATACCTAAGAATGGCACCTGCAGATACATTTGTTAGGATAAAATCACAAGGGCTATCACTCCTATGTGTGTTTCCAGGAATACACTGGCTGATGGATGGGGGTCAAGAAGAAATGCCGTAAGTTCCTAACTATTTCTGAGATTAAGTGTTGTGCAGCCACTACTCGGAGTCTTTCCTGTTACAGCAATTGGCTTGTGGCGTTCATTATCAAGGCACCAAGAGGATGTCCACTCTGCAGTTAAACACCCGCGGCTGGCCTGTGCTTGGGCTCACGGGGCTGGGGGTCGCAGGACTATTTAACGGCAGTGTAGACATTCAGGGTCAGGTCTGGGACCCTCCCTCCTGGCAGGGTCCCAGAGCTCCAGCACGAGCCCAGATAGTTAAATAGCCCTGCAGCCCTAGCCCCACAAGCCCAAGCCGGCTGACGTGGGTCAGCCATGAGTTTTTAACTGCAGTGTAGACACACCCCTAGAGGTCTTCAGGGAGGGGTATTATTACGATTACCGTGTCCATGTGTAACGTACTGGTTAAATGGCTTGTGACTGGTCAGTCTCCAGTGATAGCCCCACGAGGAAGATAAAAGCTTTGCTACTCCGCGTGGCTGTTCTCTATTTCAAGGGGTAAAGGCCTTGGAGGGGACAGTGCTGAGTTCTATTGCCAGTACTCAGTGTGTGTGGTTTTGCTGATGAACACAACAGGCCAGATGTTCAGCTGGATTAAATATGCATAGCTCTATTGACTTCCATGGGGCTATGAAATTTTACACCAGCTGAGGTGCTGCCCCTATGCTGGTATGTCTACAGCACACAGGTTTGTTCTCTTAGTGTGGAGAAAGCCATTTGCTGAAACTATACCACATGTATCCTTGTACTGGGTACCTTTCTGGGCTGGTCTCATTCAGACTCCACAGGCAAGTAAGATTCTTCTTCACTGTATTTAGAAAGGTGTTGATATAGGACACCGAAACATAAAGGGTATCGCTCACGTAACCTTTATATGCAAAGCACACCTGAGAAAGGGGAAGGAAAACAATACATTATGGTTATTACCAGCTGAGGTCTGTTTCTTGACTTATGTGAAATGAGTTGCTGCTTTTAGTCCGATTTCTCATGAAAAGAAGTTTACACTGTAATGCCCACTATCTTGACTGATAGTAATTGGCACTGCTGCTGGCATCTCCAACATAAAAAAGACTAAAATGGGCATTGAGAATGAATTGTCCCTTCCCACCCCACAGAGACCGTCATAATAATAATAATAATACAACCGCCCAGCTTTTATATAGCATTCTACCAAGGAGGTCAGCATCATTATCCCCATTTTACAGATGGGGAAAATGAGGCACAGAGAAGTGATTTGTCCAAGATCATCCAGCAGGCTAGTGGCAGAGGTGGGAATAGAACCCTGATCTTCTGAGTCTCATCCTAAGGCTCTATTTAGTATGGTGCCAAAAAGGGAGAGATCACTAGACTGGGAATCAAATGACCTGAATTCTATTCCCAGCTCTACCACTGCCTCCTTATGTGACCTTCTGCAAGTCACATGCCCTAATCTGCATAGTGAGGATGATGCTTACCTATCTTTATAACGTACTATGAGTTCTATGGGTGCATTACATTAAGCATTACATTAGTAGAAGCAGTCTCTCTAGGCAGGGTTGCAGCACATTCATGAAATAGCATGGAGTAGCTTGGACTGGCACTGACCATGGCACATCCTCTGGTTATCTCCAGAACACATCAGTTTCCAAGCCTGTCAATCTATCACCTTTAATAAGCAATAGAGTTTATGGATAAATAAGGTTTGCGCCTTCATGGCCCAGGAATATATCCCTAAGACACAATCTTGCGTGGGTTTGGGGAGAAGGGCAGATGGCCTCAATTTCCTAATATGTCTTGTCCATCTCTAATTTTATGACGTTATTTGGTTCTCGGTACTTTCCTCCATGTTTTGCCCTACTCAGGGAGGCTACTTACATGTGTGTACTCAGTGAGGTTGTATCTTGGTAAAGTAGATGGAGACATTTTTACAAGATGTTTTGGCCTGTGAATACTGAACCTTCCACAAAAGGGTTCTGTCCAGCTGGCAACATGTCCCTCAGTGGCAGAGTCTCTCTGGCCTGACAGTGGTAAAAATGAAAGAGGTTAGATGTTTGAAAAGGATTCAGAAATCCATGGAGGGGCTGGAAACTCGAAGGTCTGGTGAATGCAATCTTGTGCCTAAATTTGCCTGAACAAATAAATGATGCACACTTGCAAAGCAAGCTTTTGCACACACGTGTGCCCAATGAAGCATACCAAGGAGGTGCACACACTTTAGATACACGAGTACAACGGCTACCATGACAAACTGAACCAGGGATCTTGACAGCTGAAAGCATAACTCCCTGCAGCTTGATCTAAAGATCCAGTCGTTGTAGGTGAGGGGAGCACCAGACGCACCTCCCCAGTGGATTAGGCACAGAGAGTCACATGTAACACACCTTGACAAGTGAATTACAGATGCAGATCAAGCATGTTGTGATAACTGGAGCTCCATATTTACCCTCATTGTGAGCTCAGCTGAGAAGAGTGAGTGAAAGTTCATAAAGTGTCACAATAACCTAAAAATACTGATGGGGAATGGTGCAGAAGAGAGACAGACTGACAGTCTATACAAGAAATGCCTACTGATAGATCTCAAGGACTTGTTAAGATCATGCCTGGGGCGCAAGAGAAGCGTGGGACCGGAATTCAGTGGCCCAAAATTGGTGTTTCGGCATTTAGGCCTAATTGGTGGACAAAATAATGAGGTGTTGGGCTATTCCACACACCACTCCCCTTTTGGGGGCCTCAAAAAGATTTTTGGGGGGGGGGAACTGATGGATGGGAAGGCTGAGTGACTGAAAGACAAGAGAATGGGTAGGCGTGAGCTTCATCATCATGACTGCCCCCCGTCTCCTGGGACCCCAGGATCCAGCGTGACACGATTGTGCCGTCTTCGTCCGAATCCCAAGAAACTTCCTGACTAGACCAGGCCAGAGACAGGGACCCAAATGACATCACCACCTCAACCAACTCTGGCTAAATCCCAAATACCACCTGGAATGTGAGACTGTCACCCTCACGCCCCCTTGTGCGTCCTTTTCCTTCCCCACTTTATCTCTCTCTCTTTTTGCCTTCTGTTTAATAAGAGTCTTGCTTAGCCAGCCAGAACTGTATATTTTGCAACAGTGCTGTGAGCCTGCGACCAGAGAGACAGTTAAAAGCAATGCCCTAAGCAGCCCAATGCTGGTATGCAGGTCTCAGAGTGGCTGATAAAACCATGTGGTATGCTGGTGTTTCTTCAGCGGTGAGGTTGCAAGTGAAAGTCAACACCAGAGACAGAGGCAGCGTTTTCTATCTTTGCTGTTCTTTTCTTTCCTTGTTTGTGTGTGTCTTGTTTTGTCTTCCAGGAAAGGGGATCGGGCTAGAACAACAACAGCTCCAGCCCATTTCAATGAATTTCTTCTCTTTTCCCCAAAAGGACAGTTATTACCATCTGCAATGCCACCTAAGGGACTCTCAAACAGGGCATTTTCCTTTTAAAGCCTTTCTCCAGTTGAAGGGATGTTGTTAAAACGAAAGCCATATTTAATACTTTAAATTTCAAATGCTTTTTCTTTTCTGTATCTTTAATAAAGGGTTAAAACAATTAATGGTGTGTTTGCCATGGTACTAAGCAGGCTGATTTATCTGAATACCAAACCCCAAACATTCTTTAAAACTATTTAATATTGGACAGTGACTGGGTCATCTTAACACCTTTGACCCTTTGGGCCCATTTATTATAAATTAATACAAGAGGTAGCTCATAGACTCGTAGACTTTAAGGCCAGAAGGGACCATCGGGATCATCTAGTCCAGTGGTTCTCAAACTTTTGTCCTGGTGACCCCTTTCACATAGAAAGCCTGTGAGTGAGACCCCTCCCTATACATTAAAAACACTTTTTATATATTTAACACCATTATAAATGCTGGAGACAAAGAGGGGTTTGGAGTGGAGGATGACAGCTCGCAACCCCCCATGTAAGAATCTTGTGAACCCCTGAGGGGTCCCAACCCCCAGTTTGAGAACCCCTGATCTAGTCTGACCTGCTGCACATTGCAGGCCACACAATCTCACCCACCCATTCCTGAAATAGATCCCTAACCTCTGGCGGAGTTACTGAAGTCCTCAAATAATGGTTTAAAGACTTCAAGTTACAGAGAATTCACCATTTACACTAGTTTAAACCTGCAAGTGACCAGGGCCCCATGCTGCAGAGGAAGGCAAAAAAATTCCAAGAGTCTCTGCCAATCTGACCCAAGGGGAAATTCCTTCCCGACTCCAAATCTGGTGATGAGTTAGACCCTGAGCATGTGGGCAAGACCCACCAGGCAGAGACCTGGGAAGGAATTCTCTGTAGTAACTCAGAGTCCTCCCCATCTAATATCCCAACTACATTAGAAACAGGCATGCACACATACCTACCTTTGAAAATATGGTACTGGATAACTTCACATGACAGTGGAACTTCCATAATATGGCACTTTTTGTCCCATAGTAAACTATCCCTATGTCCCTGCTTATGTTTGTGTAATAAAACAGATTGCGGGGGAGGAGAAGAATCAGTAATTAATATATTAGTAATACTGTTTTTAATATCAATTCAACAATTCATTCCTCCCTAAACTCCCTCACCATAACACACACACATTATTAATAAACCAGGAGGAAAATAAATGTGTAAAACCATTAATAGTATAATACCCCCTGCACCATGCAAAGGTCTTGTTTATTACATAAGGAGAAAACCACTATTACAGTAAGTGTCACCTAATTTTTTTTTAATGCATTACCTTCCTCAAATCCATTCCGGAGAAGGAATTTAGCAGACAGTGGCTCAGTTTCACATTTTACTGAAAGAAGCTCCTCGATCACTGTTTGGACCTACAAAAAATAATATTCACAATGTGATCATTTTTGTTTAATTGTGCAGTAGAGAAGGCTGAGATGCTTGTAAAGTGGTCGCTATGTTTAGTAAACTAGCCAGTGATGGAAACAGGGTTGATATAATGGGTAGCCAGGAAGCAGAGGTGAAAGGTCCATCTTCCCTTTTAGAACATGGGCTGGCATGGACAAAAAGTCAACCCTTCCCATTGTTCCAGCTAGCCTTGGAGATGGAGGGAGTGATTAAGTCTCCACAGGTTGTGTGAGCCAAAACCAGATTCAATATTAATAGGCATGGAAGAACCAGCTTAGATATTTAAGAACTATCCACGTTTGACCAAAATTAAAACCAAACCTTAAATACAACCATGCTGGCTATTTGAAAGACTTCTCAAAACTTTAAAATTCCCGTAACGCTGTATTTTCATTGCATCGCTACACTTTTACATTCCAACTGAGATCAGAAGAAGAAGTGATGAATACTCTGAAGAAGGCTATTCTCAAAGGGTTCCTTGGCTGGCGAGAAGCAAGAAGTACAAGAAATCTCATAGAAAAGCTGATCCTCAGGAGATTTGCAGCCCAGTCAGGCAGACTCGAGAGGTAGTGCAAACAAACATATGTATGATGTATATCATAACAAGAACCAGTGGCTGGAAGTTAAAGCCAAACAAATTCAAGTTAAAATAAAGGCAAATTTAAAAAAAAAATCAGTGTGGATGGTTAACAACTAGAACAACCAAGACACACTGCCAAGAGAAATAGTGGATTCTCCATCTCTTGATGACTTCAAATTAGAGCGGTCAAGTGATTTAAAAAAATGAATCACGAATAATCATGAGATTAAAAAAAAATAATCGTAATTAATCACAGTTTTAATTGCACTGTTAAACAATAATAAAGTACCACTTATTTAAATATTTTTGGATGCTTTCTATATTCTCAAATATAGGTTCTGGGCTGGGGGTTTCACCTCCCTCCGGGCTCCAGCCTGGCTCGGAGCTTCACCCTCCTGCCCCACTGCCTCCAAAGCTCCAGGCTGGGGCTTCAGCCCCCCACCCCTGATACCTCCCTCCCCACCCAGAGGTATGCGATTAACTCATTAAAAAATTAACACGTTAATTTTGCTTTCATTTAATCGCAGGCGTTAACTGCGATTAATTGACAGCCCTACTTCAAATCAAAACCAGATGCCTAGATGGAAGACACGCTTCAGTCAAACACAAGTTATTGGGTTCAGTACCGGAGTAACTGGAGGACGCCTGTAGCCTGTGTTACACAAGTCAGACTACATCTAATGGTCCCATCTGGCCTTATAATGTATTAATCAAAGCAAACTTCCAAACATTGAGGTTCACCCATCACTTTTTTAAGAGATTACTAGTTATAGTGAGGGCTAGACTCTATTCGAGCACCAGGAATTATTTTAGGAAGCTCCCTGGCCTGTGTTATGCAGGAGCTCACAGTGGTCCCTTCTGGCCTTCGAATCTATGAACATTTTTTGCAGTGTTGTTGGAGCTGTGCTGGTCCCCGGACATGAGAAAGACAAACGTGGGTGAGGAAATATCTTTTACTGGACCAACGTCTGTTAGTGGAAGGGAAAAGCTTTCAAGCTTCCCAAGGGCAGTAGGAGAGCACTTAATAATAAGTGTTAGGGTTAGATTTTTAAGTGCCCTCCGACAGCAGGTGTGAAACCCTTATGCGTAACAATCAGTCCCCCACCTTATAGTTAGCTCAGACATTCTGCTTACCTTCTCCAGACCTGGCACAATAAGAACTATTACCTCACCTACCTTGTCTCCAATCTATGAGCACAGCAGAAATCAATGGCTTTGAAGAACCCAGTTCCAAACCCGTGTCCTAGGGATGTGAGGTCCCTCTTGGTGTATGTTCCTGGGTGGCAAAGAACCTATTCTCAGGCTTCCGAGGCCCTCTGCTGATTAACATGTCTCTGCGCACTGCTTGTGTTTCATTTTGAATGTACGGGGGACCTGATCAGACGTTGCTGGATTTCAGAGCCTCTAACTAGGGGTCGGTCCACCAATATCCTTTTGAAAAGCACTCCCAATAACTGTAAATGTCACTGGGATTACAGCAAGCGGTCTCAGTCTCCAGGCCAAATCCTCAGCTTGTGTAAATCATCACGCCTCCATTGATTTCATTGGAGCTACAACGTTTTATACCAGGTGAGGTTCTGGCCCTCTGGGTTTAATTATACAGACCTGATCAGCTGTAGCATTTGTTGCCATCATGTTGCTGGATACATTGTCCCAGGAAATACGGAACCATCCTGTGCCGGATAAAGTCAGCATCTGACAGGTAGGAAAAACAGGAACAAACGACGTGAGCTACATACAACTCAAAAAGTATCAGATGATCTGTTAGTTAAGAGGATCTTTACATCAGCAGTATTCTGCCCTTCTGGTCTCTGCAAGACAACAAGTGTCACTTTAACCACCCATCGCTCTATGTGATCTGTTGCAATTCACACTGAAAGCCTTGGTTCTCAGATTATTGGGGCAGAGAGGTTAAGTGACCTGCCCAGTGTCACATGCAAACCAGTGGCAGACCTAGGACCAGAACCTCAGGCTCCCAATGCCCAGTCTTGTGCTTTAGCCACTAGAATAAGAATTCCTCTAGTTACTGAGCAACTCTTTCTCCTATTATAAATTTCTTTTTATTAGCTGGTTATGAATATCGGTTGGTTCAGTTCCCAAGGTGACACACTTCATATCCATGTTTGCTAGGAAAAGAGACGTGGTCCTGCCTTGTGTTAGCTAATACAATGACATTCTAGTTTTAACACCTGCTAGCAGGTCAAGGTAAGACTAATCTGCTAACATGTTAAAACTACAAACTGCCTTGTCTTCTCTAGGATTTTACCCCAGGTCTGTTAACTTAGAATCATAGAATATCAGGGTTGGAAGGGACCTCAGGAGGTCATCTAGTCCAACCCCCTGCTCAAAGCAGGACAATCCCCAGACAGATTCCCCCCCCCCCCGATCCCTAAATAGCCCCCTCAAGGATTGAACTCACAACCCTGGGTTTAGCAGGCCAATGCTCAAACCACTGAGCTATCCCTCCCCCAACTTGCCTTAACTAACA
This sequence comes from Emys orbicularis, assembly GCF_028017835.1. NCBI lineage: Eukaryota > Metazoa > Chordata > Testudines > Emydidae > Emys > Emys orbicularis. The sequence continues at coordinate 13,914,030 of NC_088685.1, read as the reverse complement.
CGTGGTAAGAACACACCATTTTTCTTCGCTAGTGAAGACAAGGCCTCTACAATAAGGGTTTGCTGCAAAATATGTGGAGTAAATAGCGCCATGAAGCATTCAAGGCACAGGATCAAGGCATAGTTAAGACCAAAGCAGACTGTGAAGAACTTCAAAAAGATCTCACAAAACTAAGTGATTGGGCAACAAAATGGCAAATGAAATTTAATGTGGATAAATGTAAAGTAATGCACATTGGGAAAAATAACCCCAAATATACATACAATATGATGGGGGATAATTTAGCTACAACTAATCAGGAAAGAGATATTGGAGTCATTGTGGATAGTTCTCTGAAGACGTCCATGCAGTGTGCAGCGGCAGTCAAAAAAGCGAACAGGATGTTAGGAATCATTAAAAAAGGGATAGAGAATAAGACGGAGAATATCTTATTGCCGTTATATAAATCCATGGTATGCCCACATCTTGAATACTGCGTACAGATGTGGTCTCCTCATCTCAAAAAAGATATACTGGCATTAGAAAAGGTTCAGAGAAGGGCAACTAAAATGATTAGGGTTTTGGAACAGGTTCCATATGAGGAGAGATTAAAGACACTAGGTCTTTTCATCTTGGAAAAGAGGAGAATAAGGGGAGATATGATAGAGGTCTATAAAATCATGGTGTGGAGAAAGTGAATAAGGAAAAGTTATTTACTTGTTCCCATAATATAAGAACTAGGGGCCACCAAATGAAATTAATGGGCAGCAGGTTTAAAACAAATAAAAGGAAGTTCTTCACACAGCGCACAGTCAACCTGTGGAACTCCTTGCCTGAGGAGGTTGTGAAGGCTAGGACTGTAACAGGTTTTAAAAGAGAACTAGATAAATTCATGGAGGTTAAGTCCATTAATGGCTATTAGTCAGGATGGGTAAGGAATGGTGTCCCTAGCCTCTGTTTGTCAGAGGGTGGAGATGGACGGCAGGAGAGAGATCACTTGATCATTACCTGTTAGGTTCACTCCCTCTGGGGCACCTGGCATTGGCCACTGTCAGCAGACAGGATACTGGGCTGGTTGGACCTTTGGTCTGACCCAGTATGGCCGTTCTTATGTTCTTATGATCACAGACGTGGTCCTGACCTGTATCTCCGGAAGCCGGTGGGCACTGGCCCGGATTTCGTGCCTCTCTCTGCGATAGGTATTCACCACATCAGGGTTTAGCCAGGTGTTGTGCAGCTGAACCCCAACTCGCATCCCACTGCTTGGTGCCTTCCCATGATGCAGCGCTTCCAGGTAGTACTTTGAGCCACGCATCAGCTCAAATTTCTGGGATTTTGGCTGCCAACTCTTGCTCCAGTTCTTCTCCCAGTGCTCAGACCATTCAGAAGCACCAGCAGGAATAAAGGCAACTTTCACCTGAATTCAGACCAACAAAAGCAACAAGATAATTACACAGCAGTGTCTGGCTCCAAAATAACACATGAACCTGACCTCTTTAGCTGGAGAGACTGTACCTTTAAATGACAAAGAGAAAGCAGACCACATTCACAGCTATGAGCAGATGTCTGCAGCATCCCTTCCTTTTTGTAAGGGAAAATCCTGTCTAGTACAGAGTGCTGTGATCAAGGGGTCTGAGCTGAGTCCCAGGAGGCAGAGACTTCTCATATCTCACCCCAGCCCTATTAACAACTCACAATAACAACTGGCCTTGGATAAGTCACTTAGGTTCCTCATCTGTAAAATGGAAGTTGTGTGATCTACCTATCTCAGATGGGTGTTGTGAGGAACAGTTAGCTTCCACTTGTAAGCTGAGTTGAAGGTTAATAGTACTAGATTTTATTGGATAGAGGCCCTGCTGAGTCCTCACCTTACACTTCTGTTGAGAAATGACAGTGGCCCATGAGGAATCATCTTTCATTCATTGGATTTGAAATGGAGTCTTTTCCCTCAATTCCGTGGAATCTGAGGTAACCGTGGAGGCCACCTCAGAGAAGCTGTTTGTTAGAGGGAACCCTTTCAAGGTGACAACAGGAAAAAGACACCAAAAAGAGCACCACACCTTAAAATCATGAGCGGGAACAAAACCACTAAACTAATTCCCTTTCCCCACCCAGAGTATTAAAGGCTACGCAAGTAACACTACCTGTAGGTAAGGCTGCCATTTTAAGTCCCAATTTTCACTTAAACCATTCAAGCTGAAATTTTTCATGCTGGGTGTCAGTCTCAGGGTGGATTTTCTTTTTTTTAAACTTTCAGTTAAACTGGTTCAGTAATTTAATTACACGGTTACATTCTAATTTTTCTGTCTCGTTCAGTGCACAGGATGGACTGTGCTCTGGGATGAATCAAGGCTGCATAGTGAAGATGGCTGCTGTCTATAGGACCCCTGCCTCACTTGTTGCAGAAGTTGGAAAGCGAATGAGGCAGGAAACTGGAGGAAGAGAAGGATGGTCTCAGAGTTAAGCTGAATGCTGTCCTGGAGAACTGGAGTCTATCCCTGCCTGTGCCATAGAGCTCCTGTGTGATGCTGGGCAAGTCACTTAAGCCAAAATGTTCCACAAGTGACCACTTGTGGAACAAGTGGGATGTGCCTTTTCTGGTTGCCCAACTTGAGATACTGGAGGTCTGATCTGCAGAAGTGCTGAGCACTCCCAGCTGCTACTGAGGTCAATAGCAGCTGTGCTCTCGACAAATGAAGTACTATAAAACGCTGAGTCCGCTTAAAAAAAAATAAAAATCCGGCACCAGGCTTCTAAAACTGAGCCCCCAAATTAGACACTTTGCGTTTTCTTCTCTGACCCTCAGTTCCCCATGTATAAAACAGGGCTAATAATACCCTCACCTCACAAGGGTGTTACAGAAATAAATGCATTAATGTGCATGAAGAACTAAAATACTATGGTAGCATCATATTAAGGAAGTTAATAATTCCGTATTCAGTGCGGGGTTTGGATGGAGTGCAGTAAATATGGCATGGGCCACGCACTGAATGAGGATAAAAAGAAATATCAAATAGCACCTCATTCAGTGGGAACTGGTACATTCAGCATGTACCAGTGGGAACTGAATGAGGCAGGATTCCTGTGGGAAAAAACAGTATATGATCATGTCATGAAAGACTGTATCATCCTGCATTTGCACACAAGGGGGTCAAATTTAAGTTGCACAGGCAACCTTAATTCTAGCATTTCTGTATTTTTGATGTTTGACTTTGCAGTTTGAATGTTCTTTTAACTGTCTTTTTTGTTTTATGTAATCGGTGAGCTTGAATGATGTAATGGTTAATAGTTCCCTCTGGAGGCAGGTTAGTCAGTAAAGAAGGCACATGACTGTCATTAACTGCACATGCACCAAGCTCTGACTGAATATGCTTAGAGTGCTGGAAACAGCTAGTTCTCACTGAGCATGCTCATCTCATTTGCCTAGGAACCTCCTTCCTGGTAACCTGATACTCATTCTTTTATGGTAGGTGAGATCTTCAAGGGAAGCAGAGGGAGACTTTTCCCCTCCAAGGCAAAGGTAACTGGGGACCAGACACTTGGAGACTGGAGTCTGCTCTTCCCTTGACAGTACCCTTCCAATGGGCCTCAGTCTTGAGCCAGGAGAGTTGCTTCTGGGGAGGAAAGGATAATTGAGTCTCTAAGGCCCATTCAGTCCTTAGCCTCTCGAGATTGACGCCAACAAAGGTGCCAACTGTGACTGCGTTTTTACACGCCGACCAAACAATCCATCCACCTCCTATCAGACACATTCTAAGTAGTCACTGAACCACCATTCTCTGGCATGGGACAAGGACCCCACGTTGCAGCTGAAGTTATAACAAGGGGAGCATGTACCACGCATCCTCATGACAACACCTTTCCCACTGGCGGAAAATGGGATGCACGTTGAGAGAAAACCTACAGCAAGCAGAGAGCATTTGGAAAGCTGGACAATCAAGGGGCCTGAGTCCCTGCTCCATTACACTGGGGTATGTGATGGTGGCACCCCTTGCAGGGAGTTAGCTCCAAACTCCTACCCCTCGCCTTGGGAAGGCAGAAATTCTCCCAGGAGTCAATCCAGCACTGCTATCAATGACAAACAAATCAGCAACAGTCCCCTTTATCAGCAAACAAACTACCCCAGTGCCCCCCAGAATCAGTCCCGCAGTCTCCAATCCTTTTGGGCTCTGGCTGATTTTCATGTGCTGTGAATACTTATACTAGCCACACATGCAGGCTGCCTCCTAGGCCCATCCATCTGCCTCCTGGACCTCAGCCTCTTGGCCTGCCCGGTCCCTACAGCAGCACATGCGCTCTCCAATAACCCTTCTCAAATCGCAATCCCATCCTCCAAATCAGAGGGGGGTGGGCACCGGGAAGAAGGAGTGGGATTTCCTGCCACCTCTCAAGCCAACCGGCACAGGAAATTCCAGCTTCTCCTCTTTGCTCATCTCCCCCACCACTCGGGGTTGCAGAGCCTGCTTACACAGCACTGTTGTTGATCTGTGTAGTGTCACCATGCTAGGACAACGCCATTGAAAAAATCAACACAACAGCTGAAGAATCAGGCCCAAGCAATCCGACTTGCAGGAAGGGAAATCCCAGTGCTTGATAACTGTAAACAGGGGCGGCTCCAGGCACAAGCACAGCAAGCGCGTGCCTGGGGCGGCAAGCCGCGGGGAGCTGCCTGCCAGTCGCTGTGAGGGCGGCAGTCAGACAGCCTTCGGCAGCACGCCTGCGGAAGGTCCGCCGGTCCAGCGGCTTCGGCGGCAATTCGGCAGCAAGTACACCGAAGGCGCGGGACCGGCAGATCACCCGCAGAAATGCCGCCGAATCCGCGTGACCAGCGGACCGCCCGCAGGCATGCCGCCGAAGGCCGCCTGACTGCCGTGCTTGGGACGGCAAAAAACATAGAGCCGCCCCTGACTGTAAATGCAACTCTTCCATATCCTGCACTTCCTATTTTTGCTGCCCTAATGAAATACCTTTTTTCCTGGGTCTTCTGAAAGGCTTAGGTGCAAGGAAGCCCTGCCATCTGCCTGAATCCAGAAGGTGTAATTATTTGTCTGTGGTGCCACAAAGAATCCACGTAGTCGTGAGCTAGGCAGCAGAAGAATATCCATGTCAGATAAAAGCAGTGCGAAATCCCGGACAAAAAGCTGGTTTCTCCCATTTATTAACAGGAAGGGGGAAATATTTGTAACAACATGCAAAGGTACTCAAATTCAAGAGCTTTTACCAGTTTTTAGGGACTCAAATCTGACCTGTTTTCACAGGGAAAAAAATTATGACATTGCACAAATATTTCCAAGAAAAAAAGTGAAAATAGACTTTTTTTTTTTTTTTTTTAAAGCAGAATCATCCCCATAGCTGAGTAGGAAAAAGCGTTCATGTTGGAAACCTACACAAGTTCAAGGGAGAGGCACGTGCAAATGTCAGAAAGGTGAAAATGTTTGTGAGTATTTCTGCAAAACAAAACACAACTCTCAATGGATGACTCTCAAAAGGGTCCGATCATGTGCACCCCAAAATTCTAAGGGTCAGCTCCTCTGCCGGACTAAATTGGTATTGCTCCATTAACCTGGAGCTATGCTGCTTCCCACCAGATGAGGATCTGGCCCAACCTGCCTATTCCAGCCTTTTGGCACACAGAGCTCCTCTCCAGATGCAATACTTTCTGCTTCTGGCTGAGCTGGTTCTATCTCAAGAGCACTCTCCTTTGAGGTATTTCATCACTTCTATCTCTAGTCCTGGGCAAAACCAAGAAGTACAGAAATATGAGTCAGCTGGTGGCCCAGGATCATGCCCCTGGAAGTCAGAAACTCCTCCTACACCACTCTGTCCCGGGTTCTCCAAGCAGGGCAATTCAGTGAAGATGAAAAATATGGGATAAAACATGTCACTGCATTTTTTGAATTTCAAAGGGACCTAAAAACTCAAGTTTCAGAGTAGCAGCCGTGTTAGTCTGTATCCGCAAAAATAACAGGAGTACTTGTGGCACCTTAGAGACTAACAAATTTATTAGAGCATAAGCATCCGAAGAAGTGGGTTGTAGCCCACGAAAGCTTATGCTCTAATAAATTTGTTAGTCTCTAAGGTGCCACAAGTACTCCTGTTATTTTTGCTAAAAACTCAAGTATTGAGCAAAGATTTGATTGGAATCCTCAGAGCTGTGCAGTAAAGCTTGTTAAAAAGGACTGGTATGTGCTATTGCTACTTCTTCCGCTGCTAAAGGTGCATACCAAGTTTTCATCTCCTTTTGAGACCACTGAATACCTGAATGACTGCTGTGCCTGAGAGAGAAATCTTTCTGGAGAGCTGGCATTAGGAACAATCTGCCATCTATATCCAGGGGCTGTTTCAGTTAGATCAGTGCCTGCTGCATCATCCCAGACTTCAAAGAGAAGCCCTCTGTTTCCTGGGAAGTTAAAAAAAAATATCAAGAATCTAGTCAGCCTGGCTAATGGAAAGTCCACAGCACATGAGAGAATTAATAGCAAAACAATGAAAAAGCTGCAGGCCACAGTCTATGGGTTGCTGGATAATAATCTCTGACAAGAGCTGTTTTGGGACCTATTAATGGGATCAACGTTAGTTCCAGGCTAGGAACACTGGAGAGACGACGCCTTGATCTATAGAGTCCCCTCCAGCAAATTAAAAAAAAGTACCAAAGGTCTTCAAAGTATAGTGCCTCCAGCACTCCCCAGCCAAGGTGCGATGGTCAGTACATTGACGCAAAAGGAAAAATAATTAGGAGACTTCTCAGGGAATCCAAAAGGGATCAGAAAACAAAAGACCCCTGGAAAATAGACTGGAAATAAAGGAGACTTGTCAGGAGGGGCAAACTCATGGGTATCAGGGGCAAAACTGAGGAGTATCATCGGGTTAGTCCAGAGTTCCTAGGTTCAGATGTTACCCAGAAATCCCTAGCAAACTGGGAAGTTTGGTCAGCAAAACCAGGAGAGGCTACCCTGCTACTGAAAACCCATGTGATGTGACATCAGTAGGTTTTGGATAACCCCATTTTTATCCATCCCACCACCAAACACAGAATGAAGTCTCTACCCCATTTCCAAATGGCAGCACAGCAGTTTGCCAAGCAGGGCCTTTGCTCTTAGAAATACTGTACCTGCTTGGGGTGCAACAAGTCTTCTGGTTTCATCAATGGGTCCAGTAGTGCAGCTAATCTTCCGGGGAGAACAGTGCTTGATTTCACAGGGAACACCTGACAGTGGGAAAAGGAGAAGTAGGTATATGCAGAATGAGACTGAAGAACATAAATCCAGGCCTAAACTGTTTAAGGGATGAGCCCCCTTTGATTCTGAAAGAGATTAGCAGAGCTGCACTGCATCACCTTCAAACAAGGGCAACATCACACCAAACAGAGGGTGTATATCTGTAGCCAATTATTCATTTGAATTCATAGCAGTAAGGGCCTCTCATACAGCAAGTACCATGGTTCTTATGTCCACTACCACGGTACTTACCTGTACGTGTAGTCCCACCGACTTTGAGTCAACTTCAGTAGGAGTTGCTGGAGCAAGTACTATTAGAGAATCAGGCCTTAAGGGAGCTGGCTCCTCTGAACGCATGTCCAACTGGGCATTCAATATGGTGGCACGGGTGTAACCGAAGGCAGAATTTAGCTGGTTGATTTAGTTGGTGTTGGTCCTGCTTTGAGCAGGGGATTGGACTAGATGACCTCCTGAGGTCTCTTCCAACCCTAATATTCTATGATTCTATGAATTTGGTCTGTGGTCTTCATTCCATCACTGTAGTATCCAAAACTGATTTCTACATTGTTACCTGCAACTGTGACCTGCACGGGCTGGTCAAAGAAGTCTCCTGTGATCGTGAGGTCACTTCCTCCTCCTAGGCTTCCCGAGACTGGAAACACAGATGCTATCTCTGTAGAGGAAGGAAAAGGAGACTTGGAGAATGGACCTAGCTAACATGCATTAGGAAAGGTCCATCCCACTCCTGCTTCCATTAAAACTAAAAGTAACACTTGCACTGACCTCAGGGGGAGCAGGCTCCGAGAAACTAACTGGCCCAAAGTCATCCCTAGCCCGAATTCATCCAGGAAACTAGTGGAATTACAGCAAGGATTAATTTGATCCTACAGGTATAGCTCAGCTAAAGGACAATTTAAGGAGGGATATGATAGCTCTTACAAGCTGGTATAATTCACATCCTGAGGAGGCCAGAAGCAGATGAAATTAAACTATTTTTGACCAGTGGTTCTCAACCTTTCCACACTACTGTACCCCTTTCAGGAGTCTGATTTGTCTTGCGCACCCCCAAGTTTCACCTCACTTAAATTACTTGCTTACAAAATCAGACATAAAAATACAAAAGTGTCACAGCCCACTGTTACTGACAGATTATTACTTTCTCATTTTGTCTGTATGAAATTTTACATTGTACTGACTTTGCTAGTGCTTTTTATGTAGCCCGTTGTAAAACTAGGAAAATATCTAAATGACAATGTACCCCTGGAAGACCTCTGCATACCCCCAGGGCTACACGTAGCCCCGGTTGAGAACCATTGTTTTAGACTGTCAGGCTGGCCTCTGAATTTAACCCACAGATTTGACTGTTGTGAACTTTCTGTCAGCAGTGTTGTTGTAGCCGTGTTGGTCCCAGGATATGAGAGAGAGGCAAGGTGGGTGAGCCCAGACCTGAAGAAATGTTCTGTGTCAGCTTGAAAGCTTATCTCTTTCACCATCTGAAGTTGGTCCAATAAGAGATAGTACCTCATCCACCTTGGCTCTCTAATTGAACTTTCAAACAGTTGAATATGATGCTGTTAATCCTTAGCGTTTAGGGCCAAATCCTGAAAGATGCTGAGCCTCTGGCAATTGCCAGGGATATAAATGGAAGTTGTGAATGCTCAGATTTGACCTCTAGTCTCCGTTTGCATGGACAATATGGTTATTTTTCCACTAGATGTCAGCGTGGCTGTTTAGCATTCCTCATCTCTCATGCACACACAGGTACTGTAGTTAGATGGGGCAACTGCAGTTCTAAACACTGAATCACACTTTTGTGGAGAGATGACCTTAGCTTTCCCAAGTCTAAATTTTTTCTAATCCATCCATTTAAGGGCCATATTAATCTTTCAGCCATCAAGGGGGTCCCTCTAAATCCTTTAAACCAAGTACTTTATACATGTGCACATCACAAATCACCAGTCCATTAGTTACAGTAGTTGCAATCAATGGTGAGATCAGGCCTTAGTGGGAAAGATACAGCAGGCAGCCCTGAAACCTGTTCAGACTGGATGAGCCAAATGGTCTTTTCTAGCCTTGTCCTATCCATGATAGCAATCAAAGCCAAGTGCTTTATGGTCCATGAAACTTAGATCTGTGGTTGTACTTTGAGTTTTAGACCCAGATTCTTTTTGAAGATCATTGACATTACTTAGCCATGACAGCAGCTACTGAGGATTTAATTTTCTATTGTCTAGAGAGCTGGAAACTGCATGCCCATGTGTTTTACAGTACAATGCTTTACTCAGTACAAGACAATACTACAGTAGTCTGTGATATATCTTTGCCCAGAATGCTTGACTCTCACACTGAAACTCAAGAGATACAATACAATCAGCTAGGGGATGGTCAGGAAGTAATTTTCAGCTGATTCATCCTATCCAAAGTCCCCTGCATGTCGAAGACCTCAACTCCCACCAACTTCGGTAGGATTTGAGGGGGCCGAGCAGGGTCAGGCACCTCATGTAGGTCTGGCAGGAGAAATAGTGGGGTTGCTTGATCATCACCCCATCTCCAGATCTGCTGGTTCTCCTGTTGTTAGGGTTCTCCTGCTCAATACCCTTTAGAGATTTCAGAGCCACCCACAAAGCTGGAGACAAAGGGTACCTCTACATGAGGGGGCTTCCCAGAGCAGACAGAGAGATGTGCTAGCTCTGCTTGGGCTAGCACACTAAAAATAGCAGTTCGGGCTCGGGCTGGAGCCCACAAAGGGAGAGGGTCTCAGAGCCCAGGGTTAAGCCCGAGCCCCAATGTCTAGGCTGCAATTGTATAGCCCTGCGAGCCTGAGCCAGCTGAATCAGGCCACCCACGGGTGTTTTACTGAAGTGTAGACATACCCTGAGTGATAAGGCCCGTCTTGTGGGGAGTTCAGTTCAGCATGCAATGAAAGCAGGAAGAGACAGGAAATCTGGGCACCCCCCAACCTTAGCTCATAGAAAGATAGAGGGCTAGATTTTGTATCTCATCCTGAGGTCCTTTTTGTGCTCTCTGTCTACACGAGAGCAACTCCCACTGAATCCGAAGGGAAATGCACACAAGGATCGAAGGCACAATAACATTGGGAAGAATAATAGAAAGATTTTCTTCATAAGCCTCTTTGGACTTGTCATAGGACAGGGCAGTCATTGGGGCAGCAATGTACAGCACCTGAGAATGTCTGATACAAGAAAAGCTCCTGTTTGGCACTGATGAGCCAAGCATCCTTGTGTACCATCGACCTGCAACATGAGAGAAAGGCTTGTGAAACTCCTTGGAATTTGAGCTGAGGGTAGATCTCCCCATAGTACCAGGGAAGCTGAACGGGACATCTCAGAATAAACACAGGAAAACAGTTATTCTAGGTATAGCAAATGCTACTTTTCACCCATATAGAGCAGCGTTCATTCAAGCATCCAAATTAGAGCTGGTTGAAATTCTTCAACTGAAATTTTTTGCCATTATCAAATGCAGTTTTGTTGAAATCAAAATTTACTGTCTCACACTTTCTTACAGTTTTCCTACTTTTTGCAGGTGGGTAATGGTAAAAAGGTGTTTTTTCCCCAATTTCAGATACTTTGGCTTTTCCCTTTTCTTTCAGTCGAAAAGGGTAGAAAAGTAAAAGAAGGGAGAGAAGGGAAGGGGGGGGTCTTAAAATCCAAAAATGGAAAATTGAAATGTTTTTGGTGTCGAAAAAATGCAACGTGACATTCCAAGTCAAAAGAAACCAAAAACGTTCCCAAAACCCAACATTTTGCAATCAAAAATTTTCGGTGATTTTTCTCACAGAAAACTCAACGGGAAAAATGTTGGTTTTCCAACCAGCTCTAACCTGAGTGTATTGCGGGCCAGATGGTAGCATTTAACCACTGGCATAGGGATGGAGTCAGCATACCCAATGGGTGCCTCCCAGAGTTCCAGCAAATGCAGAATGGATAGCAAACCACGCTGGCCAACATCAGGGATTGAACCAACTACCTCCAGCACTGAACACATGAGTCTCTACAGGTTGAGCTAAAAAGCTAGATTCCAAAGTTGATACCTGTGCCAGACTCATTTCCTCAGTGACTTGGGCATGGTGTGGGGAGACCTATCACACATTGGACCAGTGGGGTACACACAGACTGTATCATCCTTTTGAATAGACAAGCATGTTCCCCTGGCCACAGTTTGTATGTGAGGGGGTGTGGGTCATGGTGCACCTTGTCCCCACTCCCTCTGGGGCAGCTTGCAGTCTTGGAGACACATGGAAGGAAAGGGAAAGTGCAGAGACTGTCCCTAGCCTAGGCAGGGAGTGTGCGAAGCGCCTTCGACCCTGGACAACACTCCCTGCACATCCTGTTGGAGTTGTGGGGGCAATCTGGCCCCTTCATAAGCATTAAGTCTCAACACCATGATGAGGTAGAGAAAACGGGTGCAGCGAGATTAAATGACTAGCCCACGTGTAACCCGTGCCTGCTCGGTGTGCACTCTGTCCCCCTCTAGTGGCAGCTAGACCAGCTACAGATTGATGAATCTGCTACAGGTTTGGCTAAGAGAGATGTGTCTTTTAGCTCAGGCAGTAGAGGCTTATGCATTAAGCTCCAGGGGTCCCAGGTTTGATCCCGGGTGCTCATGACCAGGGTCTGTCAGCGTTACACCTGCTCACTGAGGAAATCCGTGACAGAGTCAGAAGTCAAATCCAGCAGTTAATAAGGAAGCTGCCACAATGCATATGCTGATTTCTACCAACAGCTCGCAGAGATCTGTGGTTGACTTTTTTATCCAAAGTAACAACTGATTCATGAGCAAGGACAATGATAATCAAGCCATTGGGAACAAGGCTCTTCTACTGTTTAAAGCAAAACCCTCATAGAAATCTCACCGGGCATCAGCTGCCATACACCCCTTCTGATACTGCATTTGGACCAGAACCAACCCCTCCCTTCTTCCCCACCCCTAAAATTCACAACTGAGGTTCTGGTTTTGGCCCATCTAAGAGAAATAGATGTCCACAAGTCACTCAGCCACCCTGCATGTGTAGAAGATTGGTGATAGGGGATTATGCCCATCTATATCGAATGGATACCCCTGTTCTGTGGACTTAAACAATGGCAAGGAGACCCCCAGATCCTTTCAATATTCTCTAGGGGGAACTTTCTTCTCATTGCCATCCTCAGATCTGATGATCAGTTCATCCCATTGAGACAGTAAAGGGCCATGGATAGGTATGTATAAGCAAGTTCTATGAAATGTATCCAGGTACTCTTTCTGGACCCAGAAATGCAGCCGTACTACCATAGGAAACCGCAGATGAACGGAGCAGCGTTTCTGTTACTCACTTTCCTTTGTTAAACACTGAAAAGCTAATGTTCTGCGAACCTGTTGGAAGGGAAAACAGACACAGTTAATGTAGGAACGTGGGGGAGTCCGTAGAAAAAGCACACTGGACTAGGATCAACACTAGGGTCCTGATTCCCCTTTCTTCACTGACTTTACCCCAGTGTATCTCCACTCACTTCAGGGGAGCTGTTCTGATTTACAGCGAGAGGACAAAGTGCATCAACTAGTAATGCTGTGAGAACACAGAAACCTGAGAACCACACCCCAAAAAACCCATTGGAGCGGTCACACCAAAACCAGATTGCACAGTCTCCAGCTGACACAGGAGCCTGCCACATTATTATTATGGGAGCACCTAGAGACCCCAACCGAGATCAGGACCCCGTTAAGCCAGTCGCTGTCGCGTTTTACAATCTAAACATACAAAACAGAGTCCGGGGAAATAAGGCACACAGAAAGCTTCAGAGTAACCTTCTCAAAAGCCCCTAAGTCCTGTTTTCAAACGTGACTAAGGCTCTTAGGAAGTTTAAGTCTCACTCAAAGTCTGTGGGATTTCAGCTCCTAAGTCACTTTTGAAAACAGGACTTAGGCACTTTTGAAAATGTCACCTAAAGTGACTGCCCACAGCCTCCTAGCCAAGCCAGGTCTCTAGAATCCCAGTTCAGTGCCTTAGCCACCAGACCTAAATAACTCTGGGCTTCCACCCTTGAACACTGGTAATCATGTGAGGCAGCTGTCCCTCCAATTTTCTCCTGGGAATGGCCTATATCAAGTGGCTACAACTCAGATGACAAGCATAGCAGAAGGGGCACCTTCACAGCCCTAGTAACACGGTGATGTGAACCAATGAGCAATGGACACACTGAGCCCACAAACACCATCAAAACTCAGCTACTCCAGGGAAAGGGCCGTAAAAGTAGCCAGGGACAACTCATTCTTGTGCACCTCCACTTAGATACGAGGAGGAAAGTTATCATGTAAAGAAAAGGAGTACTTGTGGCACCTTCGAGACTAACAAATTTATTTGAGCATAAGCTTTCATCAGATGCATAGAATGGAACATATAGTAAGGAGATATATATACATACAGAGAACATGAAAAGGTGGGAGTTGCCCTACCAACTCTAAGAGGCTAATTAATTAATATGAGCTATTGTCAGCAGGAGAAAAAAAACTTTTGTAGTGATAATCAAGATAGCCCATTTCAGACAGTTTGACAAGAAGGTGTGAGGATACTTAACATGGGGAAATAGATTCAATTTGTGTAGTGGCTCAGCCATTCCCGGTCTCTATTCAAGCCTACCAATGTGATATATGCCATCATGTGCCAGCAATGCCCCTCTGCCATGTACATTGGCCAAACCAGACAGTCTCTACACAAAAGAATAAATGGACACAAGTCTGACATCAGGAATCATAACATTCAAAAACCAGTAGGAGAACACTTCAACCTCTCTGGTCACTCAGTAACAGACTTAAAGGTGGCAATTTTCCAACAGAAAAGCTTCAAAAACAGACTCCAACGGGAAACTGCTGAACTTGAATTAATATGCAAACTAGATACCAACAACTTAGGCTTGAATAGAGACTGGGAATGGCTGAGCCATTACAAACATTGAATCTACCGCTGCTACTCTGAAACATGTAAAGAAAGGTGAAGGTCAAAAAATGGGTGAGGGAGGGAAATATTTACAATAAACAAGTCATTAGGTTACAATAATAAGACCATAGTCAGAAAGGGCAGAAACGTTCCAGGGACTCACTCCCGACCCTGGGTTTCCAATGGGACGGCTGTACACGCAGGGGATATTTCATTAATTATGACACCTTTCGAGGCAGAGACCAGAATTGTAGGCGTACATGTTCTCCTCTTTCCACTGACCAATATAGCTGCCTTCTACACGGCACTGTAAGGTCCCTGTTCCATGATCCATCTGAATGGGATAGCTGTAAAGAGACAGAGAAATTGTGCTGCCTTTAGAAAGGAAAGGGAACACAAGGAAAACACAGCATTACCATTCCAAACAAAATACAGGTTGTCCCCAGCTCCAGGGCTTGATCCTGATACTGGAAGGATGCTTGGACCCTCAGCTTAAACGGGACGTGAGGGCAAACAGCATCTCACAAGACTGGGTCACTGGAGACAATGCGTAGGTGGAGGGATGTAAGGAAGAGGTACAGTCCTGAGGTTGCTGTGATGCAGACAAGCTACTGGGCAGACCTTTCTGGGCATATCTACACTGCAAAGTAAGCCCAGGGTTCAAACTCAGGCTCAAGCCTAACCCCTCTTCCAGCTACACACAAATCATGCTAACCACAGGGCTGGAGGGTCCGAGCCTGAGTCAAGCCAGGAACCAGGACTCAAGCCTTATTGCTGTGCAGTATAGACGCAGCCCCACTGGACTCATGTTCTGGGAGTCCACCAAAATTATCCCACAATCCCATGAGCTGACTTTCTTTGTTCTCTGGAAAGTCAAGTTTGGTGGACAGCCAAGTTTTCCCACAGTGCACCATGAACAAAGGGCTAGAGTAGCCACGTTTTGGGAGGGCAACAGGAAGTCTGGGATATGGGTGGTTGGACTTGGGCCTGCATAATGGGATGGGACCCAGGATTCAACAAGTCCTAACCTGGGGCTACCACTAAGTGTAGATGCTCAAGCCCTAGATTAACAAACCTGTTCACTAACTCGAGTTCTACTGACCCTGGGCTTACACTGTAGTGTAGACATACACTCTATGGCCCCAGTGTATGAGAAATGCAACAATGGCTTAAAGGTGGACTTTGTCCTCTGTCACAATGTGGACTGGGCCCCTTTAAGGAGCCCCCAGCCCAACTATGCCTTATTAATGGCCCCTAGATGGGGCCTGATAGACAGCCACTGGCCTCTCTAAAGATCCAAAGGGAAACCGAAAGGGGAAACTGTGACAGAGACCAGGAGATTTCTGAAGAAGACCCTTGACTGGGGAAGGGTTTCGGCCAGGAAGCCAAAGGGCTGAAGATGGCTGAAGGCCAGAGAAAGCGGACTCCAGGGAAGAAGGGAACATTCCAGCTAGGGAGGGCTGGGAGTTGCCTGCTGAAAGCAGGGAATTGAGTTGAACTTTGTAGAATTTATTTTGGGACTTTGAGTTTTGTTCTGAACTTTGATCTTGATAAACCCAGCCCCTATGGAGGGGTGGATTGCCTGTATGCACAATTTATTAAGGAGTCCTGAAGAGGGAAACAGAGGCAGGAAGCTGCAAAGCCACCCTGGCCACAAGGGGGTGCTCAGAAGGAGGCAGACCCTGATTATCCACCCCCACCCAAACCACAGAAACAGAGAAACTGAGAATCAGGCCCTGTGTGTCTTTCTAAGACGAGGGGAGCCTGCACATTGCAGTATTACCAGAGCAGTTCTCTCTCAGAGGGGTGGTTATAGATTGCTAGCAGGCAGGCTAAGAATGTTGTTAATGTTGAAACTGCTTTGAAAAAATCAATGATGCCAAGGGTAGGTTTGTAAAAGTTTAAACAATGATTTGACAAACCGCTTAAACCCGTAGCAGTTTGGCCCCGCCACTTCCATATTTTAAACAAAGACCTTTTCATCAGCAGCTGAGAAAGAATTTATGATTTAAGGGAACTGAGATCGTTTGTATTTGGCTAAATAAATAATGCAAACAGGAATGCCACTGCCAGGAGCTGCTGTCCCGGGGGCATGAAAACTTCCCCCCCATGGAGATCCACTCTGGCAGCTTTCCTATTACACTGCACTTAGTCACTTACACCTGTATTTAAAGTGAGTGAAGATACTTCCAGCCTCTGTGTCACTTAGAAGAGTCAAGAGCCTGATCCTCATCTGCAATGAACTCAAGCACAGCTGACCTTGTCTACACTGGGAGCTGCATTGGTGGAGATCCTGTCTACAATCTGTATTGGTGCAGCTGGCCCCAATTTAACCCACAAGGGAGCGGGGGTGTAAAACATGCCTCATACTGTGTAATTGCTTCCAATGCTGGGGTTTTGCATTGGGGGCGACTCTATCAGCAGCTAAAATCCCAACAGCAATAAGGTCTAAGCCATTCTGTCACCTCCGCTGATCCTGAGATCCACTGGTCTAATTGGCACTAGTAGGATGGGGCTGTTCTCCCAGCCAAAGCGCCCTGGGGAGTGCTATGCATTCCAGTTCTACCCTCTGCTTCCTCCCTGCACACTCCTAATACACCTCCTACACTGGGGTGGGGTGGAGTGGGCAGAGCAAAGGCAGCTATGCTGGCCCACTCCCATGGCCTAAAAGGACCTTAGCTGTCAAGAACTATGGGCTTGAGTTCCCTCAGCTGATCCTGCGGCTTGCCTGCCCAGCCCTCAGGCCAGTTAATGAGCCCAGTTGGGCTGCGGCAGAATCGCCTGATTGGCAGGCCTGTCCAACTGGCTGCAAGAGGCCCACACGTCTTCACTGAAGCCAGGACCAGCTCCAGGGTTTTTGCCGCCCCAAGCAGCAGGAAAAAAAAAAAAAAAAAAAAGCCGCGATCGCAATTGCGATCGGCGGCACTCCGGCGGCAGCTCCACCGCGCCACTTTCTTCTTCAGCAGTAATTCGGTGGCAGGTGCTTCCCTCCGAGAGGGACCCGCCTCCGAATTGCCGCCGAACCGCCCGACGTGCCGCCCCTTCCCCTTGGCCGCCCCAAGCACCTGCTTGCTGGGCTGGTGCCTGGAGCCGGCCCTGACTGAAGCTCAGCAGCAGCGGCAGGTTGTTGGCTGCTCAGCGCTTACACAGACAGCTTCAATCTCCCCTGTGCCTGCGCTGTTCCCAGCCTTGCTCCTATCCCATTCCCCTGCTTGGTTCCTGACTCAGCTCTGACCCTTGGCCTAGTGCTTAAAGCCTGTTCCCAGCTTTAACTACTAGGCCAGGCTCCAGCTCAAACCACTAGGTCAGATCTCCCACATCCCAGTCCCTGACACTTAGCAAGGACTATGGAATCAGTCTCTTGTCCTTTGTTCAGTGCACATTTCCTAGCATGCCACTTAGGGTGACCAGACAGCAAGTGTGAAAAATCGGGACATGGGGTGGGGGGTAATAGGAGCCTATATAAGAAAAAGACCCAAAAATTGGGATTGTCCCTATAAAATCGGGACATCTGGTCACCCTAATGCCACTTATACTCAGGTTGGCAATGATTAAAGCCAAGTGACCAATTTTTGATGGAACAATTTTCCACCCGAAGACGCTGTTTCATCAAAACCAAAATGTTTTATGGAAAAGGGACAATTTCAACAAGGTGTTCACTGGAAAATTGTCAAATTGAGTTGTTTTGACTCTCACTGTTTCAACTTTGATATTAGATTAAAGTATTGATTTAAATATATTTATACATATACTGCATTTATCAGTCGACATATTGTATTCAGTGTTTTATATTATAACATTTTGACACTATCAACATGATCCAATGTTTCTGAATCTAATTTTTTCTGAATTTCTGTTCCACGAGAAATTTTAACTTTTTGTTCTGATTTGGAGCGAAAACAAAATTTTGAAATGGCAGAATTTCCTGCAGAACATAAATTCAGTTTTCCAAGCAGCTCTAATAACTGTGCTGTTCCCTAACAGGATGCAAGAGAACCAGGAACCTAGAACCTCCCCCAACTCTAGTAATCTAACAAGATGCAAGCAAACAACGAAAAAGATGAAATTCAATAAAGGCCAGGGCAAAGTACTTCACTTAGGAAGGAAAGATCAAATGCACAACTACAAAATGAAGAATAAGAGGTTAGGTGGTTGTACTGCTGAAAAGGATCTCGTGGTTATAGTGGATCACAAATTGAATGAGTCAACAATGCAATGCAGTTTTGAAAAAGGAGTGTAGTAACAGGAGTGTGTAAGAAAGACACAAGAAGTAATTTTCCCGTTCTACTCAGCAATGAGGAGACCTCACTGGAGTATCATGTCCAGTTCTGGGTGCTATGCTTTAGGAAAGATATGAACAAACTGGAGAGAGTTCAGAGGAGAGCAGCAAAACTGATAAAAGGTTTAGAAAACCTGATAAAAGTTTTAAAAAAAATATTGGGCATGTTTAGTTTTGAGAAAAGAAGACTGAGAGGGGAGCTGATAACAGTCTTCAAATATGTTACGGGCTGCTATAAAGAGGACTGTGATCTATTGCTCTCTGTGTCCACTGAAGGTAGAATAAGAAGTAATCCGCTTATTCTGCAGCAAGGGAGATTTAGCTTAGATATGAGGGGAAACGTTCTAACTATGAGGGTAGTTAAGCTCTGGAATAGGCTTCCATGGGAGCTTGTGGAATACCCGTTATTGGAGGTTTTGAAGAACAGGTTGGACAAATACCTGTCAGGGACAGTCTAGGTTTACCTGGTCTTGTCTCACCGCAGAGGGCTGGACTCGGTGACTTCAAGCTCCCTTCCAGCCCTACATTTCTATGAAAATCAACAATCTCGAGCCCCATGCACTCCAACAGTTTACCCAATGAGCTGACTTTCCAAGAGCCCCTCGAAATTGTGACAAAGCACCTGCCTTTTGTTACCATAACCCCGATGGACAGACCATCCTCTACAATCAAGCATATGGAGATCTCAAAGCAATATGAAATTAGCTACAACCCAAAGCAAAAAGGAAGATCACAAACTAACATGCTTCTCGTTTGCTTGTTGGCAAAAGAACAGAGGCTGATCCATCCATCTCCTTCCGCCTCGAGGATAACAGGGCTACATAGGAAATAAACAGGAAAGATGTGACATTAGGGGAAGCCATTAAGCCCTAGGATGAAATTCTGGACATGCTGAAGTCACTGGCAAAACACCCACTGGCTTCAGTGAAAAAAAGAAATTCCATATTTTGGAACTATTTGACTTGACATCACTGGAAAGCTGTGCCCCATACACCTTATGAAACGTGCACAGCTCTTGCAATCCTAAGGAGCCCTTGCCTCGGTCACTGGGCATTTTACAAGATCCACGTGAATGAGGCAAGAGCTCGTGTGAAATCCTGCTCCAGTCACTGCACATATTCACTACAGGTGAGCATAGCGTTCCTATAAAACTATAGGCTGAATCTATTCACTCTGTTGAGTTTTCTCAAGTATGCTCACCAGTGTTTTGAGGTTATATGGTAAATAATGAAACCAGCATTTCAGTGGAGGATACCAACACACCAAAGCGACACAGAAACACATTCCAACTTTCCATTTCATTAACCACAGCACTTGTAGTTCCCATTGACGATGGGTGAAACAATAACTGATATTGAACACAGGATGTTAATCAGTATCCAGAGGCTAGGATGGTTGACTCTGAATCAGCTGGTGTAAATCAGTGCAGCTCTACTGGCTTACGATTAGGGCTCCGTGTCATGGAAGTCGCGGAAATCACAGATTCCATGACTTCCTGTGACCTCTGTGACTTCTGCAGCGGCCAGTGTGGCTGACCCCAGGGCTGCCCAAGCAGCTGACCCCGGAGCTAGCTGCTCAGGTGGCCCTGGGGACAGCCACACTAGCCGCTGCTCGAGCGGCTCTGCAACCAGCTGCTCAGGCGGCCCCGGGCAGCTGGCCCTGGGGACTGCCTGAGCAATGGTCCTGGGGATGGCCGGAGCTGCCGCTGGCCCCCCGGGACTCCCCCCACCCTGATGGTGGCCAGAGCAGCTGCTGGTCCCCCTGAGGCTCCCCCCATAGCAGGGGCCAGAGCAGTCACTGCCCCCCCCCGTGGGGCTCCCCCCATCAGCACCCCCTCAGGGGTATTTATGGTATAAGTCATGGACAGGTCACGGGCCGTGATTTTTTGTTTCTTGCCCGTGACCTGTCCATGACTTTTACTAAAAATACCCATGATTAAATCCCAGCCTTACTTATGATTTATACCGTCTGAAGATTTAGTTCCCTAATCGGAGAATTTACCATGCTGTATCAGACCTGCGACCCATCAGAATGCTGCCTCCCCTGCAGCGAATGTCTGATGCTTCAGAGACTGGTGAATAAAACACCCATGGCAAATGTGCAATGGGAGAATATTTCTTCCTGATCCCTAGGCCGATCAGTTAAATTCTTGAAGCATGAGGTTTGATTACCCTTCTCTTCACATAAATTACTGCATTAACAAATACCTTAAAGTAACTGTAGACCCTCTGGGCCCTGATTCTCCACAGCCTTGCACAACCATGCCTACACGTACCAGTTCAGAATCCTCCAGTCACTTATCCTAGTGGTAGCATTTTATACCCATTTTGAACTTGCTGGGCCTCTGTTACCTTCCATCTTGTGTGACCATTTACACCAATGTGAATTCAGAATGGTGGCATTTTACACCCACCTGACCCTGGTGTAAATGACCACGTAAGCAATACGGCAATGGAAAATCACGTCGTCCCTCTGTGGAAGTGCAAGTGACTCTATGAAGTTCAAGGCAGTGTAGAGTAAGGCACACAGCCCAGATCCTCAAGGGTATTTAGGCATCTATCTGCCAGAGATTTCAATTGAAGCTAGGAGTCTAAATACCTTTGAGGATTTGGCCCACTGTTTCTTCAGAGCTCTGCTTTAACTTTCCATTTGCCATGAAAATTACTCTCCCCAACCAAGCTAATAGAATTTCTAAAAATGCAATTGGAAGAGAAAATTTATTAACTTGTAGTTTCCTACATTTGAAATTAGTTTGTTTTAATCTGTTAACCAAAATAAAACCTCCAACAACCAGATGCAATTACAGTACAATTCACACTGAGCCACAATTGACTGTGCTGCCGCTCAATAAACGGACTAGCTTAATGGACCAGTTGCAATTAGATTAACAAAGTTTGCTGGAGCCCAACTCGTGAGCTGCAATAAACCACAACAAGAGGAAACCGGCAGTTCCGTGCCAACTGGTTGCAATTTATTGCTGTCAAGGAGGCTGGTCGAAGAAAGAAATGCCAAAAAAAAACACCAATCACATGGACAGAGCCAGAATGTTAATATATGTAATTACCCATCAATATAGTCAACATTAAAGTCAATGGTTTCATATCTTCCAGCAATGATCTGCCCGCAGACTTGTATTACGTTTCCTGTTTAAATGAGAAAGAAAATGAAGGGATTATTTTTAAAGCAGTATGCTAATGTTTGTGGAGTAAGGCAGCTAGCAAAGTAGGGGTTAAGGGCCAGATTTACTAAGGGGTATTTAATAATTATTATTATTTGTAAAAATAACAGGAGTACTTGTGGCACCTTAGAGACTAACAAATTTATTAGAGCATAAGCTTTCGTGGGCTACAACCCACTTCTTCGGATGCATATAGAGTGAACCATATATTGAGGAGATATATATACACACACATACAGAGAGCATGAACAGGTGGGAGTTGTCTTACCAACTCTGAGAGGCCAATTAAGTAAGAGAAAAAAAACTTTTGAAGTGATAATCATCTTCTTGATTATCACTTCAAAAGTTTTTTTTCTCTTACTTAATTGGCCTCTCAGAGTTGGTAAGACAACTCCCACCTGTTCATGCTCTCTGTATGTGTGTGTATATATATCTCCTCAATATATGGTTCACTCTATATGCATCCGAAGAAGTGGGTTGTAGCCCACGAAAGCTTATGCTCTAATAAATTTGTTAGTCTCTAAGGTGCCACAAGTACTCCTGTTATTTTTGCGGATACAGACTAACACGGCTGCTACTCTGAAACCTGTCATTATTATTTGTATTAACAGAGTGCCTAGAAGTCCCAGTCGTGGCCCATTGTGCTAGGCACTGAACAAACATAGAACAAAAAGACAGTCCCTGCCCCAATGAGCTTACAATCTAAAAGACAAGAGACAGCAGATGGATCATGACAGGGGAGCGGAAGGAAACAATACAGGTGCCTAGTAGGACCTACAAATGTCCTTAAGCCGGCAGGCACCTAGCTCCCATTGAAAATCAAAATCAAATCTAGAACAGCCTCCCACCTAGTAGCTTTCTCCACCTTCTGAAATAAAAAATTGACTCCAAGGCCTTGCCCCTGCTTGCTCCATCCCCCTTCCCTCCGTTGCTCGCTCTTCCCCACCCTCACTCACTTTCACCGGGCTGGGGTAGGAGGTTGGGGAGGGAGGGAGGGCAGGCTCTGGCTGGGGGTGCAGGCTCTGGGGTGGGGCCAGGGCTGAGGGGTTTGGCGTGCAGGTGGGGTTTGGGCTCTGGGGTGGGGCTGGAGGTAAGGCAATAAGGGGTTTGGGGTGCAGGAGGGGGCTCCAGGCTGGGCCAAGGGGTTGGGGCATGGGGGGGGGGGTCCCAGTGACATTTACCGCGGCTCTGAGGAAGCGGCCACCAGGTCCCTGTGGCCTCTAGGCGTATGGTTGGCCAGGCGGCTCTGTGCAGTGTGCCCTGCCTTTGCACCCCCAGGCGCCACCCCCCGCAGCTCCCACTGTGCCTGATCCAGAGGATCTGAGTCTTACTAACTATAGAGCCTTGACTTCATAGCTCAAGCTATAGTAGCTCATGCTTTCAGCTCTATAGGTGCCTAATTTAATCCTCAGTGTATCAGCTAAAACGACAGCCCTTGCACAAGGAAGATGAAAATATGTAACATCAAAGATGTCTCCATTTTAAAGGAAGATCCCTTACCTGGGACTCCAGATGGTGGATTAATTTGGTAAACCACAGGTGTCTGTGCAATAGAAAACTGCAAGAAGAATTTTGTTGTTAAACAAACAAGCTTCCACAGCAGCCCTACAAGATCCGATTATGCATCATTCGCAACACAGCTGGCAACCAGCATCTCAGACACACTTATTTTGGGGCTTGTCTTTAAAGTGCATTTCTACTCTGATGAGTGACTATGTAAAACTGCCCCCTTCTTATCAGCAAATTTGCTCCCCATGTGTTCTCAGAGTCAGATCTGCTGATTTGAGTGATGACAATAGGTTTCTACTGCTGGTTACTCCTGCTAGCTCTGCAGAACCAGCACAGCGAAGAGAAGAGAGAGCTGCATTCTTCTCCATCTTCTGCCTCACCAACAAAACCGTTATTAAGTTGCTAATCAGTTACACTGGTGCATCCTCACTGAAGGCAACCGGTCTATACAGGGGTCACCAAGGGTCTAATTTGACCTGCAGGAGAGAAGGGCGATATGATCTCATGCTCCAAAACATAACCTGATCATTGCAGAAGTTGGAAACTAAGGGCCAGATTATAACTCTGGAAACTAATCTGAGATGAGGAAGCCCCTATATGGGCAGAGCAGTGGGGGAGTGACGGAGGATGTGTCCATAGGATCAAATGCATTCAGGGTCCCTGAGAGGAGTGTGCTCGGCAAGAAGCATTTGCTGCTCCTATCTAAGAAAAGTAACCTGCTTTCCCACTCCCATGCAAACCCTCCACCACTACCTTGTGTGCACGGAGTGGAGATCCCAGACACAACCCCTCTGGAGTGGAGAGCATTCCTGGCAGCCCTAGTCCTTTCCCTCGGTGCTCCTGAAGTCCTATGTCTCTGCCTCTTGAGCAGTGTCATTGCATGCAAGAAGGTGTCACTACAGTGTCTCCCCACTAGGGCACAGTCCTACATATTTCCTCTGTGCATTGCCCAGTTGACCACGGGTACCGTGGCACAGAGCTGAACCAATCATTCATAGCAAAAAAACGAGTCAATGGCATTTTCCTCTCTTTTTGCTCCTCATTTGTCCGCGAGCAGCATGAAATTGTCCCGAATTCCTTTGTTCCTTCAAAATTGCTGGCTGAATCATTTCTACAAATATTTCCGGGCCTGCTAGTGAAGGCAGGGGGCTGGACTCGATGACCTTTCGGGGTCCCTTCCAGTTCTAGGAGATAGGATATCTCCATATAATAAAATAAATAAATAAATAAATAAATAATGATGACAGTTTGTATGCCAACGTCTGCAATCCAAGCATTAGTTTTGATTGGAATTACAGCTCACACGGCATCACTTGTTTTACCTGAACGTAACTCTTAGACTCAGGTTCCTGGAGTGCGAGTTTCAGTTCGAAACCCTGCTGTTTTCTGTGAATATTACTGATCTTTATAGCATGCCTATCCGTTGCTCTGGGGACTGTTTTCCCATATGCAGTTAACACTCCCTTCAAGCATTCCTGCCAGCTCACTCCTTCTCTAGACTGTTCTTGGAAAGCAAGCATAGGCAGAATGAATACAGAGCCAGCTCCTCCCCTGGGATAAACAGTCGTAGCTTAAGTGACCTCCAGCCAAGAATCTGGCTCCTTCTGAGGCTTCAGGGACTGTCCAGAGTTAAGAGCCAGGATACTGGATTAGATGGACCAATTGCCTGATCTGATCTGACAACTCCTGCGTTCCTAGAAACACGCAGCATTTGGGATTTTCATGAGATTATGTCATCCCAAAACTGGACAACGTGTGAACTGCAGTTTCAGCTGCAGTGGTCAGAGCATGGTAAAGAAGCCCAGCTTTGTGTTCCTGGGAGGCAGTGGATAGGCACTGGACTGGGAGGCTGGAGATTTGGGTTCCGCACATGGCCTGCTGCGTGACTGTGGCCAAATCACTTTGCATCTGTGCCTCACTTTCCCCATCTGTAAAATGGGAAGGATGATTCCGATCTCCCTTTGTGAAGCACTTTGAACTCTCCAGATGAAAAGCACCATGTAAGAGCTAAGGGCCAGCTTCACAAAGGAATTTAGGGGCCTAGTGGGATTTACACTGACTGTCAGTGGGAGGTAGGCACTTTTCTAAATCATACCACGTGCCTATCTGCATCTTTAGGCACCTTTGTGAGTCTAGTCCAAATTACTACTAATGGGCTAAAGCAGTGATTCTCAAAGCCGGTCCGCTGCTTGTTCAGGGAAAGCCCCTGGCGGGCCAGGCCGGTTTGTTTACCTGCCGTGTCTGCAGGTTCGGCCGATCGCGGCTCCCACTGGCCACGGTTCGCTGCTCCAGGCCAATGGGGGTTGCGGGAAGGGCGGCCAGTACATCCCTTGGCCCGCGCCGCTTCCTGCAGCCCCCATTGGCCTGGAGCAGCGAACCTCAGCCAGTGGGAGCCGCGATTGGCCAAACCTGCGGATGTGGCAAGTAAACAAACCGGCCCGGCCCGCCAGGGGCTTTCCCTGAACAAGCGGCAGACTGGCTTTGAGAACCACTGGGCTAAAGTAAACCCTGATTCCAATTACGTCAATAGCAAACTCCTATTGATTTCAATGGGACCAGGATTTATCCCTATTAAAAAGTAAGTAGGGGCCTCCTACACTCTCATTCTCCAGCCCCATGCCCACTATCCCTCTCTCTTGCAGATCCTAGCCATCTCTCCCTCTCCCTCTCCCTTCCTGACATGCACTTATATTCTGGAGTCAAGCACTTGAGCAACCTAAGACCTGGCAGAGCCGGGGTCAGACTTTCCAGGACTTCACAACATTGATTCCCTCTGAGCTGTCATGTGACACAACATAGCATCTGGAGACATGGCAATCTAAAAAATTCATGAGCATTAGCATCAAGCTCCCTTCATGCCGGTCATCGCAAAGAAGAGAGATCAGCACCGACCAACAGCCAGCCAGACTGGCTGGAACAAGGAGCAGATTAGAGCAGCGAGGCAACAGCCACCAACTGATAGGAAAACCTTCTGTGAGCAGTTCAGACTTGTCACTGCCTGCAGCGGGTTTTGCAGTCTACTGGAGAGGCCAAATTAATTTTTTAATACTCATGGCTCACAGGTTTCCAGTCCCAAAACAAAGAGACGCATTGTGTTTTATTTAGCTTGGAATGTGTCTCATTAACAGCATCCCCTGGTGATTTTTCATCAACTCTCTAAGCTAGCTGAACTGCCCAATGACTTGTATGTTTTAATGTGCAATTTGCTGAAAACGTCGGGCTCTCCCGCTCACTCCTGGAAAGGAGCTAGACAGGACTGACAGGCACAAAGGGGCTTGTTCTCTAGCAAACAGCTATGGCTGAGGGTCCTGCTCTGCAAGGGTTAAGTGATCTCTATTACCCTAGAATAATAATAATAAATAATACACTGCTCTTATAAATCCTGATCCTGCACCCATCTGAGTCACTGGTGCTTTTTTCATTGACATTAGTGGGAGCAGAATTGAGTGTTTTAAAAAAGGAGCCAAGTGGAATCATCCTTATTTTACAAATGGGGAACTGAGAAGGTAAATGACTGTGGCAAGCTGCCACAGTAATTCGCAGGTAGAGGTGGAAAGAGAACTCAGGCATCTGAGCCTTCTTCTGCTCTTACCAGTGCCTCCATTGCTGCATTGGAAAGACCAAACACAGCATAATGCATCTTCTTCTGCAGGTCCTGGCTTCACCCACAAGCGGAAACACACCAAGAAAAGTTCTGCTGGAGAGGGGCATTTTTAGCAACCAGCCAGGTGCTCAAGCCACAGCCAGTTATTGGGATGGAATATTAATTATTTTGTGTAATGCCAAAAGTAGCACCTGTCAGGCCTTTGTACCAGCCTTAGCATCACCAAGGCAAAGCTGGGAGAGAAGGGGGACAGCGATCATGAGGACTGAATCTGATTCTATGTCCTCTCTGATAGGCTGAGGTAAGGGTCTGTGAAAAACACAAAGTCTATCCATATTTGACTTCTGGTGTGCGTGTGTCAGGGCCCATGAGACTGCAGACGCTGCAAAAACACATCTGTATAACTAACAGCTTAAAAAGTGCTTGCTTAATGGTTTTTCTTTGACTGACATGTTGTTGATGTAATTGTAACAGTCACTAACACAAAAGGGGTTGACAGGTCTGAGGAATTTGTATTTCGGATATCTCTTGGAATCCCCAGCGACAGGCAGGTAGCTGGCTACTTGAACCTTCTCGTTTGACCACTCGAGACCCCTCCAGACCATGGGTAACTATTTTGGGGAGTGATCTATAACCTATTGTGTTTGTATGTGCTCAAGACTAAATAAAGCAGAGACTGAGTAACGCCATTCTTGTAAAAGTGCTGGAGACTAATAAAGTGAAGGCTTTAAGTAAAAGCATTTGATTTTGTGTGATTTATGCCAGCCCTATAGCAGACAGAGGTGCTGCATCTCCCTTGGTTTATTTCCTGATATCACCTTGCAGAAAGTAAAGTTACCAAGAGCTTTGGCATTAGGAGACCTCAGGTAACACTCCCAACAAGGCCAAAACTCACAAAGAACTGGAAACCTTGAAGGCAGAGCTGATCTCAAGATTTCTCATAGAATTTCAGAGTGACAAAGTTCAGAAATATCTGAATACGTGCCATGGGGAGCAGTGCCTGACTCCACCCCTTCCCTGATGAACCCATGGTTTTGGTATACAGAGCTCTTGGGTTATCATGGGCTTTGTGCCATAGCCCATAGGGCTAGCTTCCCTTTATTATATTCAATGTCTTGCCTTCAACTCTACATTTATTATGTTTAGCAGTAATGCAAGGAACCTACAGGCCTGTACCCTCTAAGACATTTGCTTAGGACCTAGTACAAGGCTTGAGGGGAACTAGAAGTAGAGTATGTAGGGGGGAATTTTCTCCATAATGACATGAGCCCGCCACAGGAACATGAGCTAACATCAGCTTCTGGATAGAACATCCATAAATGTCTAACCACAAGAGTACCATAGCAATGAATTGACGTATATGATAAGTTGAGAACATTAATATTCTAAGGACACCTCAACATGAGTAGGGTGAGGAAATACAAATAAGGAAGAGGGGGAAAACCCTCACATCATAAAAGTTGTATTCCAGCGTGTGGGCAGTCGGAAAGAGAGATGTAGCCCTTGGGAGGTGCCAGAACAATAGCCACCGGCGGTCAGGAGGAAGGTGATGGTGATGAGGGAGATAATGGCTAACATTTCAGGTTGTTCTTCAAGGGATGGTGAGAGTATGTGGATGTTCAGGTGTACATTCTGTAGTATCTCTACCTACTTTACTGAGCTGGAGTGTTTGTGACTTTGCTAAATGTATTAATACATTTTTGTAAATATAGAAAACTTCCTGTAGTATGAGTGTTACAACTGTGGACATCGGGGCTCCCAACTATACAGTTATTTTAATAACACTGGGCCTGATCTGGGGACAAGAACCTGTCAACCCTCCAAGTGATAACTGGGAATTCTTAAGTAATAATATAATTAATACATAATCTATGGATCGGGCTACAGTGCACCCTTCTGAACATGCACAATGGGAAGCAGTATAGTCCAGTCAATAAGGATCTGGAGACTATTCCTGGCTCTACCAATGACCTGCTGTGGGACCTTGGGCAAGTCCCTTCATCTCTCTGTGCCTCTATTCCCCCTCTCACTATTTCTTTATTTAGACTGTAGACTGTTGGGTCAGAGACACTCTCCTACTATGTGTTTGCACAGGGCCTAGCACTATCAGGCATCTAGACACCAATGTAATAATATTCATAATAGCATTTGGCATTGCATGCCTTAAAAATGCAAAAAGAGGGTGACTAGGACCCATATTGTCACATAATCACAGACAAAGACCTCCTGGGTCATCTAATCTATCCTCTGGGAATAAGGTGACCAGATAGCAAGCGTGAAAAATTGGGATGGGAGTGGCGGGGGAGAGTAATAGGCGTCTATATAAGACAAAGCCCTAAATCCTGGGACTGTGCCTATAAAATCGGGACATCAGGTCACCCTACTTGGGAACCAGTGCTAGATTATTCCTCATCCCCTAGCACTTTGTCAGGGCTAGTTTTAAATGACTCAAGCAATAGCGCATCCACCTCTTCCCAACCTAGGAGATAGCACTTTCTGAATTTCCCCCCGCCCCAACAGTCAATCGAAGTTCTCTTCTGCTCAGCCGGCTACCCTGAGTTGCAACCCCCTTTGGATTATCTTTAGCCATTTCCTCCCATCCCTCCTTGGAGTTTACCTTGAAAGTGCAGTTGTCACAAGGCATCCCACCCAGGTTGCTTATCACCTGCCCATTGGCAATCACCTCCAGCTGGTACAGCCCCTCCTGCTGCGAGGACCTTCAAAGGAAACAACAGCTCATGTGTTTTAAAGTAAAACATGGGCCAGATCCTCTGTGGGTGTAAATCCATGTAGCTCCATTGACTTTAATCTCTGTAATCTCTTTAATCTAATTTGTCTCCTCCTTAGAAGAGGGGAGGAGACAAAAACACTGAGGTTGACACAAATGAACAAGTGCAGAACAGGGGTGTGGAGGCAGGGACAATAACAGAGTCAGAGGGGGACGCTGTGCCATGACCCCAGGCAAGGGGCACCGCTCCCCAGAAGAGGACTCACCAACCAGTATAACAGCCTGGCAAAGGACATTATAGCAGGTATAGCATGGGCAGCAGCTGTGGAAGTTTTTCATCGCCAGCCAGTATGCCCCAAATTTAACCTAGAAGGAACACCTCTGGGGGCAAGAGGGGAGTTCAGCTGGCAGTCTAGCCACCTGGGTTGGATTTCAACACAAACCCTACATGTGTGGCTCAAAATCCATGAGTGCCCCTTTAAGAAGTATTGCTCTTGCTAGCTGTAGAGAGCATACTCCCCAATTTTCAAAAGACTCTCAAAGCTTGGCCTAATCCTGCCGGGCCTAGGGGTGGGGATAGTGAGTCTTTCATTTGGATTAAGAGCTTTTAGGACCAGAAGGGAACCTTTAGAGTCGTCTAGTCTGACCTGCTGCAGAACACAGGCCTGAGAATTCCTCCCCCACCCCCCATGATTCCTGCAATGGAAGATTTATTCTTCCCACTACATATGAACGCTATTGAGCCCAGTAACTTGTGGGTGAGCAAAATCATCTCCCTTAGAAAGGTATCTGGTCTTGATATAGAGATCCCAGATGATGAATTTACCACGCCCTTTGGTGAGTTGTATCACTGGTCAGTTACCCTCACTATTGAAAATCTGTGCCTTATTTCCAGTTTGAATTTTTCTACCTTTCCAGCCATTGGATCCTGGTAGGTCTTTTACGCTACTGGTTCAAATAGTCATTGAAGCTCACATGCATTCAGAAAACAACAAGAAAACGTCCTCACATGGTTTCCTACAGCATCTTCTGCCTAGAAAGTCCTTTCTGAACCCCTCTAATAGAGTGCCGTACCTCGTTTTGCATCTGATGATGGATACATCGAAATATACAGGATGGACATCACACCGTACTGGAGGCAGAATGGGATTCACTAGGGACACTTCCAGCAAAGACCCATTGGTGGAGTACATGAACTGTAACTGGGGAGATGTCAGACCTAAGCAATCCATCAACAACAAACATTTCGTAAGTGCAGGATCCTTTAGTAGTCATGACAATAACATATTAAAACATTTACAGGGTGCAATTCAGATTGTGTCTAGCAACAGCAGTGCCAGCCCCTAATCAAGGATTTTAAAACCAAGTGTGGGGCGTTGTCTTTCATATTAAAACATGGTTCATCTTCCTACTCTTTGGGGTGAACTGCTTTTAAATACTTAGCAGGCAACCTCTCCCATATACATTCTGTTATAGAGCATTCTGCTTGCACTGGGCCTGATACTCTACTACCTGGCACCGTGGCATTTTACACCTCCTTTCCACATAGTTTGCCCGGTTATACATGACTAAGCCAAAATGTTCAAACTTGGGCACCAATGGCAGGCACCAAAATCCGTATTTAGGCACGCACAAATGGCCTGATCTTTCAGAGATCATAGAATCATCATAGAATCATAGAATATCAGGGTTGGAAGGGACCTTGGGAGGTCATCTACTCCAACCCCCTGCTCAAAGCGGGACCAATTCCCATCTAAATCATCCCAGCCAGGGCTTTGTCAAGCCTGACCTTAAAAACCTCAAAAATGCTCAAAAGATGCTGAGGAATTGCAACTCCTTCTGAAGTCAGTGCTCAGCACCTCTGAAAATCAGGTCATTTATTTATGGCCTAAAGAACAGAGCACTGGATTGGGACTCAGGACACCTGCTTCTATTCCTGCTTCTGCCACTGGCCTGCTGGGTGACCTTGGGCAAGTCACTCTGCCTGCTCTGTGCCTCAGTTTCCCACATTTGTAAAAATGGGGATAATGATCCTGACCTCCCTTTGTAAAGTGCTCTCAGATCTACTGATGAAAGGTGCTATATAAGAGCTAGGTAGCATTATTTATATGGATAATTTGGGGCAAGCAAGTTTGACAATTATGGCCTATGTGACTGACAACGTTGGCAACTCTTGTGATTTTATCACAAGTCTCACAATACAATTGATGGTTTTCTTAAAGCCTCGGCTAGTGGAGTCATGTGACTATACGAAAATCTCAGCTTTCATTTAAAAAAGGAGTACATTTCTAGCTCTTATGATTTCAGAGACAAGCATGTCAGTGTTACTGAAGTGCACCCTAAATGCTCAAAATCCAGAAGGCAAATAAAAAGAACCCAGCATTGATTATTTTTTTAAAAATCTAATGATTTTTCAACCCAATCTCATGATTTTGGGGCGCCTGACTGCTGTGTTGTTGTGTGGGGTTTTTTTGTTTTGTTTTACATTTATGGTTGCCAATACCAGAATGACAAATTAAGAACATAAGAACAGCCACACTGGGTCAGACCAAAGGTCCGTCTAGCCCAGTATCCTGTCTTCTGACAGTGGCCAGTGCCAGGTGCCCCAGAGGGAATGAACAGAACAGGTAATAATCAAGTGATCCATCCCCTGTTGCCCATTCCCAGCTTCTGGCAAACAGAAGCTAGGGACACCATCCCTGCCCATCTTGGCTAACTTTTATTTTACAACATTGATGGACTTATCCTTGATGAACGTATCTAATTCTTTTTTGAACCCTGTTATAGTTTTGTGTTTCAAAACACAGCTGACCCCTGGTCATTCTTCCAAGTGCCCCATTTTATCCAATGATTTCCACCAATTACTAGCAGCCTCCTCAAACTTACCATCCAATGTCAGGGTGATCCATGTTCCTCCAGCAAGGCTGCCCTCCTGGGGTTCAGTGAATAACTTTGCAGATGCCACTGCAAAAATAACCCAGATACTTCAGGATGAAATGTAATACGGCAGCAGAATCAGTCGTTTGCAGCATGTATCTTTACAACGGCATTGGCAATGCTTGAGACACATTTCTGCACGGGAGGTTTACTATCAACGTATTCCGACCCAAAGTATATCTTCCCTAAATAAACAAATCCCAAACAGCACAACTGGAGGAACTAAAATAGATTAGAAATACATAATACGTACACACACATATGTATATAGAATGAATACAAATGGGTGGACATATAAAGTCCAATGAGACATAAGCTCCTAGGTGCCTGAGTCCCTTTTGAAAATGAGACAGACATCTAGGCCTTGCTATGCTGAGCTTACAAGCCTGACTGCAGTCACTGCGTTGCCCCAGCTTTGCTCCACTTGTAGAGTGTTCTGTTCTGCAGAGGGATTGGTGATAACCCACTCTAGTTAAACCATGGAACATTTTCTTGGAAAACTATATAGAGCCCCTGAGAGCAGATACAAAGGGCTCCTTGCCTAGTGGGACAGCCAGATGAAGGAGCTGTGTTCCACACCATTCAGAGATTCTGACTTGTGTTTAGGTGGATTTAGCAAACGTAGCAGAGGCTAGAAACTGAGAATGACGTCTCTTAGTTATTCACAGCAAAGACAGCAACGGAGCAAGCTTCCCTTGCCAGTGAATGACCTTATGGGACCACCTATGAATGGGAGAACATTGCAGTTCCCATTCCAACAGAGGACCTCTGCTGAGGCTATCAACAAGAGCAGTAGTTATGATAATGGTGTGTGAGATATGGACATTTTTCCACTAGGAACTAGACTGGGATCCAAATATGTTTCACCAAAATCATCAGACAAAACCATCAGATGACAAAAACTTTTGTCCACTACTGGCCTGAGTTAAATTTGAACCAACAACCTAGAGCTGATAGTCGTTTACTGCAGTGAAAAAAAAATCACTGCCATTTGTCCCAGCATTGGAGTATCAGGTAGGTGAAATATTGCACTGGACATTGCCAGTGGTCTCTATACACTTTTATTACAGACCCAACCATGGACCAGCAAAGTGGCACATTCTGTATACTAGCTACAACACTGCATGAAATGCTGCATGTTACTGCTAATGCCCTATGGCATCCAACTTCGTCCTTTCCACAAACCACTTCATAAGCCCCCTACAAAGGCAGAGCCCCTTGCAAAGTTTCTCCCAGACTACCAACAATCTCACTGCCTTCCCAGTGGCATTCGTTCCTTTGTCCTGCTGGCCCCATAGATAATTGAGAGCCACTGCCTTCTAGCACTCACCTACAAAGAGCAGCAGCTCCAGGTTCAAAAAGGACGGTATCAAAGTGTTCATCTCTGGTCCCGGACTTCAACTGCACGGGAGATTTTCCCTGAGATCGCTCACATCTTCACAGGTCTAGCATGTGGCTTTAGTGCCTGCACTCCTGCCCTGTAACATTAAAAACCTCTCTCTATATTCCTTATTCACATGACAAGCCTTCAAGGCAGGCCATGCTGTTCTGAGTCATTGTTCTGCCAGGTAGGAAGGGCTGTTTCCTGAAATCAAAAAGCACCTCGGCGAGAAATTAATTTAATCTCATTCACTAGTAAAGATTTAAACACACACGGGGCTGATAACAGCACATGAAGCCTCATCCACTCCAAGAGCCAGATTTTCAAGCGCTCAGCAGCCAGGGCCAGGTTTTCCCAAGCCCTACTTGGCACCAAGCGAGAGATTGTCGAGAGTGCTTAAGGGATTTAGGTGCACCATTCCCTCGGAAGGGCTACGTTAAACGCTTCTGGCTCTTTGTGCAAAAAGTGTCTGTGAGCTCAGTCCACCTCCTAGTGAAGGTGTCCAGGGTCAGATCATCAGCTGGCACTGCAGAACGCCCAGCAAAGCTAACAAAGGGCACGGAGGTTCACTTCCTCTGCTTGGCTGCTCAAGGAGTGCTGCAGCTATATGCTACCCCTTGCCCAAGGTTGGTGGCTAAAGTACGACCTACCCCTGAGTTTCCCCAACTATAAAATGGGGATATTACTGCAGGGGGGAACAATCAGAGGAGGCTCAGAGTCTTAGAAAATCTATAGAGTCTCAACTCTGGTGCAACTCACAAATCGAGGAAACAGGAAGGGGGGACTAGAGCTAGCAGAAAGGTGTAATTTACGATGATTATTATGGTAGCATCTGGAGGTCCCAACCGAAATTAGGGCCCTTTGTACAGACAGCCCGGGCCCCAAGGAATTTAAAATCTAAATAGACAAGATGGACAGACAGTGGGAGGGAAAATAGATATGGAGAGCTGAAGTGACTTGTCAGTGGCAGAACCAAGACTAGAACCCAGGAGAGCAGAATACCTGGGGCAGGTTTAGAAAGGAACACTCTTTCAGGAGAGTGGGCGTTGTTCGAGGGAACCAGGCTGAGACACAGACACATGCTGGGAACGTATGAAGGAGTTAGGGCTGCCTAGGTTACCCTCGGGGGATGGTAAGCCTGTGTAGGTAGAGCCCTGCGCGGATAAGAACAGCCATACTGGGTCAGACCAAAGGTCCATCTAGCCCAGTATCCTGTCTTCCAACAGTGGCCAGGTGCCCCTGAGGGAATAAACAGAACAGTTAATCATCAAGTGATCCATCCCCTGTCATCCATTCCCGGCTTCTGGCAAACAGAGACTAGGGACACCATCCCTGTCCATCCTGCCTAATAGCCATTGATGGACATATCCTCCATGAATTTATCTAGTTTTTTATCCAAAATTTGTATCCGCAGCCGATCCATGATCCGCAAAAATGGTTCACGGATATCTGCGGATTTGCAAGACTCTCAAGATAGGCATGTGTGTAGACCAGGGGTCGGCAACTTTTCAGAAGTGGTGTGCCGAGTCTTCATTTATTCACTCTGATTTAAGGTTTCACGTGTCAGTAATACATATTAATGTTTTTAGAAGGGCTCTTCCTATAAGTTTATAATATATAACTAAACTATTGTTGTATGTAAAGTAAATTAGGTTTTTAAAATGTTTAAGAAACTTCATTTAAAATTAAATTAAAATGCAGAGCCCCCCGGACCAGTGGCCAGGACCTGGGCAGTGCGAGTGCCACTGAAAATCAGCTCGTGTGCCGCCTTCGGCACGCGTGCCATAGGTTGCCTACCCCTGGTGTAGACTGTTCGAGAATCTTTTTTTTCCTCTGTACTCTTTGTTCCTACTGCAAAACAAACAACACAGACGTCTACCGGGTGACCATACGCACCACTGGTCACAGACTGCCAAAGGGAGGAACCACAGGTCGGACCGGCCAGGTAAGCACAGTCAGTGTTTAATTTGTAATGAAAGAGGTGCTGGGGGTCAAGCAATTTTTTTACATTCCTAACTGATGCAGCAAGCCCAGCGGTGCCATGGCTATGACTTGCCAAGCCTTGAGGTGCCGGGCCTCCGCCCTGGCACAAATTAAGCCCTGAGCACAGTAAATACATAGGATACGGTAGCCTAGGACCCGCTCTAGGAGTGGGAGAACTGTGGGATTTCACTCCAAGCTAGGGAAAGGCAAAAGCCTGACACCTGAGGGGGGCACTCAGAAAGACTACAAACGGGACAGAGCTGTGATTAGACCTGGAACTGTGACAGACACCTTGTAAACTTTAAGCCTGCCACTGCTCCTATTGAGATCAACAAAGTGGATTGTTTGAATGACATCCCCCTTTCAATCCGGCAGCCATGCCCGGCCATTAATAGCTTACAGGGCACTTCATCCAAAGGTCTCAACACGCTGCACACACTTCAGTTAATTCATTGGGTCTCCCAACATCCCTGCTTGAAGCAGATACGTATTGTAGCCTCTCTTTTACAGATCTCACAGAGAAGTAAGCATAGGTGCTGGAACCAGGGGTGCAGGGGGCACCCCCGGCTTGAAGTGGTTTCCATCATACACAGAGGTTACAGTTTAGTTTAATGGCTCTCAGCACCTTCACTATACAAATTGTTCCAGCCCCCCTGGAGGTAAATGACTTAGTACAATGTCCCACGGTGACAGAGCAGAGCAGTGGCTAAAAATTGTAAGTTTTGTAGCCGGCCCTGGTAGGTAAACAACAGAAAAAGAAAACAGCAAGGTTCTCTCAACCTACGTTGACAAATGTTCAGTAATATGGATTCCCTTTCCACTGCTCCTCCTGTTTCCAGGTTCTGATAGAGATTAGATATTCATATGTGGACACTATAGTAATGGAAGACATCCACAAACTAGTTTGCTTCTATCTTTTGTGGTATGAGCTCTGCCACTTTACAATGCAATCAGTGGTTTATGCTCCTCCTTACAATTCTCAATGCAATTGCAATCACGACTGGCCAGATTCTACAACCTGTACTCACAGTGACCTTGCATTTGAAGCTATACACATAAAGACACACCAAAAAAAAAAAAAAAAAAGACGATACTGCTTACCTTTTCCTATGTGCTTTTCTTCCATTGCTCAGATGAGAGATGCACACAGCCACCTCTGGTTTCAGAATAACTTTTGTGGTTTCATCCCTTTGGAACCTGACAGCTTGGATCGATTTTGTTGCTGTTCTGGGACAAGGGTGTTCCAAGCACTAACTCTAATTGCTCTGCAGGTAACTGAATCTTACCAGACTAGTTTGTGTGCAGGTTTAAAAGCTCAGAGCTATCCCTAGGGCAAGCTTAATAATTAACCTAAGCTCCTTATGCTATTAACCACTTTGCTCCGAGTCTTTTGTTAATGACCATGGGGAAAGCAACCTGGAATTTTTCTCCTCTTGAAATAGGATTTTATATGTTTTTAGCCCAGGAGATATGCTGTAGCTCAAACAGAACTATTTTGTGGACGTTGTCTGTCTGCCTGTGCTATAAGGAGTTGGTCATTGTGGTGCCTTTTAGCCATAGAATCTTTCATCCCTTGAGGGCTGCTGGAAGAGACTGGGATGTGGGCAGTCATGCCCAGTAGTTAGAGCAGTAGTTAGAGCAGAATCAGAGCCCATGGTCTGAGCCAGACACCAGAGCCAAAGTTACAAATCAGAGCCAAGGGTCAGGACCAGGTCACTTGGAGTGAGGCAAAGCTGGGAACAAGGAGGTACCAACACTAGAAGCAGTCACTGAAGTGGTGCTGCTGCTAGGTGTAAGAGCCGGTCTGCTGACTCTAACCAATCAGGCAGTGTAGCCAATTAGGCAGCCTACTACCAGCTAGCTGTGCTCCTTAGGTTGCCCAGAGAGGGGCTCTGCTACAGGCCAGATACCTGACAGCTGTTCCCGGAGGCTGCCTATACACCTGATTCCTGGTGGTCTGGCTGAGCCCCAGGTTGTGTGTCTTGGGGAGTTCAGTGCTCACATTGCATCAGCTTGTCATTGTTGGTAACAGTGTGTTTCTATAGGGTGAATTGTTCATGTGCTCAGAGTCTGAGAATAGGTGCATTAAATGCACTGAAGCCAATGAAACAGTGAACCTATACGGATAGAAACTGATCACTTGGGATCCCAAATGAATACATATCTTTAATTTAAACTCCTGTTGCTTTCAGTTTCATTGCATGAGTTAAAAAGGGACACACAGAGATTAGAGATGGCAAAGATGTATTTTTTCTATTCACACCCTTGAAAAAGTAGCAAGGGGTCTGTTAATTGAGAATAACCTATGGCCTAAACAAAGAGGGACCACAAGCGGAGACAAATTTAGCACAGCAACATCACACTGGACACCTTAGGGAAAGTAGGTTTTTTGTTTGTATGTTTTTAAAACTCACCTAGTAGAGATGCCAGCTCTGGGACATGGGCATCCATATTCAAATCTGCACTATGGTAACTTAGAAAATGTCCACCCATGTGTTGGGGTATATACAGTATATGCCGTTTCCAAAGGGATAAAAAATCCTGAACTGCCATCTGATTTTGCACAGGACCAACAACTCGGTCTGAAGTTCAAGGTTTTAGGTTTAGAAGTAGAATGAGGGACAGTGCTTCATAAAAGAGTCCTGGGCCTTTGAACAAACAGTCCTGGGCCATTTCTGAAGCAGACAAGAAATAATTACAGTACAGTACAAGCACAGAGGATGAACAGTAGCTGTTTAGCCACTGGGTGGCAGTGCTGAGTCGCTGCAGAGTTGAAAAGTGAGGATTGAAGATAAACCAAGCGGTCGCTCATCTGCAGGATGGTGCTGTGTAATACTGCTTCAATAATAATGTTATTAAGAGTGCGCACCTGAGGCAGGCAGCATAGGCTGGTGGTGAGAGCAGAGGTATAGGGGTCAGGAGACCTACGTTCTATTCCCAGCTCTACCTTGGGTAAATAGCTTCATCCCCAGATTCCCCTCCTATAAAATATCATCATCAAGGCAACTCCCACAGCCTCCTTGCAGATCAATGGCCTCCTCGCTCAGTTGCTAGCTAGGTTCTAAAGTCTCTGTCTGTCTGGATGTTCAGTCTGTGTCCATCTTTGGCAATCTTATCACACCACCAAAGTTTTTGGTGCCCACCTGATCGCCAGCCCCTTGTCAGCATTCCTTGGTAAACACACTTCCTAATTCATTGGTTCCAGCCTAATAATCTCTCTGTACCAAGAAAGCCTCTGAAACCAAACCAGTGCTGATGGAGGCGTTTGCTGGTGTCAGCTCTGAAAATATTCATAGCTGAGCTTGTCCTGCTACTTAACTTGGAACAGCTGATGGAAGACGACAAGAACTGAAAATGTCAATCCATTGCCTTCCTTGGCACCCAAGTTTCACTGCTGGGACACCACCACCCTCAGGCAAACCAGGCAGCAGCCCATGGCAGCAGATTCATTGCAAGCTGGGGTGCATGGGGTGCGGACTCTGCGCACGTTAACAGTTTCTCTATGTGCTTTGATCTAGTCCCATTTCAAAGAGGACTAGATCAAAGTACATTAACAAACTGTCAATGCACATAAGCAGGGTGCACGTTGTGGACACCTAGTGCACATTTACACAAGCACAGAGGCCCTGGCATGGACCACACGGCTAGAGCACCTGGCCCAGTGGGAGCCCATGGCCCAGCCCAGCCCCCAGCAGCCTCTCCCTGGTCAAGTCCTGGGCTGGGCAATGAATAAGTAAGTGGCACCCTCAGCCTGCCCCCCACTCTAGTCCTCCTGTTCTTCCTAACCCACCCCCATGTTCTACACCCACCCCAGCTGCCCCTGTCCCCCTGGGGTCCTGCCCCCGGTTTCCCACTGTGGCCTAATCACCCTGCTCTAGTCTTCCTGCCCCCCATATCCCCTCCATCTGCCACACAGGGTCCTGCCCCACATCTGCCTCCCACCTCAGCTAGCGAACAAGAGCGGCTAACCGGAGTTTTGCGAGGGACTTCTCCAGGTGAAGAAGGAGCGGTTATGTGACGCTTGGGGTATGTGTGTTGTCTGGTGTGTGTGTGTTTGTTGTGGTGTGCTTGCTGCTGGACTGAAATATACTGTGTGGTCTGTTTGTTTGGGGGACCATGTACTGACCGTCTGTGTGCTGAGCCTAGCGGCCTGCTAGGCAAGGCTGAGAACTTCTTAACGAGGCTGTGATCCCTAAGCGTTTTAGCACCCATCAACCCTTAATCAGGGGGTGGGGCTACTCAGGAAGACCAGGAGCGGCTAACAGGGGAGTTTTGCGAGGGAGTTTACAGGGGGAGTGTGTGTGTGTGGGGGGGGGGGGGCTACATACACTTAATATTCCTTAAACTTCTTTGAACTTAAAGCCAAAAACACCCCTGATAAAAAACAAAACATCAGCAAAGGAACCAGCTGCAGGAGTAAATAGAGAATGCAGGCCGAAGTCCAGCAACAGAGTGGGGGCTACCCAGTTTATTGCACCCAATGCAGCATGTATGATTACCTGCCCTATGGGTGGTGTACGTGTGCATTCGGTGCAAGGAACTCCTGGCCCTCAGAGACTGTGTACGGGCTTTGGAGACCAGGGTGGCTGAGCTGGAGGAGCTAAAGGAGACAGACAGATACATAGACGAGACTTTCCAGGACACAATAGAACGGCCCCTCCCCCGGTCTGACAGCCTCTGTGCTGTTGAGGAGGATGAAAGCCTCAGGGAAGGAGAACATCCAACTGGAGCAGAGGGAAACAATCCCATAGTTGGGACCCTCCTTCCAGATGATGTTGTGGTATCCTCTCGCACTGAGGATACCTCTCTGGGGGAGGGAACTCCAGCTATTAGAAAGAGACAGGTATTAGTAATGGGCGATTCGATCATTAGAAACATAGATAGCTGCGTATGCGATGACCGGGAGAACTGCATGGTGACTTGCCTGCCTGGTGCGAAGGTTGCAGATCTCTCAAGACATCTAGATAGACTTATGTGTAGTGCTGAAGAGGAGCTGGTGGTCGTGGTACATGTAGCCACCAATGACGTAGGGAAGGAGAGAGGTCCTGGAGGCCAAATTTAGGCTGCTAGGTAAGAGATTGAAGTCCAGGACCTCCATGGTAGCATTTTCTGAAATGCTTCCAGTTCCATGCGCAGGGCCAGTTAGACAGGCAGAACTGACGTGTCTCACTGCGTGGATGAGACGATGATGTAGGGAGGAGGGGCTTAAATTTATTAGGAACTGGGGAAACTTTTGGAAATGGGGGAGCCCATATAGAAGGATGGGCTCCACCTAAACCAAAATGGAACCAGACTGCTGGCACTTAACATTAAAAAGGTTGTAGAAGTTTTTAAACTAAGGGCTGGGGGAAAGCCGACAGGTGCGGAGGAGCACGTGGTTCGGACATCCCTTAGGGGAGGAACTATAAATGGAGATTCCCTATGTCCTAATGAGGAGGAGAGGATGGAAAATGGTAAAATACAGGTAAGATCTGATGAGAAACAGTCAAAAGAAAAAAAGTCCCATTCAATTACATCATGTAATAGGAGACAGCTAAAAAGTGACTAGTTTCTAAAGTGCTTATCTACCAATACTTGAAGTCTAAATAATAAGATGGGTGAACTAGAGTGTCTCGTATTAAATGAGGATATTGATATAATAGGCATCACAGAAACTTGGTGGAATGAGGATAATCAACCGGACGGTCTCTATGCAAAAGAATAAATGGACACAAATCAGACAAGAATTATAACATTCAAAAACCAGTCGGAGAACACTTCAACCTCCCTGGTCACTCAATTACAGACCTAAAAGTCGCAATTCTCCAACAAAAAAACTTCAAAAACAGACTCCAACAAGAAACTGCAGAATTGGAATTAATTTGCAAACTGGACACCATTAAATTAGGCTTGAATAAAGACTGGGAGTGGATGGGTCATTACACAAAGAAAAAACTATTTCCCCATGCTAATTTTTCCCCTACTGTTACTCACACCTTCTTGTCAACTGTTGGAAATGGGCCATCCTGATTATCACTACAAATTTTTTTTTCTCCTGATGATAATATCCCACCTTAATTGATTAGTCTCGTTATAGTTGGTATGGCAACACCCATTGTTTCATGTTCTCTGTGTATATATATCTTCCTACTGTATTTTCCACTGCATGCATCCGATGAAGTGGGTTTTAGCCCATGAAAGCTTATGCCCAAATAAATTTGTTAGTCTCTAAGATGCCACAAGTACTCCTCGTTCTTTTTAGTAATACCAGGGTACAAAATATATCAGAAGGACGGAACAGGTCGTGCTGGTGGGGGAGTGGCACTATATATGAAAGAAAGCGTAAAATCAAATGAAGTAAAAATCTTAAATGAACCCAACTGTACCATGGAATCTCTATGGATAGTAATTCCATGCTTCAATAATAAGAATATAGCTGTAGGGATATATTACAGACCACCTGACCAGGATGGTGATAGTGACTGTGAAATGCTCAGGGAGATTAGAGAGGCTATTAAAATAAAAAACTCAATAATAATGGGGGATTTCAACTATCCCCGTATTGACTGGGTACATATCACCTCAGGATGGGATGCAGAGATAAAATTTCTTGACACCTTAAATGACTGCTTCTTGGAGCAGCTAGTCCTGGAACCCACAAGTGGAGAGGCAATTCTTGATTTAGTCCTAAGTGGAGCACAGGATCAGGTCCAAGAGGTGACTATAGCTGGACCGCTTGGTAATAGTGACCATAACGTAATTAAATTTAACATCCCTGTGGTGGGGAAAACACCACAGCAGCCCAACACTGTAGCATTTAATTTCAGAAAGGGGAACTACACAAAAATGAGGAAGTTAGTTCAACAGAAATTAAAAGGTACAGCAGCAAAAGTCAAATCCCTGCAAGCTGCATGGAAACTTTTTAAAGATGCCATAATAGAGGCTCAACTTAAATGTATACCCCAAATTAAAAAAAACAGAGAACCAAAAAAAGAGCCACTGTGGCTAAACAACAAAGTAAAAGAAGCAGTGAGAGGCAAAAAGGCATCCTTTAATAAGTTGAAGTTAAATTCTAATGAGGAAAATAGGAAGGATCATAAACTCTGG
The DNA here is from genome assembly GCF_028017835.1 of Emys orbicularis. Lineage (NCBI taxonomy): Eukaryota > Metazoa > Chordata > Testudines > Emydidae > Emys > Emys orbicularis. The sequence continues at coordinate 13,871,215 of NC_088685.1, read as the reverse complement.
CAAACGAAGTATAAAAATATAATTAGGAAGGCCAAAAAAGAATTTGAAGAACAGCTAGCCAAAGACTCAAAATGTAATAGCAAAAAAAAATTTAACTTCATCAGAAGCAGGAAGCCTGCTAAACAACCAGTGGGGCCACTGGACGATCGAGTTGCTAAAGGAGCACTCAAGGATGATAAGGCCATTGCAGAGAAACTAAATGAATTCTTTGCAGTCTCCATAATTGAGGATGCCAGGGACATTCCCAAATCTGAGCCGTTCTTTTTAGGTGACAAATTTGAGGAACTGTCCCAGATGGAGGTGTCATTAGAGGAGTAATAAGTCACCAGGACCCAAATGATATTCACCCAAGAGTTCTGAAGGAACTCAAATGTGAAATTGCAGGACTACTAACTGTAACCTATCGTTTAAATCAGCTTATGTACCAAATGACTGGAGGATAGCTAATGTGACGCCAATTTTTAAAAAGGGCTCCAGAGGTGACCCCAACAATTACAGTCCAGTAAGCCTGATTTCAGTACCAGGCAAACTGGTTGAAACTATAGTAAAGAACAAAATTGTCAGACACATAGATTAATATAATTTGTTGGGGAATAGTCAACATGGTTTTTGTAAAGGGAAATCATGCCTCACCAATCTACTAGAATTCTTTGAGGGGGTCAACAGGCATGTGGACAAGGGAGATCCAGTGGATATAGTGTATTTAGATTTTCAGAAAGCCTTTGACAAGGTCCCTCACCAAAAGCTCTTAAGCAAAGTAAGCAGTCATGGGATAAGTGGGAAGGTCCTCTCATGTATTAGTAACTGGTTAAAATATAGGAAATAAAGGGTAGGAATAAATGGTCAGTTTTCAGAATGGAGAGAGGTAAATAGTGGTGTCCCCCAAGGGTCTGTTCTGGGACCAGTCTATTCAACATATTCATAAATGATCTGGGAAAAGGGGCAAACAGTGAGGTGGCTAAATTTGTTCCTCTTCTCCCCCTCCCTCCATTGCTCTCTGCTCTTCCCCTCCCTGGCCAGGTCAGGAGGGACTCGCCTGTGGAGCCACGGCTGGGAGCTGCAGCTGCCCGACGCAGGTAGGAGATGACCTTGGCTTAGTAGGGGCTGGCGCGAGTGATGACCTGGCCCCTTCTCCACCCACAGTAACCGGACTTTGGGTGTCCAGTCAGTAGATCTGACCGGACACTGTCAGGTCCCCTTTTCGACCAGACTTTCCAGTCAAAAACCAGGCACCTGGCCATCCTAGCAGCCAGATGTCTACTGAAGGGGTTCCTGGGGAGATGCTGGGTGGAGGAAACCAGATAAAATTCCACTCCTTGTGGGGGGTTGAGGTCTGAAGGGAGCTGAGAACAGCTGAGTTTTGCAGGGCGATCCAGTTGGGTTGGAGGAGGACTGGTGAGCAGTTTTGTGGGAGCTGGGCGGTGTCTAGAAGTGGGGATGACTAGTTGCCGTGTGGGAGAGCCTGGGACTGTACTGGGCTCCCCAGATCTTCTGGCCCCAGCGCTTGCTGCTGCTGCCACCCTTGCCACCAGCACTGGCTGCTCCCGTTGCTCTTTCCAAGGTTATCTCCAGCCAGGGGAGCCGCAGATAGAACCGATGGAGCGACCTGCACAGCAGACGCCACAGCAGCCTCTGACCACAGAGAGGCATAATTATGGACCATCCTAGCAGCCCTGCTGGATGCACGGCATGTACCTGGGCTGTGGGAATGCATTAGCTGCGTCTGCAAGACTGAGCATCACACAGGGCAGGCCTCTGTCTGCATTGCTGGCCCTTCTAAACACTCAAGTAGGATTCTGTGATCCCTGCAAGCAGGGAGCAACAATAAAAGTTAAATCCCTGCCCCCCCATTCCCACCCCAAATGTATATACTTCCCCACCAAAAAAAAAAAAAGAAATGCGAACAGAGGGGACAATAAAGAAAAGTGGTCAGGGAGGCGCTGAAGACAAGCCTAGAGTGGAAGGTGGGCTGTAAACCCCCTTGGATCTGGACTACAACTGTAGAACTCCAAAATAAGCACTCAAGTTTACAGAAGAGCCCAGTATCCTGAGAGGGGCCCTTTGGAGTGTTTATTCAGTTCCGTGTAGAGTTCCCACCCAGCTGCTACTTCTTTCTATTAATACCGAGTCTTACTCTATTGACTCAAGCTTCCTAGCAACCAAGGCCAAAGAGAAGGTGCTAAGAATTGGAATTAATTGTTAATAAATCCTAGGGTTAATTGTCTCTGGCTGGAGGAGCTTGTCAGATGCTGGCATGAAGGTTTCCAGCGGCAAAGCAAGCTAGGAGAATTGGGCACCCAACTCATTGAATTTCCCAGGCTTCATCCTTCTGCTCATCGGTCTCCGAACTGGTGATCCCAATGAAGCATTCTGAGGTGTGTTAGCATTGCTGGAATATCGGAATAAAGTATGGAATCCATCCGGGATTTTTTTTTGTTTTAATCTTGGTCTAATGAAGCTGTGGATCAAGACCTGGAAATGGGCTTCCATTGACTTCAAAGGCAAGTCACTGGCAAAGGCAAGGATTGAATCTAGGCTTCCCAACCCCCCTTCACACTTCTTTAACTACAGTCTCTTTATGACAACTTCAGTATTAAAGAAGCTTTATTGCATGCCCCAGCCTCACTGGTGATCTCCAGAGAACTAACTGAACACTCCAAAGAAAGAGCCTCTCACACCATGGCCTGGGTTCCATGTAAACCTCCCGGAGATGGATTCTATAGGAGTTGCATCTATACTGGGTGACCAAAGGCCAATCAGAAAACACTGAACTTGTCAGAACTGAGCCCTCCCTCAGTGCCAGAGCAAGTAGTGGTCGGTCCCTGGCCTGGGCCCAGGAGAGCTAAAAGAAGCTAAGGCTCCAGGACGAAGACCATGTTGACAACTCCGCTCCTTTAGCACAATGGAACTCTCTATAGTAAGGGCAAAGATCTTGGTATGGGTGACAGAGCTGCCTCAGGGGTTGGTCTGACAACGTAGAATGAACTCCCCCAGGAACTAAGGACCATCACAAACCCCTCTGCCTTCCGCTCCAACTGCAAGGTACATTTCTTCAACCTGCTTGTCTGATATAAACACAGAGCAACACGTACATAAGAAGTTAAAAAAAAAAAACCTACCAAACCAAAACACACTCTACTGCACAGTCAATTCTCCCCCATAACCACACATGACAGATGTTAGTCAGGTCACTCAGTGCACTGTTGGATGGCATTCATACACTATGGCGATGAGTGTGGTATGAGAACCTGCATAGAACAGAACATAGAACTTTGCCAGAACTGGATGGAGCGTCTGAGCATGTGCGCCCCTGCTACAAGGCTCTGTTCCCAGCTTCCTCTGATCCCGTCCTTGCCTGGTAAAATGTCCCTTATTTACATGTCATGCACCTTGTTCTATCACCAGGCTTTTCAACAGTATCTATAGCAGTAACCCTGAGCTGTGCTTGGCAGCCTTTCGCCTCCAGCACCAGTCACGTGCAACATGAGACCCTGAAACGAGATCCCCAGCTCAGCGCCTAGAGGACAGTTGTTCACAATGGAAAAATTTCTCTGCTCATAATTTGCCCTGATTGGCAGCCTCTGCTGAGGAAGGCGAAAAGAATGAGATGAGACAGAGCAGCATGCCCAGCCCCCAGCCCCTTCATTTCTCCCGTGAACATACTTGGTATCCAAACCGCACAATGGAATTTGTGTCCCATCCCTTGCAATGTTAGAACCTGTCTACCAGGGCCGGCTCCAGGCACCAGGCAACCAAGCAGATGCTTGGGGCGGCACCTGGTAAGGGGCGGCCAATCTTGGGGTGGCGGGGGGCGGCGCAGCATTCCACGGGGGGGGGCGCTCCGGCGGCGCGGCGCTCAGGGGGGGGTTCCGGCGGCGCAGCGCTCGGCGGGGGGGGCGGCACGGGGCGCGGCGCTGGGGGGGGGTTCCGACGGCGCGGCGCTCGGCGGGGGGGGGCTCGGGGGCGGCGCTTTTTTTTGCTGCTTGGGGCAGCAAAAAAGTTAGAGCCGGCCCTGCTGTCTACTCAGGCAAACCAGCTGTGACGGGGGCGGCATGAGCGACAACAGGCTGGCTCTTACCTGTGTCGACAGACTAACCCATGTTTTAACCATATTACTGACCTCAGTGGGAACAGGTTGCAAAGATCGGGTAAGAGATTTAAAGAAGAGTTTGTGTAAAAGATTATAAAAATAGCAGCTGGCATTCCAAGCATTTCAAACGTTGATTCATTAGAGTCTGAGGTAGGTAGCTAGCCCCACGCCACAGATTGGGAAACTGTGGCACATGGGGGGAACCTCTATTTTTGGTTGTCTCAACCCAACATTAGACACCTAGGTATGTAGAGCTGGGCATCTACATTCCAAAGCAGCCAAAACTAGAGGCTACTTTTGAAAATTTGGGCAGTAGGGACTTGTCCAAGGTCAAAGAGATGGCCTGTGGGTAGAATGACCAGATGTCCCAATTTTATAGGGACAGTCCTGATAGTTGGGGCTTTCTCTTATACAGGTGCCTATTACCCCCCACCCTCCCCAACACGATTTTTCACACTTAATGTCTGGTCACCCTACCTGTGCTACAATCAGGAATGGAAGCTAGATCTCCTTATTTCTAGGCCTCGGTTTTAAACACATGGCCCCAATCTTTCCCTACTGCCCATCCTCCCTGCTTGTCATAATATACTGCATACACAACCCTTAGGGAAAAGTCCAATGGAGTTTAGCAACCCACAGAATTTTTTAACCAACCTGTAGAATATGATAGAGAATTAGATCTCTCCTGTAGATTGAAATTAGGGCTGTCAATTAATCACAGTTAACTCACGCGATTAACTCAAAAAATGTAATCGTGATTTTAAAAATTAATCGTGATTAATTGCAGTTTTAATCTCATTCTTAAACAATAGAACACCAATTGAAATGTATTGAATATTTTTGGATGTTTTTCTACATTTTCAAATATATTGATTTCAGTTATGACACAGAATTCAAAGTGTACACTGCTCACTTTATATTATTTTTATTACAAATATTTGCACTGTAAAAATGATAAACAAAAGAAATAGTATTTTTCAGTTCACCTCAGACAAGTATTGGAGTGGGATCTCTTTATTGTGAAAGTGCAACTTACAAATGTAGATTTTTTCCCCATAACATAACTGCACTCAAAAACAAAACAATGTAAAACTTTAGAGCCTACAAGTCCACTCAGTCCTATTTCTTGTTCAGCCAATTGCTAAGACAAACAAGTTTGTTTACATTTACAGGAGATACTGCTGCCTGCTTCTTATTTACAATGTCATCTGAAAATGAGAACAGGCGTTCGCATGGCATTTTTGTAGCCAGCATTGCAAGGTATTTACGTGCCAGATATGCTAAACATTTGTATCCCCCTTCATGCTTCGGCCACCATGCCAGAGGACATGCTTCAATGCTGATGACGCTAAAAAAGCAATGTGTTAATTAAATTTGTGACTGAACTCCTTGGGGGAGAATTGTAGGTCTCCTGTTCTGTTTTACCTTCATTCTGCCATATATTTCATGTTATAGCAGTCTCAGATGATGACCCAGCACATGTTCGTTTTAAGAACACTTTCACAGCAGATTTGACAAAAAAACGCAAAGAAGGTACCAATGTGAGATTTCTAAAGATAGCTACAGCACTCGACCCAAGGTTTAAGAATCTAAAGTACCTTCCAAAATCCGAGAGGGACGAGGTGTGGAGCATGCTTTCAGAAGTCTTAAAAGAGCAACACTCCGATGCGGAAACTACAGAACCCGAACCACCAAAAAAGAAAATCAACCTTCTGCTGATAGCATACGACTCAGATGATAAAAATGAACATGTGTCGATCTGCACTGCTTTGGATCCTTATCAAGCAAAACCCATCATTAGTATGGATGCATGTCCTCTGGAATGGTGGTTGAAGCATGAAGGGACAGATGAATCTTTACTGCATCTGGCACGTAAATATCTTGCCACACTGGCTACAACAATGCCATGCAAACACCTCTTCTCACTTTCAGGTGACATTGTAAACAAGAAACGGGCAGCATTATCTCCTGCAAATGTAAACAAACGTATTTGTCTGAGCGATTGGCTGAACAAGAAGTAGGACTGAGTGGACTTGTAGGCTCTAAAGTTTTACATTGTTTTATTTTTGAATGCAGGATTTTTTTTTTGTACATAATACTACATTTGTATGTTCAGCTTTCATGATAAAGAAATTGCACTACAGTACTTGTATTAGGTAAATTGAAAGATACTATTTCTTTTGTTTTTTTACAGTGCAAATATTTGTAATAAAAATAAACAAAGTGATCCCTCTATACTTTGTATTCTGTTGTAATTGAAATCAATATATTTGAAAATATAAAAAACATCCCAAAATATTTAAGTAATGGTATCATATTATTGTTTAAGAGCGCAATTAATCGCATGATTAATTATTTTTTTTAATTGCTTGACACCCTAATTGAAATTCTTTCTATATTTTTAAAAACATTCTCTATTAAATACGAAGGGAACTTACTGCCATTGAATACTTGTTCCATGAGTAGTCCCATTGCTTTCAGCCAGATTCTGCCACTCTTACATACGTCAATTACCACCTTACTCTGCGAATGGCCCCATATATTTAAATGTGGAAGCAAGGATAATGGCACACATCAGATAACACACTACAGCCCTGATCTTACAGATGCTAACATGCTTGTCTAGCTTTCCGTTTTGCTGTGAAGAGCTCTGTGTGGCTCAAAAGCTGGTCTCTCTCACCAACAGAAGTCAGTCGATACAAGATATTACCTCACCCACCTAGTCAACCTTGGGATCAATACTTGAGGGTATGTTTCTACTTCTTCCAAAGACAGGAAGGTGGCGGGTTCATCTCTGGCAGTAAGTGTAGACAAGATAAGGAATGCAACAACAACCAGTGAGAATTCAGGATGCGCACCAGCATACGTAATGACAGGGCCTGGCTATCTGATTTTAGCCTGGTGGTGACGAACACAAGCTCATAAGCTTTACCTAGATTGTAAGCACTTTGGGGCAGGGACTGCTTTTTTGCACAGTGGGGTCCTGGTCCATGATTGGGGTTCTGGGCACTACCGTAATATAAATGAATAATAAATGATGATAATAAAGCTCAGATGTTTATCTGAAAGGTCAGAGAACATGAGAAAAAAATCTCTATCCAAGACACACAAACTCATTGCAAGTGACAAAAAACTATTTTTTCTATATTATGTGATACTGCATATGGGCCCAAACAGAGTTTCAGACACCAGCTCTGCAGCTGGTTTTCTAATGGAGTGAACCAGCATACTGGAACTGAACACACCAAATTTGAGGGAAGTTTGGATTAGGCTCGCTCAGAAAAATGCAAATTACTTTTTCAGGAGAAATTCAAATTTTCTAAAATTTCCTATGAATTTTCAATAACAATTTTTAAAATGTTTTTTGAATACCATTTTCAATAAACAAAACTCTACATTTTTTATTTTTTGGTAAATTTCCAGGTTGTTAAAAATAAACCATCTTTTTTTTTAATCAAAAAAAAGTTGCAATAAAATTTCTGCCCCTCTCCGGTTTTGATCCAAATCTGACCTTTCACCTCAGTGTATCCTGGTGTGAAACCAATGCAGTTACAACTAGTAATAAAGCTACTCCATTGGGTCATGTTCATTTTTCTACTACATGTAAAATAGGTTTCACTGTTTACTTTGAGTTGAAAAATGCTGTTCTTCAGTGGCTTTTAAAGGAGCATTTCAATACATTTCACAGCATTGCTTTTCAGGATGATATAAAAATCTATTGCGGGCCATTCCCCTAATGACCCCTCTTGCATTTCAAACAGTCACCAAATTTCCTTAACTACTAAATTTATTGCCAATGCAGCTGCTTTAATGACAGGTTTGAGGCTCCTTTGGTTTCAAGAGGCAGCTTGTTTCAGCTCAAGCCTTTTGTGGTTGTGCTGGTTATATAGGGTGTGTTTGAATGGCCACCCACAACTCCAGCGGCACATGCAGCAGGCTAAATACAGAACGTGACTTGGTAAGAAGAGACCCATCACTTCAGGGAGGATTTGCAGGCTGTGCTCTGGTGCTGCCATGTGGAGGGCTGTGATACATGATACCATAGTATCACACAGCTGCCCTTCTGAAGCACTAGGTAATGGTCACAGCCAGAACGTAGAATATGCATCCTCACAGCTCCAGAAAACTGTGCAACTGGCTCCCATGCAAAGCTGAGAGGATGGAAAAAAGCTAGAGGGATCCTCGTGCTCTCTCTATACCATACAAAGACATCCTGTGTTTGAAGTTCCTCCCAGAGATGACCCCCTTGTGGATCTCTAAAGGTGTGTCTACACTGCAATAAAAACCTGTGCCACTGAGTCTCAGCCCTGGTCAGTTGACTCAGGCCCCAGCAGTTTCAGAGCCCAGGCTCCAGTCCAGACATCTACACTGCGATTCTTAGCTCCAAAGCCCAAGTCAGCTGACTTGGGCCAGCCACAGCCATGCCAGGAGTCTTTTATCGCAATGTAGATGTACCCTAATAGACACCATCTTGTTTAGGTTTCATGCAAAGGAAGCCTCCATTTTACCATCATTTACTCCATCTCATTTCACTTGTGTTCCTGCAGCACCAAGAGGTCCCCACCTGAGATCAGGGCTTCATTGTGCTAGGTGCTGTACAAAAGAGTAGTAAGGGACAGTCTGTACCCTGAAGGGTTTAGAAGCTAAAAAGACAAAACAAAGGCAGCATTAACATCCCTGTTTTACAGATGAGGAAACTGAGGCACAGAATGAGTAAATGATATACCCACTGTTCCATCAGCAGTTTGCCGCAGAACAAGGAATCAAACCAAGGCCTTGAACAGAGCCTGAACCACACCACCCCTCTTCCTCTCCTGCTTACCTAGCTATCTTTGGCTTTTCTATGGCACCCACCACCATATTCTGGCAAGCAGATGCTCCCCGTGTCCCTTTTGGCAAACACCAAACAGCCTGAAAAATACCATTGTATCACCATCGTCACACCACTACGGTGAGCAGCGAGCATAGGAGACTAATTAGAAATTACTACTATAAAACCTATAGAAGCAAATAGGGAATATTTAAAGCAAACTGTAGAATGTATTGCTAGAGAATTCTCCGGGTTGGGTTAGAAATTCTATAGGGCATCATTCTCTATTAATTTCTAGAGGGCATTTCCTTAATGGAATAATCTCCCAAGCTAACGCATTAGCCCTGTATTGCAGAGATACCCGAGTAGCTTGAATAAACAACCGACATCAAACCCCAACTCTGCACCTATTGAAATTCATCTCTTACTATCCTTTCATGACCAGACTCATTTTTGGCCTGGTCCCTATTTCTCAGAGCATTGATTCAGCCCAGAAGTACAGACTCTGTCACCATCCACAGAAGCCTGTGATCATTTGCCTCCTCCTGTCATTGTCTGTGGCAAGACTGTTGCTCGTTTGTTCCCCATGTTTAATGTGAAATTCCTTCAGTTCTATGCGTTTTTACGTTAAATGCCATTCATACAGCTTCCCCTCCTCCATCCCTGCTACCCATGTCGAACCAGGGGGAACAGGTGGGACAGCTGAACCCTTTGAATGAAAGGAGAGCACAGTTTCTTTCCGCTTGCCCTGTTCTCACAGTCTGCCGCTGCTGTCAGTGACCCCAAAGTCTCTGGGGACTCTGGATTTGTACGTATTAGTCACATAAAAGAAAGCAGCTCACAGTAGGCTGCTTCTGGTCTTCACTTCACCCCGAGACAAGGGAAATAACTCGTCATCATATTCCTCAGGAGGGGGATGAAGTGACTTATTTTGTCACACAAACTGACTGATTTCCCACTTAGAGAATATCGTATCCTGAACACATTTGTGCAGGGGAAGATTTAAAGCAGCCCCTGAGTAGAGTCCAGTATTGTCTGTCTTTTGTGCTGTGAAATCGTTGAGGCCGGGACGGTCTCATTTCATCCCGGATCAAATCGTCTGTCTGACCTGCTGCAGAACTAGATGATTTAATTATCCCTTTGGGCCTTAAAAATCTATGAACTATGAACCCCCAGCAGAGCAAAGAGTACACTGTCCGCATTTAATAAGTTCCCAGATGAAACTATGTTAAGATGGAGCTCCGGTTGAGTGTGGATCAGAAACTGAAGGGCAACATTTGCAATTCTCCCCAAAACAAGCATTACAAACCAAGGAAATTCAGAGGTAAGGTCACACTTAAGGGTAGGTCTACACTGACTGCATGTCCAGTTAGTATGGGTACAAACAGCAGTGTAGATGGCCATGGCTTAGGCAAGTAGAGACACACCAGAACCCTAAGTGCCTCCCATGTCCACGCCGCTACTCTTAACAGTGTAGTGCCCTGCTGCCTCCCTGCTGCCAGACCCTTTTCCCACCACAGTGAAAGGCTCCGACAAGGGCTCTGGCAAGAAGGTGGCAGCAGGGAAAAGGGATTATTTTCCCTACTGCCTCTCCCTGCCAGAGCCCTTCACTGTCACTTGTAGTTATACACCACAATGACTGTAGACACAGCTTGTCTTTCACCACGATGTGTACCTACACATACCGTACATGCTGCCATGAGTGTAGACGGGCCTAAAAGAAATCCAGATATGCGAAGGTATGGAAATGCAGTGAAGGCACCCAGATAACCTTAATTCTGCCCTGCAGTGACACCATACACTAACCATACACTTACGACTAACGCATAAGAGTGTTTGAGGACCCAGAGAAAATTAAACTGGCACATTAAATATTCCCACCCACCCCCATTGTGGTGCCACTGGGGAAGGATGATGACTCACGGACGTACAATTTGGCTCGGAGCAGTTTCTGGAGCAATGAAGCTTTGCATGAGCTCAGATGCAGGACTATGGAGAAATGACACAATGCAGCCCCCTTCCTGAGTAATGCATTTGTCCTTTGTCTTCTCCAGATTTGCCTTCCCTTTGTCTAGTCATTAAAAGCCACTAGACAATTGCCAAAATTATTTACTGCTTTTAAGTATAAAAAAAAAATCAACAGGAATTATACAGAGCGACACAAGACGGTCAAACTAGAAGTACTGAGAGGACATTAAAAAGGGAAATTTTAAGCCCAACATCAAGGGAAACTTTCTCAAAGAGTTCTACTGAATTGTGACACGGCCTCCCCAGGAAAGTGCCTGAAGCGCCATTATTGCTTGGCATCTTTACAGCTAAGCTGGACCAACCCCTGTAGAACAGTGTCATGACCAATGAGTTAGAAACTTCTGGACAGAGAAAGCTTGTCCCAGGCCCACAACAGTTCAGCTCCCAGATGAGCCCCCTTTCGTGGGATAGCTGCCATTTTGACCGAAAGCCAGGATTGAACCAAAGACCTCCATGGCTAAAAGTCTGTAGTTGGAGCTAAAGAACCAACTTCACTAGCTAGGTGCACGTCCTCTGTGGATTGGGAACAGAGTGGGGAACACATAACATCCATCAACCAGTGGATTATACATGTATAGACAGTGGTGTAGCACTGGTGACTTAATAGTGTTCTCTCTCATTCTGTAACATGATTGTTTTAGGGGTGAAGCCTGCTACTTGCATGGCTAAGTACTTATTATCACAAGGAACAGTTGGTAGGGGTCAGTCAATGCTGTGGGTACCTGCTATTATTGTTACAGGGAAGCCTCAAGGCCTCAGTCAAGATTAGGGCCCCTCTGTGGTAGCCCCTGTACAAACACTCTCCCCAGACATGGGAGGAGAAACCGAGGAGCACAGTCACATGGGAGGTCAGCAGCAGAGCCAAGAATAAAACCCAGCTCTCTTAGAGACCAGGCAAGGCCCTAGTCACTGGAGCATGCTGCCTCTTATGCAAGAGAGACACAATCAATAATGTTGAGAGGTACTGAGCATTAGTATTTTGATTTAAGGAGCTTTGTATCAGTAACCTGTGTTTAAACAAAATTACAGTGAGGTTCAAAAACCTCTTCCTGCACCTGAATACACACACCCTGAAAACACGGCTCTGCAATCCCTTTTTTTTTTTTTTTTTTGGTCAATACAGTGAAATGCTTTACAGACAATTTCTTCTTCTGGCTTCCAATGTAGCTTGAATGCAGTGGGGGAAATAAATAAATAAACACGCCACTGTTCCTTCTGTCTGACTGCGTCCACCTGTTTCTCTTTTAGCTCAAACGTTTTCACCTTTGACCCTCCTGTGGGATCTAGGCGCTTGAAAAGCTGCGTCCCTACCCCCTCTGCGCCTGCCTCCACAACAGCTGTATAAACCTCCAGGGCAACAGCTGCTGGCTGTGGGACAGCATCCACACCGGTGTCTCAGGCTACAGAGCAAAGACTCAAAGCCACTGCCATGCTGTCGGGAATAGATTTTTTGAAAGAAAAGACACTGAAAGTGTTGAGTTATCTTGTTCCCCATTTTCAACTGCAGGACCATAGATTCAGCTCGAGTAGATTGCAGAGCTCAGAGACGATGCCAAACCCTTTCTGGGCTGCTAATTTGGTAACGCCCTATACTTAGGGACTCAATCCCACACTCAGCTCCAGATTGTGCCTCTAGCTTTGAGTCCTTTTCATCAATCCTACCCCTTTGCAGACTTCCTGCTGAATTCAGGCTGGGTGCTTCACCCGGCCTGGTGGGTGCAGGGTAGAGGGCTGCATTCTGAAGTGCTGCATAAAGTTTATGCTCCCTGATCTTGCCGGAAGAGTGACTTTGCAGACTTTCCACCACAGCGGTGAAATCTAGAGCTGTGACCCACACATCCTAGCCTGATGATGGCCTACAGCGTTACAGACAGGGAAAGGTTCTGAAATGGGCACACGGTATATCTGCTTTTGCAGCATGCATGTATTTTCACAGTGATCCAGAATTGGCATGAAATCAGATTAGTTGTAAACACACTGATGGGAGGAGATTCAAACTCTTGCCCCAAGCCAGCTATTTAGCCTATCAAGGGAATTTCCACCACGCTGCTCTGCCTCTAAAGGTGGCTGGTGCCCCTTGCAGAGGGTTCGCGGTTTGTGCAGCATAACAGGAGCGGTAAGCCCCGATGGCAAGAGCCTTTCACCTCCCCTCTCATACTGTAGTAGGTTAATCTAACCTAGTCCCACCATGGTCTAGTGATTACAGCAACAGGGTTCCATCTCTGACAGTGACTATAAGAATAGCTCCTGGATTTAGTGGAGAGGGACCTTTGTCACGGGGACAGCTCCGAATCCTTTGTTATCCATATAGGGGGCCAGGAAATAAAGACGATTCCCTTACCAGCCCCCTTACGTGTCACATCTTTAGTGCACTGACCTTTGTGTGGCCTTGGGACCCTTCACCTTTCTGTGCCACAATTCCCCCATCTGTAAAATGCAAGAGTCACATCAGCCTGGATTTGTACAGCAGGTGAGATCTAGCAATAAAGACTGACATTGAGAGGAAGGATGGGCCAGTGGTTAGGGCACTAGCCTAGGCCTTGAGAAGCCTGGGTTTGAGTTCTTGCTCCACCAAAGACCTTGGGTAAATCACTTAGCCTCTGTGTGTTTCAGCTGTATTGTGAGGTAAGGGACATACATATTTATTGTATCAGAGTGATGGGGAGCCATATAAGCACCTTAGATAGATTACTAATTATTTTGCTATAATTATTCCATCCTTGAGTGGCCACAAGAAAGAGGACATCGTCCTAGTTGATTTCTTTATAACTTTTTTTTTAAATGTTATTTCTGCCGCATCTGTGCGTGAGCTCGGCATCACCATGCTGGTGAGGGGTGCTGATCACGATTTCCTGAGATGATGGGCTGGGGGTATGCGCATATCGCAGTGTTATATGTCTTCTATATTTCAATTTGCTGCAAGTGGGCATGGTGGATCCTGACCCAGCTGCTACCAGGCACCAGTATCCACTGACTCCTAGTGGCTATTGTTATAACAAGCGACAAAGAGTTCGGTGGCACCTTACAGACTAACAGACGTATTGGAGCATAAGCTTTCATGGGTGAATATCCACTTCGTCAGATGCACGTGAGTGAGTCAACCATACCAAACAGAGCATCAGCCAGCACCAACCACAGATTAGTGCCGCCAACTGAGCAAACACTCCTATAGAAAGCTCTGGGATGGAGGTCCAGGTATTGGATACCACTTTCTTAATAACTTGAGGTTCAGATTTGTATCCAACCATTTATGCAAACTGGACACTTTCTCGGCTGTTCTCAGGCGATTTCTGGGGCCCAGCCAGCCCATCCTGGAGGAGCCCATTAGGATTGGAGGTCAGCAGCCATGCCGAACATGCTCCTGAACTACCTGGGAGAGTGGGCTGGAAAGTGAGAGAGCCTTCAAGGGACAGGAGGGGGCTCAGCTGGGGGCTTAATTTGTATTTCCAGACCTTAGTGCCTGTATTTCAGCCTCACAAACTCTCTTTTCAGCTTCACTTCCAGGCCAACATTCTCTCTCACTTCTACACCCCCTTCCCCTATAGACAGCATATTAAGGCAAACATAGAAAGATTTGCAGGCAGGGTCAGCTGTTCCAGGCCTCATATCCCACCAAGACTCCCAGAATTTGTAACTCCCAACAACTGCTCCCTTCCTCCCCCCTCCCACCCCTACAAATATGCAAGCAGGTGCGAGGCACCATGGGTTTGGTTGTTCCAAGCCACTTTTACCCCTTCATGGTAAATAAAGGCACAGTCAAGGGCACCTATTCTCCGTTACACTTCATAGGTGTATAGGGCAGTGGTTCTCAAACTTGGGCCGCCACTTGTTCAGGGAAAGCCCCTGGCGGGCCGGGCCGGTTTGTTTACCTGCCGCATCTGCAGGTTCGGCCGATCGCAGCTCCCACTGGCTGCGGCTCGCCACTCCAGGCCAATGGGGGCTGCGGGAAGGGCGGCCAGCACATCCCTCGGCCCACGCCGCTTCCAGCAGCTCCCATTGGCCTGGAGCAGCGAACCGCGGCCAGTGGGAGCCGCGATCGGCCGAACCTGCGGACACGGCAGGTAAACAAACCGGCCCGGCCCGCCAGGGGCTTTCCCTGAACAAGCGGCGGCCCAAGTTTGAGAACCACTGGTCTAGGGAACAGATTCTGGTCAGCAGAGAACTCCCCTAGCCAAGAGGAACTCTTGCTGGAGTACACTGAGCATGGGTGGGCCCTGGGTCATGGGCCCCTTCCTCACCCTGTGGTGTAGGGGATGTGACAGAGCAGAACTCCTCTATGCCAATCTGCTACTGGCATATTTACACCACTGGCATAAAATAGAGCAGCCCAGGGATTTGTCTAACTGACCAGGAGCACCGCCAGCTTTTCTGCCGCCCTAGGCGGTGGAAGGTCCCGGCCCGAAATGCCGCCCCCCACAGAGGCGGCGGAAGATTCCGTCACCGAAATACTGCCGCGGTCGCCGCCCCCCAAATTGTAGCGCCCTAGGTGGCTGCCTAGGTCGCCTAATGGGTTGCGCCGGCCCTGTAACTGACACCAGGGCCGGGCCAGAGTAGGATTACTGTAACTGCCTCCCTGACAGCACCTCTCGCTCCTTTGCACCAAGCAGAGCTCAGATGCGGGGGAAAATTGAGCCAAAGGCATTTTTGGGTAAGGGCAAAAGTAGTGCTTAATTTGTAATGAAAGAGGTGCTGGGGCTCAAACAATGAGGTGCCGGGGCTAAAGCAATTTTTTTACTTTCATAACTGATGCAGCAAGCCCAGAGGTGCTGGGACTATGAACTGCCAACCCTAGAGGCACAAATTAAGTACTGGGAGAATTTGCCTAGGAAAAGACTGCAATGAAAGACAGAGACTCAGAGGTGAGGATAGGAAAATGAGGTGTGAATTACATGGAGATATTTTGTTGAGAGACTGGTTCAGTGTATATTGGCACAAAAAAAATTGTACATGATCTGTGCAGGAGGAGCTATTCCTTCCAGGTCAACAATGTTATCGAATGTGGCATAATATAAAATTCATCTGAATGAATATCTATTGAGCCTGTCTCTTCACAAACTGCTCTCTGAAGAATGTATAAATATAAAAATGGCTTCCTCTTCACTGAAATGAAGCCAGGTCTGGGATGGAACAAATCAGCTACTTAACAGCTCACAGTAATATTACCCAGCTAGCCAGGATAAGAGATGAAGAAGAATACTGTATGTAGTGGAAACTGCAGAAGACAGAGTAGAATTATGCTAATTGGAATTTGACTGGAATACTGGGATCAACAACCAATCTCTCAGAGAAAATACCTTGGGACCTTTAATGGTCATGACTGAACATTATACCTCCTCCAAAATTTTTAGCACTACACTGGGGAAATCAGGAAGTGTAGCATCTAGATTTTCCCTTAGAGGTCTCCCATCCAATTATATACCTAGCTTGATGCTTCTTAGTTGTCAAATCTGACAGGACCATAGCATAAGGAGTTACTAATCTAGTGCTCATTTATCAGCCAAAACATCAGAGATTCTTTCCCTGAAGTAGAAGAGGAGGAAAGAGGCCCTTTCAACCCAGAATGGTGCCTCTGTTTTTATTGCACTGCAAAATTTAATGTCACTACCTGTGTTATTTTGTGCATGAAAGTAAGGGAGCTTTCAACAATTTACCTTGCCATAAAAAAATATATCAAAATTTAATTTTCTTTTTAAGTTTTTCACAGGAAAAAAGTTTATTTTCTAACCAATTCTGGTTTCAATCAGCACCAGGCACAACTTGATTGTTCTGGCTAAATCTGACTTTTTAGTTCATCTGCCACTCAAAATAATACACATTTAACCCTGTGTTATTTTGTGCATGAAAGTAAGGGAGCTTTCAACAATTTACTTATTTTTATCTAAAGATTCCATAACCAACGTTGCCAACACTCAGGATCATATTGGGAGTCTTGTGATGTTTCATGTTTTAAAGTTACAGCGCCTAGAGAGAAATGATGAGGTGAGAATCAGCTTTCGTTTTTAAAAATAAGGATGTTTCCAGTTCTCATGGTTATGCAGAAAAGCTTAAACGTGTTAACCATAAATGCTCAGAAACTAGCAGGAAAAAAAAGGTTGCTTTTGTTATTACTTTTTTTTAAACATCTCAATTTTTAAGCCACTCTCATGACTTTTGGAGACTTGACTCATGATGTTTGACTGTTTGGAGTTGGCGATACTGGCCCCACATCCTTGCTCAACAAAATTTCCGAGTTGCCCATCCCTGCGGGACTGAGCACTTCATAGTGCCCCAAAAGAAACATAATCATCTGTATCACAGCTATTATGCTAGGCACTGTCCACATACCCAGTGAGAAACAGCTGCTGCTCAAAAACAATCTAAACAAACAGGACGGACAAAATAGGTATTATTATGCTCATTTTACAGATGGGGAAGCTGAGACATTGAAAGATTAAATGACTTGCCCAAGATCACAGAGAGTCTATGGCAGAGCAGGAAATTAAACCCACATGTCCCGACTCCCATCCAGTGCCTTTACCACTAGACTAGACTAGTCCACTAGACTAGACCATCCTTTTTCACGGGGGAAATTTTTTTCTGCTATATTCCATGAATGTCGCATTTACACTTCCTGCCTATTGCATATTCACATGAAGTCTGGTAGCTTTTCTCAAGGTTCCTGGAAGCGCCGTAAACCAAAGTACTGACACGCCATAACTATTAGCTTTATTAAGCATTGCTGCAACTGCATTTGTACACACAGCACTCACCAAACTACTACAGTTCTGCCCAAGCATGCACTGAGCTCAGTGCAAAACCTGGGATGAATTTTTGGGGCAGGGTCTTTCCTTCTTTTGGTCCAAAGTCCTGCTCAGAAATCTGATGGGGATTTTCCCAGGACATCTGAAAGCTGGATTTATGGAGTGTAGAGAGATCAGATTAGGAGGTTGGGTTCTTTTTTCTTATCATCCTTCCTTGATATGCTGATGATCAGACCAGCACATGACTCTAAATTGTGGGTGACCAAATATGATCTGCAGACCTCAGACCCCTGCACACCCCAATAATCGATATGCCAGAGAAGACCATGAAGATTTGTGGTACTAAATACTTTCCACTTGAACAGCCCTTTGTATCTACGGGCTTGTCTACATGCAGTGGTTCCTAAACTTTAACAACCTGTGAATCCCTTTCACTAAAATGTCAAGTCTCGTGAACCCCCTCTTAAAAATGAATATTTCCAGGGATTTTCTCCTTTACCTGAGTATAAATTATAAAAGCAGTGAGCTTGGAAATATAAAATTTGTTTTTGTGACATGTTTATTACACACTATGTATTATTAATTATTATTTATCATTACAGTATTTTTATTGCATTATGAAAATGGCAACACTCTTCCACTTTCGTAGCTTGTATCACTTTGAATAAGCCTGTTATAAGACAAGGCTCCTATGTTTCATCAAGGAGTATCAGATGTGAAACAGCATGAAGGTATTTAAGAAGCCAACTCAAAGAGTTCCTCCTACACAAGCATTCAGGTCTTGAGCAGTCCAGGCAAACAACGCACATTGCAACAAAGCTTAAACTTGTTCTTCATAATAATTTTAAAAACAATACTAGCTGCCTATTTAATTTTAAAAACAGCAAAAAATATCCACCTCCCTTTCCATTTCTTATAAGGAGTCTTGAAGGTTAAGTCTCCTCAGTGTCCCATGCTGCCCGGGGTCCCTAGGGACAGCTCTGTCTGCCATTAGGGAATTTTCCCCCGAGAACCCCCTGTAACATTTTGTGAACTCCCAGGGGTTCACAAACCCCAGTTTGGGAAACACTGTCTACATGGGAAGTTAGTGTGTTGTAAGCTAGGGTACAAATTTAAATCGCACCAGCTACTCTGCACTAACCCCCCACATGGTCACTCTTACTGTGCACTGAGTGCACCCTCAGGCAGTGTCGCTTAGTACACTTCCAAAGTGCATTAAGCTAATGAGCACCAGTGTGCAGTAAGAGTGTGCACATGGGGGGTTAATGTGGAGTAGCTAGTGTGGACCAGGCTTTCCCCCTGTGTAGACGAGCCCTAAGAATCTGAAGATGCTTTAAAAAGGCAAGTATTAGTATCCCCATTCTACAGATAGGTAAACTGAGGCACAAGGTCTCTCTCTCTCTCACACACACACAAACAGGGTACAGCTACTCTGCAGATGGAGCTGTAGTTTCCAGCTCAGGTAGATGTCTCGACACTAGCTTTGATCCAGCTAGCACACTAAAAATAGCAGGTGGCGCACACAGGTTAGCCACCTTGAGTACAATCCCATCGGCAACCCTAGGCACATACTGGAGCGGCTAGCCTGTGCTGCCACCTGCACCCCCACAGCAACGCTGCTACGCTGTGCTCAATCCCAGCTAGCTTGTGAACGTCTACTTGAGCTGGAAATTACCCCTCCAGCTGCAGCGTAGGCGTACCCACAGAGCCGAGAACAGACAGCCACCCCTGGTGCAAACAGGCCTGGCAATTCCTCTTTGACTCCCATCCGGGCTACAGTAATACACACACGGCTGATCTGCTGCAGCTTTGGGCTGGCAGGAGAACATGGCGATGTGCTACTAGGTATGGACATTCCATTGGAATCTTAATACTTTCCCGGGAACAGCACTGAAGCAGCCTACGTGAGAAGCCCCTACCCGTTAGGCAGCACTAGTTGTTAAAGAGTTAATTCTGAACCACGGTACGTCAAGGATTCTAAGTTCAAGTTCTCCTGCTTGTGCCGAGCTCTCAAATATGGGGAATGCTGCAAAGCTAGGATGCTGAAACTTGACCTCCCACTTTTCCTTTTACTAGCTTGTGAACACCCTCTACCCTGTGCCGTCTCCTTTGCCTTTTTCAAGCTACCCCTTGTGCTCACAGCGACCTCCACCTGTTTAGCACGCTCCCCATCCTGACTCATAAAACACTGGAACCCCACCTGTTCTGCAAAGCATTCCAGCTATAAAGAGCACTCTGTATGTTATTACCGTACTTTGCCTTTGCACTGTGCAACCTTGAGGGCAAGGACCCTGCTTTAGCTTAGCACATCTCGCCTAGGAAAGCATCCAGGGGGGACAGTGAGCTATAACTGAGAACAATCATAGCTGCATAGTTCTTTACAGAAGATGCACGTTGTTTCAAAAGAATAAAAATAAAATAAAAATATCAGTGCCAGCAACCAATTAGCCTTATTAGAGCTGGGTGGGGGGGGGGGGGAAATACGTTTTTTATCCTACATAAATTCTCATTTGAATTTATGTTTTATTTCCACACATGGGAAAATGTCAACAACAAAAAATCATTTCAACTCAATTTTCAAAAAACAACATTTTCAGAAGTGCAGATCGTTTTATCCTTTTATTTTTTGCCAATGAATGCAGTCAAATTAATGATGTCTAGTTATCGTCATCCTCCTCCTCCTCATCATCATTTATTTGTATGCATTAGTGCCTATTAGCCCCAATCATGGCCCAGGATCCCATTGTAACAGGCACTTGACAAATACAGAACAAAAAGACAATCCCTGCCCTAAAGAGTTTGTAATCTAAGGGTATGTCTTCACTACCCGCCGGATCGGCAGGTAGCAATCGATCCAGTGGGGATCGATTTATCGCGTCTAGTGTAGACGCGATAAATTGACCCCCCCACCCCCCACCCCCAGGCGCTCTCCCGTCGACTCCTGTACTCCAGCACCACAAGAGGCACTGGCGGAGTCGACAGGAGCGCGGCAGCAATCGACTCACCGCGGTAAATTGATCTAAGTACGTCAACTTCAGCTACATTATTCACGTAGCTGAAGTTGCGTAACTTAGATCGATCCCCTCCCCCCCAGTGTAGACCAGGGCTAAATAACTTGTTTTGTTTTTTTCAACTCTTCCTTTTAAAAAAAAAAAAAGCTTCATTTTTCCTTTTGCACCCCACTCTATAACCATTCAAAATTTCACCAACTTTGGAAAAGTTAGAGTAGCAAATGCAAAAGTTAAACAAACTCTGCAACCATGTAACTGCAACTCTTCCAGAGCCAGTGCTAGGCACAAGCAGGCTATGCAATTGCTTGGGGCCCCAAGCAGCTGAATGAGGCCTTCTATTCGCTCTTTATTTTAAGAACTTGCCTGTTTTAGTATTGTGGGGGGAGGGCACCCCAAAACTATTCCTGCTTAGAGCCCCCAATGGGCTAGCTTTGAACTCTTCAAAAGAAAAAACAAATAAAAACTAAAATTTCAAACTGAAAATTTTTCATTTTGATTCGTTTCAAAATTTCCTGTTGAAACATCAAATATGTATTTTTTTTTAAAAAAAGAACATTTTCCTGCAAAATAATTATATTTTAATGAAACTCTATTTTTTAGTGAGAAAACTTTTCAGTTGAAAAAACGTTGGCCAATTCTAACTCTCAGTAACCCTACAATAACAACCATGCGTATACAGCCAAGCCCCCCCACCCACTCACCCACCCAACAACTGTACAATAACAAACCAGTGGTAAGGGCACCAGCTTAACACTTGGGAGACCTGGGTGCAAGTCTTTGCCCTGCCACTGACTTCCTGTGTGATCTTGGGCAAGTCACTTATCTTCTCTGTGCCTCTCAGTTCCCCAACTGTAAAATGAGGATAACAGCACTTCCTGAACTCACAGTGGTCTGGTGAGGATAAACACATTACAGATTGTGAAGTGCTGAGATAGACAGTGATGGGGGCCATATAAATACCCCAGAAAGCTAGAACCATTGTCCTTAGCCCAGCGTTAAGGAGCAACTCTACAATAAAAGAAGTGGTGTGAGCTAGCAGAAAAACCATTCATGAAGGAAATAGAATTCATTTCCAGCATTCAAAGGCTATTATTATAAACAGCACGGTTAGGGTTAGGGAGTGGAATGCAGGACTCCTGGGTTCTATTCCCATCTTTGCCAATAACTTGCGTTAACAAGTGCTAGAATTTTTCGATGGACTCGGCCCCGGCAAGCGGGCCCCTGTTTTCAAAAGAGCTCACCTCCCACTTAGGCACCTGAACAAAAACCAGCCTCCTTTGCAAGAGAGCTCAGGCAGATTTTCAGAAGCACTCCGGACCTCCCATTAAGGAAGATGGAGAGTCCCCCACTTCACTGCCATTGGGAATGATGGATGCTGCTGAGTGCTGAGCTTTTCCCAAAAATCTGGCCCCTACTCTCTGGACCGCAGCTTCCCCCTCAATAAAATGGGGATAACAATACTTTCCTACCATACATGGGTGTTGAGAGGCTCCATTCGTGTAGTCAGTGACGTGCTTTGAGATCCTTGGTGGCAAGTGGTATTATTGTGCTTGTTTTATTTCATTCTTAAATATATTTTTATTAATATTGTCAGTGGCCGGTGCTGGTAAAGAAGTTATTAAACTGCCTATATTTAAAATAAAATAGCCCCATTCTCAGGGATCTCGTCTCGTCATGTGGTCAATCAAGCCTGTATTCACCCATCTGAAAGGGGATAAAAATCGAGATGTGCCCTCCCAGAGCAGGACAGCTGAAGAGGTGTAATTCAACAGCGCTCCGAGTTGTTGCTGTCATCGCAGTGATTGAGGTGGACAGGAGGTGTGGAAATGGCCAGGGCTGGTAAAGGACACAGACAGGTGGGAGGACCAAGCTTAGGGGTGGAGCGGAGAGCATGGAATACAAAAGGGATCATGCAGGCCTTTTCAGGGCATAAACCGGGAGATAGAGAGGAAAGTGAACAAGCTGGGGTGGGGACAGAGTGCAGAGGGGAAAGAGAGAGAGAGAGAAGGATACACAGGGACTTGCACTTGAATGGTCAGATTTCTAGTAAGCCTCATTGCAACCGGCAAAGCTATGAATGAATGAACCAGGAAGGAGCAAAACAGCTGGAGATAGGCAGAGGAATGGGTGTAAAGCTCTTAAAAATATCCGAAGCAAGGAGCCTAAAGGGAACTAAAGTGAAGGAGAGGGGTATTAGTCATTCCAGGAAGACTGAGCTGTGGGAGGGAATTTAAGTAGCATGCCCCGAAAGGGAGGGAGGGGGAGTCTAAGAAATTATGTAAGTGAGAAATAGGAAAGGGGGAACTCCCCTCCCATCACACACACACACACACACACACACACACACACACAGTGTAAGCTGCTCGGAAGCCTTTTTAACTGGCTGAGAGAATCTTCCAGGCCCCCAAAACCTGGCCACTCACTGAATGACATTTCTGACCACACCAGCTGCAGCTTCCTCGCGGGACTCTCTAAATAGACTAAATGCCCCATGGTGAAGCTGCCTGCAGAATGAACCCCCGTTTGGGGCCTGGAGCGATGCAGGGACCGAGCACGGGGAAGAGGAGAAAGACACCTGCAACGTCCCCAGTGAAGGTAATTTCTGTGATTTTCCAGTGCAATATTTTAACAGGCTCCTCCTCTCGTCCCCTGAGAATTAGCATCATTTATTATTTGTCCAGCAGAGCCTAGAAACCCCAGCCAAGAGCCAGGCCTCACTGTGATAGGTCCTGTACAAATGCACAGTATGAGACAGCCTCTGCCCCTTGCCAATGAAATAGACAAGACACATAGTGGGTGGGAGGGGAAACAGAGGTGAGGGGACTTGCTCAAGGTCATGCTTCAGTTCAGAGCCAAGAGTAGCACTCAGGTTTCCTGACCCACAGTCCAGTGCCCTTGCCCAGTGCATGGATAGGGTATGGGTGTGAGAGACTACGTGTGTAACTTTGGGCAAGCCATTTAGCCTCTCTGTCCTCAATTTCGCCATCCATAAAATGGGGACAATAGCATTGCCCTGCCTCAGAGGTGTTATGAAGCTAAATACATTAAAGATTGTGAGTGGTCTAGCTACATATACGTACTTAAGACAGAGAGAACAAAAAGTTTGTTAGCCATAAATGGAGTTATAGGTGTCACCGCTATAGGACGCTGTTGGCACTGAGCAGGGGTATCATAATCAGCAGCTGTTACTACTGTGCCTGTGTAAATATTTGTTACAAATGCAAAACTGTCCATGCTACTGTTAGAGTGGCTGCTTATGAGACATTGAAACCCACATGCCGACAGAGAAGCACAAGAATAGACTAGACCATGCAGGGAGAGATTTAGCAGAATCCCCTATAGACACATTTCTTGAGGCTTATAGCTAGAGAAAGACAGAATCAAGGGATGCTTTTGGGATTTCAAAACCAGTTTGAAGAGGCTTTGGATTGGCAAAGAGGAGAATTCAGAGTCAGGTCCCATTTTTTGCCAAACCCTGACATTTTGGGTCAGGAGAATTCTCATCAGTCATTCTGGGATTGCTACAGGATCGAAACCATAACATGGCCCATGATATTTATTGTTCTCACCCAAAGTAAAATTGTAGCAATATCTCCCCATACCAGAGGTGCTCTTTAAATCGGCACAAACACCATTCTTCTCCATAGCATCATCCACTGTATGTCTCAAGAAATGACCCTCTGAACTGTTCTCTACAACGCCTCCGGAAGTGACCATCATTGTGAGAGACAGCCTTGGTTATAAGACCTAAATGTATGAGAGGTTGGGTCAACAAGTTATCTGTAGGGGAGGAAAAACCAGGAGAATTACCCCTCTAGCTTTCTTATCTTACGATGTATTGTCCTTCTCTTCCTCCTCCTCCTCCAGGTTTATGTTGACTAGATAGATAGGCAAATAGTATCAAAACTTTTATTGCCTCCATTGCTATGACACAATCTTTAGGGTATTTATCTTCACACACATCTCCAAGATACAGATGTGCTACCCCCATTTTACAGACGGGGAACTGAGGCAGAGAGATTAAATGACTTGCCCAAGGTCACATAAGAAGTCTGGGGCAAAGCAAGGAATTGAATCTAGTGCTTCCACCTCCCAGGTTAGTGTCCTGACCACACTTTCTCATTCACTCACTGTGTTATGACATGCTCTTGACTCTGTCCATAGCTTTCACGCCTTTGTGTGGCGACTGCTGGCCAGTAGCAGTGTCACTTATTTTAATCGGGAATGTAAAACTCTGTACAGGAAGCTACCGTTTATTTGTCTTATGCCCAGGTCTAAGGTATTTCCAGCCTCCTCTGTGTTTCCTACACTTGGGCCACACCGTTGGGAACCAACCAAAATAAGAACAGAAACAAACATTGTCAGCCTCCCAAAAGCAACACGGTCATATCCCAATATCCTCATGCCCACTGTGTGTCTGTCCCTTCTCCTTCTGTCTTTGGAGGCTTAGCCCCCGAAACCAGGGGGCGCTCTAGATGGGGATTAGCAGTCCAACTGGTCAGAGCAGGGGACTGGCATCAGGATGTCAGGACTGTTTACTTGGTTCTGTCACAGGCTTGCCAAGGAATCTCCGGTCCAATTTTTCAAGAGTTCAGTAACTTAGGGCTTGTTTTAGAGTTCTCACCATGAGACACCTAGGAGCGGATTTTCAGAGGTGCTCCTCACCCACAGCTCCCATTGACTTCAAGAGGAGTTGTGGGTGCTCAGACCCTTTAAAAGGGATTCACATGAGACACGCACACAAAAAGAAGTGGATGTGTCTATAAATGTGATTCTCTGTGCCTCAGCTTCTCCCATCTGTAAAATGGACACAATAATGCTCACCTGCTTTGGGAGGACACATGAATTTTTATGAAGTGATCACTGTGGTACAAAGGTAAAAATGGATGGGAAGAACTCTATTTGCCATCAGAATAGCCAAGAGAGCAACGAAGTTGAGCCCAGAGTCCCCCTGAAAAGTGTTAAACAGAAGAATATTTATTTGTTGAATGGGATGCAATGCTGTCCTCAGATACACCCATGCAACCCCCATTAGAGACTAAAGGAACTGCAGTTGCTCAGCATCTCTGAAAATCAGGTGCCTAAATATAGCTGTAGATGCCTCACCAGGCACCAAGCCCAGGAATTTTAACCTAACTGATTTGCCCAAGGTCAGATGGGAAGCTGGGAACAGCCCCTAGATCTCCTGAGGCTCACTCAGGTGCCTTAACCACAACACTGCCTTCCCTGATGTGGCTGGAGGAAGAGTTAGGCTGGTAGCGATGAGCAGTTGAAAGGTTTGCCAGGAGGAGAGAACTGAATACCTTTCGCTGCACCAGTCCTTCAAGGTGCTGTGCCTTCTCAACTCCTCCAACGGGAGCCGAGGATGCTGCGTACCTCCCAGGAAGTGCCATGGGGCCTGATTTTCATTTACACCAAGACACTCTGAATCATTCTGACAACGTAAAGAAGCCTCTAGGGGAATGTAAATACAGAGTGGTGTAGAAGAGCCAAGAGCTAGTATCTACTGCCCTCCTTCCAATGACGGGTGCCTTGAGGGAGGCACCTGTCTTTCAGCTGCGGAGCGGAGACTAGCTTGTGAGACAGCCTGGCAGAGTGAGCGCATGAACTCCAGTGGTATTAACAAGACTGCTTCTAAAGTGTCACCTACTGACTATTTACTAATGGAAAACCATCACCGTTCCAGTGACCCTAAGGGGACAGCTGCACCCTTCTGCTCTCCTTCTCTGAGCCATACCATGAATGGACAGATGTGGCCCTGTATATTCCTCCAGGATTGGGTTACTGTCATCCGAGCTGAAAGGCATGATCTGTTGTCTGGTAATTCATACGTCTTCTGTTCAGAAGGAATTTAATTTCTTGCATTGATTTTTTTTTTTTTTTTAAAGATATTGGCTCAGTTATATATTTTATACATTACAGATTCAGTTCTTTATTGCAGTCTTCAGTTGCCATTTTAGTTTTTAATAATCCCTTAAAATTTTTATGTTTTATTCATTTCCATAATCTTCATAGACTCTTTTATACATTTTTACAAGTTTTCTTTTTCTGCCGTAATTTTTTAAAATCATGCACCGATATGATCTTGTGGGTCAGGACTGCAAACCTTTACTCATATGAGTAATCCTTACTCAGCCCAACAGAGCCCACTTCTACACCGGTGCCGCTCCAATGACTTTGATAGATACATTCCTGATTTACACCAGCATGAGAACAAAAACCCAGGCTCATTAACTGCAGTGGGGCCACATACATGAGTAAGGATAACTTGCCTGAGTAAATTCTGCAGGATCAGATACTCATTGGACAATTAGATCTCTCAATATCTGTGTCCTCTGATCCTACTGTTTTTCCCTCAACTTGAATTATAGTGTGATAAAATAGCTGACACTTATGGAAAAGTCCTGTGGACTCGAATGGGAAGGAAAACAGTGCAGTGCTATAAAAGTGACATTAGAATCCCATACATTTTAGTAAAGGATTGTATGGAAAATATACTATTTTTAAAATGATCCAACAAAACTTAATAAAAGAATGATCTCTCTGCTACAGAATTCTGCAGCTTGGTTTAAAAATAAAGAACTACAGAGAGGCTAACGGTCTTTGTTAAACCTTTTCTAAAGGTCTGATGGATCTGAACTGAGACAGCAGTAAACAGGTCACAGTTAAACCAGAATAAAAAGGATGACAGTTTAATGACTATATTCCTACTCATGCCACTCACTCATGGGATTTCTCTTACCACTCTTTTATTCCTCCGTTTTCTCCCTCTCTCTTTTTTTAAAAACAAACACTTTGGGAGCATTTGACTACTGTTTTATTTTTATTTGTAACATTTCCATTTTCTCCATTAGTATAACCTAGTATCCTCTAGTTATGTTTAACAACAGTGGTTTCTCTTTATCCCATATGCATTTTCCCCTCCCATTCTTTTTAATGTTGGCACTTTAAATCTGGCCCTCTCTTGATATCTGATGTGCATCAAGGATCCAAGTCAGATTACAATTTTACTTAAAGATAGGCTCAAGCTGCAAAATAAGGACGCAGGTTTCTAAGCGACCTCCCACCTCCAAAGCTTGGGGGGTGGTTCCTGATCAGACACTTTGGTGCAGTTGGAATGAAAAGTGCTAGATCTGGGGCCAGACCCACTTTGCAACCTTAAAGCTAACTTAACTGGCAAGTAGATGATTCTTCCAGAAGGAGAACACTGTTGAGTAATGTAGGTCTGCTACAGCAGCTCCATTCCACCTCCGCTCCCAGTTTCAGATGTTTGTGATGTGCCTAGGGAAAATGGACATGGCTGGGGCCTCTGTATACCCCATTAATCCCCAGCTACCAGAATATCCCCTTGGAACCGCGGACAGTTGGGTGTAATATAGAATCACCCCAGGGCTAAATAGGCTCAGGATAAAGAAGAAGCCACTTTTTCAGGTATTTGGGGAGGAGGAAAGTTGATGGGTTATTGTTACTGAGGCTGTCAATACTGATAATCCATTAAATCAGCTATCGATCTTTTAATTTTTGAATATGGCCTCAACCCGGAATTGGAATGGGCACTATAAATAGTTGAAATATATCAATTCCATGGGATCCATGCTCCCACAACAAGAGGCCACCGCTGGTGAAATGCTGGTTCCACTGAAATCAGCTAGAATTTTATTATTAATTATTTGTATTATTCTAGCATCTACAAGCCCTATCATGGACCACATTGTGCTAGGTGCTGTACAAACAAAGAACAAAAAAAGACACACACACACCCCGATTTCAGTGGGGCAGGTTTCCACCCCATCTCTTTAAGCAAAGGGTACACGGAATTCTCACTTTGTTTTAAATGTAGTAACTATAGTTGTAATAAGGTCATCATGCGCTGAAAGAGTGACCATGTGGGAGGCCAGTGGGTGGACATATGATGGCCGTGCTGTTTTGGGCTGAGGTTTTTGTGATGGTCACTATCCCTTATAGAAATGAAATGTTGGTCTTGATCCTGCCACCAAACATTTATGCATGTGAGGAGCTTAAGTCACACGACTCGTCCCATAATTCAGGTGTTTCTAAGGCTACATCTACCCTATGAGCTAGAGGTGTTATGCACCTGCTTGTGTACACACACGCTCCCTAGCTCGCATCGAGATAGCACAAGGATAAATAGCCGTGTAGTCGCGATAGGGCTGCAGCTGATCTGTGCTGAGTACACACCCACCCCTTTCAGGCAGGTATGTACTCGGCCTGGCTCCGCTGTGCATCCACTACCCGAGCTATTTACAATCACACTAGCTTGATGAGCGCTTGCACACGTATGTGTACACGAGCAGGGGAATCCCACCCCTAGCTCGCAGTGTAGATGTCCCCTTAAAGACGGTCTAGTTTCTCCACAAGTTACTAGCTTTGATGCAGGAACTGCTGCGTGAAATTCTCTGGCCTCTGTTATGAGTAAGTCAGACAGGATCGGTCCCTTCTTGCCTTAACAGGGTATGAATCTGTAACCCACTGACGTCAACGGAACCAGTCAGTGGAGCAAAGTGACTCACGGGGGTTTAGAATAGCAGAACTTTCAGTTAGTACATTAAAAAAAGAACCATGCCTGCAATAGACTGACTAACCTCACAATAACATAGCGATAAAGAATAATTCCTTGAGGAAAATGTGAACTAAATCAGCCTTCGCTTGAAATAGTTTAAACTGTCTTGGTTACTTGGTTACTTTTCCAATATAAGGAACCAAGACAGAGGAAGGACAGCCCAATGGTTTAAGATTTCCAGTCATGCTTCCAGGGCACTGCATCAGCTGACAGCATCTGTTAATCTTTCCCACAGGGGGTAGTTCATTTTGTGGAGGAAGGCTCCAGATTCACTTCCTGTCATAAACTTTGTGTAGGGTTGTTGTGCATGGTTACCTTCCACTCCAGAGATAGTCACTTCCACCACAGAGACCAAAATTCTCCTCCCAGACCTGCAGTGTATCTCCTTTGATCCTAACATTCTGCTCTCCTGATATGAGCAATGGATTACATATGCAGTGTATGTTATGCATCCTCCTCTGTGCCTGATCCACCTAGGATGAGAGTCTGCTAGTGCTCCAAGCTATGGGATTTAGTCCTTTAGCCCAAGCTGTATCAGCCCGTGCTTATCATGGGAGTTCCCCTGCTCAATCCCCCAGTGATGACTAACATGATGGTCATTAGACCTGTTGACATTACTGAAGAGGAAGCGGAGACAGAACAAAGTTGCCATCCACGGTGATGTTCTCAGAGGAGACTATAGCCCTTTGCTTTTAAAGCAGCCTATTGGGTGAACAATCACCACCATTCAGTTATCCTCATCTTCTCCCACCAAGCTCCAGCTTGTACTCTGATGATATTTGTTAAGGGCTCTCCCATCGACACCACTGGCAGAGGGCATAGCAATTGCAGTTATATGCACATCAGGAGAGCTAGAATTAGACCTCAGCAAACATAGCAATAGTACTAATACTTAGCAATTTTCATCTTCAAAGTGACTCACGGACATTAGCTAGTGGAACCTCACAAGCCCAGCTACACACATTCTGGGAGATAGGCAAGTACTTTTATAGGATTTCACAAACAAAGAAAGTTCAGCAATTTGTCCAACGTCACAGAGAGAATCAGTGTGAAAGCTAGGATTAGAACTCAGAAACTCCTGCCTCTTAGCCAGACCGCTACAGCACACTTCATGCTGACACAGAAGCAGATTTGTCATGCATTTCCTGCGCATTACATCCGCTAGGCTAAGAAAGCTGCAACCTTGAGTCAGAACACCATGTGTAACATCTGTTGTGTTTGTGCCATTCTTTTGTATGGACAGACATGGAAATCCTTCCTCATACCCTCATTTAAAATCTCCATTCCCAAATACACTTGCATCCAAACCCCCCAGTCGAGTAACCACAGCTTAGAGGCTGTGAGCAGAAAACACCACCACTGATGAACCCACCTTGATAAGCAGGAGAACTGCCGTGGAAAAAATGAAGCATGCATGCATCACCATAGTTCATAATACAGAGCTGCCACTGTATCTATCGTATGATGAGTTTATGAAGTTCCTTAAGGGAAGTGGTGGAAACCCTATGAAAAGTACTGCGGACTATACTTTAAGGAACACTCCTGCAACAGTAGTAGGCATCCAACAGACAGACAGAGCACTGGACTGGAAATCAGGAGATCTGGATTCTATTCCTGGCTATGCCACTGACCTACTGTTGACCTTGGGCAAGCCACTTTGCCTCTTTTTCCCCTCCCAGCCTTTGGCTTGCAAGCTCTTCAGAGCAGATACTGTCTTCCTCTGGGTGTGTACAACTCTAACACATCAGGATAATTCTCTCAGTTAGGGCTCTAGGCACCACCAGGATAAATTATAATAATCCTAAAGAGAAGATTAGTTAATTTAAGAAGGGATTTTCCATCTCCAGCTTCTATGGTTCCCATTTTTATTTATGAATTGTTTTCACTCAATAAACAGCCTTATTTTCAAAGTGTTAAGTGTAGAGTTGTGCATGCAAAATGTACCTAAATACCCCACGTAATCCTTGTGCATGCAAATCAGGGCACGCCAGTAACCAGAATCACGCCTTTGCACACACAAACACATAAATTGCTCTTGCAAACGAGGCATGCAATTGATATTCACAAGTGCTTGAAAATCTGTCCCCAACCATCCAGAGTCCACCAACTGCAAAGGTGGACTTGAATGCCTCTGTGTGCCCACGGCTTTCCAAAAAGGGAAATACTTAATCCAGCATTGAAACATCCGAGAAGCTATATTATCGGTTTAAGAGTGGAGGATGGGCAGCTGTCCTACTGCCTGGAGACTGACAGACAGACTTCTCTTTTGAGACAACATGCTTCTTTATATCCCCATATGAATTATGCTGCTATGGAATGTAAGGAAGTGTGTGGTTTCAGGGAGATGAAATTATATACACCATCACCCTCTACTCCCTTTCTGCTTGCGTCTGTTGTAATGACGCAGACACTTGTACGTGACTGATTTACTTTAGTTGCTAAAAGTATCAGTGTGAATGGAATGCTTGTAAAGGTTTTGACAACCATGATTCACCCCGTGATCTTGTCTAGATACCTCACTTCTCTGCACGTAGGTTTCCCCATATGTAACACAGATGATACTCACCCAGCTTTGTAAAGGACTTTTGGAGGAGACTTCCATTTCGACTTCAGTTAGCCACCTAAATCCCATTGACTTTCACTAGGATTTAGGAGATTAGTTGCCATGTGTGCTTGTGAAAAATCTCACCCCTTGAGATCCAGGGATGAAAAGTGCTAAGTCACAGCAGAAAATGGATCCGACATTCCTCGCTGGTCAGGAATGTCATGGGTTTAGTGACATGGTGAGTTAGTTGCACAGGGACCATCAGCACGTAGCCTGGGAGGATTCAGAAATTAAACAGGTAAAGGGCTGGTCCTGATCTCAACTAAGTCAATGACAGAACTCTCAGTGGTGCTCTGTGGCACATGGCAAGTCCATCATTAATGGGCTATCAATGCACACATCAGGTGCAGGAACATAGGGATTGCCAGATTGGATCAGCACTCAATACCAGCTGCACACGGAAAGTTTCTTTCTAACCCCTATTAGTTATGCCCTTAAGTAGGATATACATGCCTTCCAAAAAATTTTTAATTTTTACTATGATAGCTTTGGAGAGTCTTATCTAGTCAGATGTACAATCCTATTTTGAATCTTACAAAGCTCTTGACTTCAGTGATAGCATGTTGAACTCATTACCACGAAACCACTGTAAATTGTCAGATATGGGGCCAATGGCCTCTCACCCTCCCAAGATGACACAAATGATCCAATAATGCCATGCAAATATTACTACTAGTATTGGGCTAAATCAACAAATCTTTATTCCGTTTTAATTCATTCCTTACTATGGCAAAACTCCTGTTGAGTCTATAGGAGTTTTACTGGACTAAGGGAGAAATTTTCAATGGTGCCTACATGATTTAGGAGCCTACGTCTCAATTTCAAAAGAAACTCAGGCATTTACGAGATTAAGTCCCATTCAAAGTCAGTGAGATTTAGGCTCATAAGTCACTTATGTGCTTTTGAACATTTCACCTGGAGTCAAAACTGACTAAAGATCTCTGCTTTTGGCCATTTATTCTTAAATCCTGGGTGATCTTATCCCCATTGTAAGTTGGGATCAGACACAAACATATAATGCTTTAATCAGTTTTAGTTTCTTTCAGTGCACTGCATTGATTGGTTGTGAATGCATTTCGGAGCAGAAAGAGGGTCGGGGAAAAGTTATTTTTAAAAGATAGCAGGACAAAATGCTTGAGACAAATAGGAACTTCAGAAAACAGAGGAAAGGGGGACTATGGTCCAGTGGCTTGTGCACTGGGATCTCAGTACAGTGTGGTCCAGAAACCCGCGTTCTTGTCTTGGTTTTGCTGCTAAATCCCCAGGCAAGTTACTTCCCCTCTGTGTGTTTCCTCACCTCTAAAATTCCTTAATAACTTAGAGATCCCAAGCAAGCGCTTAAACCATACTCCAAAGAGAACCCAAATTTTAAAGAGATCTGAAAAAGCTGGGGATTGCTTTTGGTTGGATATTTTTCATGCCCCTCCTCCCAGCCTGATTTCCACCAGAAGCAGATGTTACAGGAGCTCCAGTTGCCATATTTCTGGGCCACCCCTGAAACCAAGAAGGGCTGGAAATCTCACAACAAAGACTGATCTCTTGACATTTTCAATCCAGTTTCCAGACCAGAGATGTCTGGAGGAGGTCCAGATGAGCATCCAAATGTGTTCTTCCTCTTCCAGCCTCTGCCCCTTTTGAGGTTCTCCATCTCTAGAAGTAATCTTTCTTCTGTTTCAAGTTGTTTTCCTGTGGCAAAAGTATTACTTTGCACTTCTTTGGCACCTTGCATTCAAGAGCCGTAGTGAAAGTTAGGAGCATTAATGCAACAACACACAAAGTTTTGAGCCCTACTTTCAACTCCACCCTGCATTGTTAAAAGGTCAATTCAAAAGGCGCTGTCACTCAATCGCACCTGTGTAGATTTTTGTCATATGATGCTTCCTCTCCTTTCTTACATGCCCCGATGAGAAGGGGAATAGTTATTAAAATTGACATATAACTGCCACTCCTAGCAGCGGAGTTTGAACCCACTGAAACGAATGGGGAAGTTCATTGCTTGGAGCTGTTGTGTCAGGCTCTCTGCAAACTCAGGCAGACCTTGCTGCATCAGTTACATTCACATCACATTTTCGAGATTCCCTTCTGAACCGTAAGTAGCTTACTTTTTAAAGAGACTCTGGAGAACAATTTAGATGCTCTCTCTTCCCCCTCCCCCTCTCTCAGATGACATGCTCCACCTCAGGGAAATGCTGTATTAATGAATTAAGTTAGTCACCCCTGCAAGGCAAGCATTACTAGCCCCATTTTTACAAGTGGGTGAACTGAGACACTGAAGTAACACGAGGGCCCATAGGGAATGAGCAGCAGAACAAAACACAACGCCCTGTTCTAACTAAGTCATCACTGCTTCCTTAGGGCTCGTTCTGAGAGGTAATATTAAACTAGCCCTTGGGAATAGTTAAAGGTTCTGCTGGTTATGTTACAGATACCAGAGAAAGGAGGAGACTACTGTGGAAGTAGTGAATTCTCTGTGGTTTTGAGCAGATCCTGGATATTCCATGCCACTTCATTTACATTCACTTGTCAGCCACCTGTAGGGTGACCAGATGTCCCGATTTTATAGGGACAGTCCCGATTTTTGGAGCTTTTTCCTACAGAGGCACCTATTACCCCCCACCCCCTGTCCCAATTATTCACACTTGCTGTCTGGTCACCCTAGCCACCCGGAGTGGATACAAAATGAGACCATTTTTACAAGTCACCACTGTGTCTCACAATATCCATTACATTTTGGTGCCCAGTCTGGGCCAGATTCGTCAAGTTACACTCAAGGAGAGGCAGCGTGATCCAGTACCTAGGATGCTGGGTACATAGGAAACCTGGATTCTAGGGTTGGCTCTGCTGCTTTGTCACAGGACATGGGTCAAACCACTTCATCTGTTTCCTGTCACCTCCTTTGGGCATCATATCTATTTAGCTAGGAAACTCGTGTGGCAGGGCCTGACTCTGAACAGAACCCAACACAACAGGGCCCTGAGTTGAGGCCTCTAGGCGCTACTCCAATACAAAAGCTGCCACCGGCCTGCTCCTCCTCTCAGTGCCATGGGTGCAAATCACTCCTCTCTCTAGAGTCACACTAGTGTAAAACTGGCATGGAAGAGGAGAAAGAGGCTCAGATATTGAATGCTTCCCTGAGCAGTTTTTGAGCAGGAAGAGGGGGCCTCTCCTGAGGGAATATCCAGTTCATGCAGCTGGTCTTTTCTGTTACACAGTTTAACATTCCCGCCAATGCCAAGCACCGATGGGGGATGGAAGGGAGGGAAACACTCCGAATGAAGACATCTCGCTGAGGGAGTCTTGTCAGGTCCCTGACGAGCCACACACACATGGCGCGGGGCCTCGGCGTGGGTGTGGAAAATGCGACTTTGGTGCTGTTTAAGAGCTGCCACGAGGCCCATTGTTGGAAAGCCCCGGCAGCTGTCAGCAGGCTGGTCGGCTCAGGTACAGCTGGAGGGGGCGGAGTCCCTGAAAAGTGATGCCTGACTGACAACTGACAGGTGATTTCCTTTCAATTGACAAAGGAGGGGTCTTTCCTTCCCCCTTTCAAAGGGGGAGGGGGGGAAGAGCGAGAGCAGATGTACGAAGGGAAAGCTGCTAAACTTGTTGCTGCTGCTAGAGATGGGCCCAAGCCCTGAACTTGGGGAGAGTTGGGAACCCAGCTTCAGTACTTGGGCCCAGGCCAAAACTGGCAAAGCTGAAACTACCCCCGACTCCGGGGAAGGGGGGCAACGTGGATTCAGAGCCAGAACTCAGCTTTGTGGCTTGGGCCCCATCTCCAATGGCTGTTGAACGTGCTTGGCTAGCCTGAAATTCACCCGAGCGCAGAGAGCCCACACAAGACTTTAGGCATCACTTAAGCCCTGTAGTAAGGCCCTGGGATTCCTGCCAGTGCCATCGGGGGAAGCAAGATTAGGCCCCAAGAGGGGCAGGAGGCGTTACTGCCCTGAGGTCACAGACTTGTCATAAGGACTCTGGGGAATGCAGTACTCAGATCTCTGAATGCAAAGCACAAGGTAAGTGCTAAGCACTGTTCTTCTGGATTGACTCTCCTGATGCTCCTGTGGGGTAGAGAGCTATACTACCCCCATTTCACAGATGTGGAATCAGGGATTTGCCCAAGGTCACATGGAAGATCTGTGCCAGAGCAGGGAACTAAACCCAGGTCCCCTAAATTCTAGGTTGGGGCCCCAACCACTGGGCCAGCCTTCCACTCCCTGTCAATGCCCAGCGGTGGCTGGTAACTTTGCTCATCTAACCTGTGTTAATTATGTTGCAGGTAAGGCACCGTGAAGCGGACTCCGTTGCAAGCAGCTGGAGCTGCACATGCTCACATGGATACAGGGGCTGCACCCTGCTCTGGCTGGTCAAACGGAACCAAGTCCGTCTTCCTTGGAGGTTTGGTCCCCTTCAACCAGCTACAGCAGTGCTGAAATCGTCCGGCCGTTGGAGGAAGACGCCTCCCCCACCCATCAACTCATCCCCACAGGACTTTCCTCCTAAATGTGCATTTGATTCTCGTTAGCATGTTCTGCATACAGCGCACATGGGAGGAGGGTGCTGATCCTTATGGGCAATGTCTTGATTATACCTACTGGGCAAGGTCCTCAGGGGTTATCTGAGCTACACTCAGAGCACCTGGCCAAGAGAGTGGTGGCAACAGGGCGCTTTCTGCCCCCTTTCCAGTCTCCTGATCCTGGGGGAAATCTGGGGGCTACTTCAGCCCCCAGCACAAGTGAGAGCAGCCTTAAGGCTGCTCTAACTTGCAGTGGCCCAGGCTCACTGAACTCCAGCCAAGTCCTTCCATCCTCCAGCATGTCAGCAAAATACCCCCTACACCCCGGGGACCAAGAGCAACTGGAGTAGAGCTAGCAAGCTCCTACACAAGGGTGATTCCCAGCAGTACTGGATTTCCAATTAGGCACAGTAAGCACATGCTTTGGGGCACTGCCATTCTAGGGGCACCTAAAAGTGGGTTAAAAGTTAAAAAGTTAATATAGTAGAAACCTCAGAGTTAGACACCTCGGGGAATGGAGGTTGTGCGTAACTCTGAAGAGGAGGTTACAGACTTCAGCCACATGTCGGGTTGGGGCTGCAGTCGCAGGGTTGGGGGGAGGTGTCAGGGCTCCAGGTGCTGGTCCAGACTTCTGACTTTTGGGGCACCAGGGCTTCAGGCAGGGGGCTCAGGGCTTCTGCCCCGCAGGAGCACTGGGGTTCAGTGCTTTAGACCTGGGGGGAGCACTGAGATCAGGGCTTCAGTCCCATGACTTCATTCCCAGTTTCAGCCTTGCAGGGGGCCCTGGGGCTCCCCATGTCTCTGCTCCTGGCTTCAACGGGGCTCAGGACACTCCAGGGCTCGGGGCTTTAGCTACCGGGGGGGGGGAGGAGAGGCGGAGTAGCACTGGGACTGAAACTAGTGCTCCCCTTGTAGCTAAAGCCCCAGTGACCCCTGTGGGCCCCCAAGAGGTTTTTCAGACCCAAAGGCTCCACCACATACTTTCAGTCTGCGTGACTTGGTAGAGAATAAAAAAAGTTTAAAGACAAAAGAGGTATATAGTCTCCATGAGAGCAGAGTGTGTGTTCTCTCACTTACAAGCTGTATTTAAACAAACTGGTAGCCACTTCCAAGGGCGGCCGATGCCTAGAAACGTAAGCATGTGTGGCACACACAAAACAGTTACATAACCGCATACCCTGCAATACACACAGAAACACACACACACACACACAAAGTTCTCCCTTCACACACACACCGCACAAGTGATGGATTCAGAGAGGGGGAAAAAATAGCCTGGGAGCTTATTTATTTCCCAAGCATCAACAGAAGATGCGGGTTCCCTGAAAATCAGTGCCTGAATATGGATTTCAATGCCTAACCTTTGACACACAACTCGGAAAACGTTGGCCAGTGTTCAAAGGTTCAAGTCTGTCATTAAATAAAATAAGGCATAAGGCACATAAGTCCTTTGTTGGTTTAATAAAAAAGTAGCATGTGCATAATTATTTTCTCTTTTGATTTTTTAAACACAGATTATACTGCACACGTAACGCTTTTCCAACACACTGCGTAGACAGATTGCTGAGGCGTTGTAATGGGTGCACTCTGGGTTAGATTTATTCACAGCTGTTTTTGCAGCAGGGCACAGTATTAGTAACCCAGAACAGATTATACCAAGGAGATATGAATATCCTTTGTTCTGAACTCTGAATTTTCTCAAGACAGGTTCCACTCCAGCAAAAGGCAGGAGAGCTGCACAACGCTGCTCTCAAAATCCATCGGGAAAAAAAGAGCTATGAACGACACACACAATGGTGCTGGGCGGGGGGGGGAGGGTTTTAAGTCAGCACAAGTAGAGAGTGGATGCATTACTCGTGAGCAGCAAAACCACAAACGAGTGCCACTAATGATATCTAGCCCTTTTCATCAGTAGCTTCAAAGTTGATCAGTACCATTATCTCCATTTTACAGATGGGGAGATGGGGGCATGGAGAGGCAAACTGACTTACCCAGTGTCACCCTGCAAACCAGTAGCAGAGATGAGACTAGAACCCAGTCATTCTAGATCCCAGTCTGACACTCTAGCCCCTAGGCCACACTGCCTCTCTCTTGTAAAGCCTCTTCCCCCACCACGCAACACTCATGCATTCTGTGTATGTACACTACATATTTTACAGGAGATACTTCCCCAAGGTGAGAGGCACTCACCCTATGCCAGCAGAAGACCTAAGCCCCACATAAATGCCTCTAGTTACTTAGGTGGCATAGCAGGACATGAGGCTGGTGCTGGCTTTCTGCACAGGGGACAGCCACATCTGAAATGTTTTAGGGAGTTTATGGATTCATAGATTCCAAAGCCAGAAGGGATCACTGATCATCTCATCTGCCTTCCAGTAGGGCAAAGGCCAGAGAACTTCTCGAAAGTAATTCCTAGAGCAGATCTTTTAGAAAAACATCCAGTCTTAATTTAAAAATTGCCAATGATGGAGAATCCACCACAAGGCTCGGTGAATTATTCCAATGTTTGGTGAGTTACACTCACCGTTATAAAATTACCCCTTATTTCTGAATTTGCATAGTTTCAACTTCCAGCCATTGGATCGTGTTATCCTGATCTTGTTTAGTCTAAACTCTTTGGGGTAGGGACGGAGTACATTGTTAGCACTTAAACCATAAGTAGATCTCTACTTCAGACTGTGTCCAGCCTCATCAGGTGTGGCATGTAACCCCAGAACAACAGGAGAATTTGAAGCCAAGACCTCTAGCTGTGCACCACAGACCTTGAGGTAAGGGACTAAAGACATCTGCATGGAGCCTACACCTATAGCCACAAAGGAAGGACGAACATACAATACACACCGAACAGGGGGTTACAGGAGAACCTACTGAGAGGTTCTGAACACTTCCCGCTCCCATCAGGGATGCTCAGTCAGCTGTACTGCCGAGCAACAGTTTTTTTTTTTTCAGCTCACTACCAATTCCAAACCAATAAACTAAAAAAAGCTGCTGTGAGTCAAAGTGAAAACATTTTAGGAGACTCAACAAGTTTTTTAAAAATTGCTCCGGGTCACAGGAAAGTTTTCATTTTACCCAAAACCTAGAGGTTTTGATTTCAAGCCTTTAAAAAAAAAAAAGAATTGAAGGAAGTTTTGAAACAAAGTCATTTCCAGCTGAAAAATGGAAACCTTTTAATGAACAGGTCAGAACAGAACCTTTCCGTTTGGGGGGGTTGGTTGGGATTTTTATCGAAATAATTTGGCAAGACTGACATACATTTGCAAAATGTTTTCATGCCGCCAAATCGGCATTTTGTTTTCCAGAAAACAAGTTGGGGACACACAAAAACCTCGCACAGCTCTACTCCAGAGAGGCACTGGATGCTCCCAGCTCCCCTGGGGGGCATTCAGCACCTGGCAGGACTGGACCCCTGGTTTTGACTTATTGGCAGAACAGCTCAGCAAAACTGTCAGCTTTGGCTAAGGGAAAAGGAGTCATAAGCACGGCTAATGGACCTTGTTAGAGACTGCACACAGAAACATACCCGCGGGAGAGGAGGTGCTTCTGCCTGGCGGGGGAACCAACTGCTCGTTCATGCATGAACATGGGTTGGCATGCGTGTGTCTGGAGACATGCTAGTTTGTGTGCACCTGAGTGCCCGTGCCTCTTCAAGTCTGTGTGTATGCGTGCACACACACAAGTGTGATTGTGCATGCAGGAATGTGTGTGTCACTGGATGCACCTGTTTGTCTGCACACATACCTGTTTGTTAGACCTTTGACAGGGCCATCTAAAGCCCCAAGGAAACACAGATCAGAAAACAAGCCGGCCCAACATTTAAGACCAATAAGACAGACGTTTCCCCATGAACACAAAAGGTTGAGTTGTTGTTTAGATCCAGAACTGATCATTTTAAGTCCTGTGTAGCAGGAGATGCCACATTTCACAAGCCAGACCCTGGAAGGTTTCCCAACACTCTTTGAGCCCTTATCATTCTGCCACCTTTCCTCAAGCTGAGCACAAGGGATTTCCAGCTCACACACTAGGTCTCTGTAGCTCTTCTGGAACATTTAACCCTCGCATCCTGCACTCGGATAACTGCTGGTGCAAAAGCGTCCGCCATGAACCAGTGCTCCTTACAATACCTGCCTGTGGTGACTGGGGGGGGGGGGGGGGGGGCAGCCCTGGAGCATATGCCACTGACTTCATGGCAGGGAGTCTCCAAACCACCTGGTATTCAGGGCTTTGCCGGCAGTTTGTTGGCACAGAAGGGACTTTATATTGGACCCTCTGTCTTGCTGGCTGGTGGATTGCTAGGCTGTGATATCCTGGTCTCATCAGGGAAAAAAGATTTATGACTAGGGAAGTTAGTGGAAGATGGAGAAACTTAGCAAGCCCCAGCAAACAGAGACTAATAATCATTGATGTTAACCGTGCGTAATAGCATGTAAAACAGCAAAGGGTCACACAGCTGCTGAAACCAACATGC
Source organism: Emys orbicularis (assembly GCF_028017835.1). Classification (NCBI taxonomy): domain Eukaryota; kingdom Metazoa; phylum Chordata; order Testudines; family Emydidae; genus Emys; species Emys orbicularis. Next base: position 13,830,369 of record NC_088685.1, on the reverse strand, counting down.
AGCTGACATTACAATCTTGCCAACCCTATGGGCAAATCACACATAGGATATACACAGATCAGGCTCCTGAGCTGAATTCATATGGCAGGAAGGGTCTATTTTAAAAACGTCCTTACACCTGAAATAAGGAGTGACCCTAACTGGTCAATGGGCCTAATGGACCAGACATGCACTCTAGAGCCAAACACCAGAGGGGTTTATAGGTCAGGGGGGATCTGTAGTTAGAATCAGAACCCAGATCTGGTTCTGATCCAGATCTAGGGTGACCATATTTCCCTACGCTGAATATAGGACACCAGGTAAAATGACTCTCATTCAAGCGAGTTCAAAGGCAATCAATCGTACAAACGTTCAAATTAACATCAAATTGACTGAGCCTGTTTAAAAAAAAAAAAACTCTGTAGTTGGATTCTTTTTAGTTACCTTCTTATCCTTAAAGCCGTAGGGTTCACTCAGGGCGGGGTGACACCCCTAATCCTCCACACACACCCCCACCCCCCACACACACACACAGAGGTGTGACACACACATTCCCATACACCTCTCTCACATGGTGGGGGGGGAGGGGAAGAGGGGCGGTGACTGACCTGACCCTCCCTACCCAGTGCTGGATGGGGGGAGGGAGAAGGGAAGACAGAAAATATGGGACAATTTGCCCGTTTTTAAGAGAGTCAGGACACCTGTAGGAGGGCTTAAATTTGGGACTGTCCCTTTAAAAATGGGATGTCTGGTCACCCTACTGGTCCAGATCCATGCTTTCTGGCTTGTATCCATCATCCAGAGTTGACCTAGTCACCAGTGAACTACTAATCAGTACTCAATCAGCACTTTGTATCCTGGATCAGAGATTCCGCTTTCTGGATTTAGCCCAGTGTAATTCAACTGACAGCAGTTAATTACTCTGGTTTTATTCCATTTTAACTATGAACACAATGTGATTGACTATGTCTGTGCAATGTAGAGCTGTACATTCAGGCCCTGCAGAAACCCAAATAAGTCCCAAATTCACGGCTAGAACTGGTCGAAAGTTACAAAACATTACAATAAAAATGGCAACAAAAAAAACAACCAAACCCACTAAGGCAGAATACCAAAGGCCCCAACATCACATTTAACAACTCAGCTCTTAGAAAATGTTGTGGTAGTGTAACAGGAATTCTCACCAAGAGTTTGTCTACATAGGGAAATTTACCAGCGCTGCTGTTCTAACATATCAGGAAATGCCCTTGTGTGTGCTGCTCTTCTACCAGTTAACCAGCAGAGGGCACCAGTAGCACATCTGATGCACCGCACTTTTCTCACATTGTGTATCTGCCCACCTCAGCAAGTTGAGTTTTGCCAGGGGTTGTAACCTGTTGTTTCTGTCACCTGCTCACACCTTTGTCATCTATACTGCTGGTTACTGAAATACACTCTGAAGAATCATGTGAACATAAGAACAATGGCCATACTGGATCAGACCAAAGGTCCATCTAGCCCAGTATCCTGTCTTCTGACAGTGGCCGGTGCCCTGTTCATTCCCTCTGGGGCGCCGAACAGGTAATCAACAAGTGATCCATCCCCTGTCGGTCATTTCCAGCTTCTTGAAACAGAGGCTAGGGACACCATCCATGCCCATCCTGGCTAATAGCCATTGATAGACCTATCCTCCATGTGGAGAGTTTGGCTAGCACAGGGGGACACTATGCAGTCACTTAGCAGGACTCCAGCTGACATTATGCCTGGGATCTAAGATCTGCACCGGGCTCCAATTCATGTCCAGGTGCAAGTCAAACCTGGTTCGTTTGGACCCTGGCTACTGAGAGTGCAGGGATCTCATTTGGTCTGTAGGCACTGGGAAGTGGCCTCTGTGTCCAATACCACCACATCCAAGGTCACTGACCAAATGAATACTTGACTACAAGAGCATCTTCAGCCAGAGTTCCTTCGACTCTGGCATTTGTTTCCCTCGTTGGTCCAACAGAGCCCGAGTATGATGATCCTCAGGGTCGAGCATTTTCCCAGGCTTTCAGGAACAGGGAGGGCCCAGAGGGTGCCCATGGGCTTAGTGGGGGCTTAATATTGATTGTTCTGATGGGTTGATTGATGAAGGGAAGTCTTATGCTGCCTTGGTTCCCTTGTTGCAATATTCATGATTCCACAGAGTTTAAGGTCAGGAGGGAGTTTAAGCCTCTGACTGCCAGATGCTGGGACTGGAAAACAGGGGATGTGTTACCCGGGCCTCTTTCAACCCAAAGCTCTTGGTAACTTTTACTCTGTGCGAGGTGGTGACAGGAAATAAATCAGGGGAGACACGGCCGTCCGACTGATAGATGGCTGGCACAAACAGGACAACACAAGAGTGCTTTCACTTAAAGCTAAACTTTACTTAGTCTCAAGCACTTACACACATCCGAAACAGGTTAGTAAAACACCCCCAACCCTCGATAATTACCGAAGCAGAGTGTGGCTCTCGAGTAGCACAGCAGCAGCCCATCTGCCGGTGGGGAATACAAGATGCATCCAGAGGGAGTTGTGACGGGTTGGATCACAGAAACCCCCTTGGGAGCTGCCACCCAATGTGCCAAGACTACCCCTGCTTCTGTTTTCCCTGCCAGCTCAGGATTCCAGCACCCTGTCTTGCTGAGCCAGACACTCCAGTCTGCTCTAACAAAGACTCAGGGTCTGAATCACTTGTCCCAAAGCTGCAAGTTTACCTGAAAACCAGCTCACAGGAGTGTGCTTGTCTTTAGCACTCAGATGCCCAACTCCCAATGGGGTCTAAACCCAGATAAATCCGTTTTACCCTGCATAAAGTTTATGCAGGGCAAACTCATAAATTGTTCGCCCTCTATAACACTGATAGAGAGATATGCACAGTTGTTTGCTCCCCCAGGTATTAATACATACTCTGAGTAAATTACTAAATAAAAAGTGATTTTATTAAATACAGTCAGTAGGATTTAAGTGGTTCAAAGTAGTAACAGACAGAACAAAGTAAGTCACAAGCAAAATAAAATAAAATGCGCAAATCTATGCCTAATCAAACTAAATACAGATAATCTCACCCTCAGAGATGCTTCAGTAAGTTTTTCTCAGACTGGACACCTTCCAGGCCTGGGCACAATTCTTTCCCCTGGTACAGCGTTTGTTCCAGCTTAGGTGTTATCTAGGGGATTTTCCATGATGGCTCCTCTCTCTCTCTGTTCTCTTCCACCCCTTTATATATCTTTTGCATAAGGCGGGAACCCTTTGTCTCTCTGGGTTTCCACCCCCCCTCACTGGAAAAGCACCAGGTTAAAGATGGATTCCAGTTCAGGTGACATGATCACATGTCACTGCAAGACTTCATTACTCACTTGCCAGCACACATATACAGGAAGACTCACAGGTAAACACAGTCATCTGCAGACAATGGTCCTTGTTAATGGGAGTCATCAAGATTCCAAACCATCATTAATGGCCCACACTTTACATAATTACAATAGGCCCTCAGAGTTATGGTTTATATTTCTAGTTTTAGATACAAGAGTGGTACATTTATACAAATCGGATGATCACACTCAGTAGATTATAAGCTTTGTAATGATACCTTACAAGAGACCTTTTGCATGAAGCATATCCCAGTTACATTATACTCACTTATATTTTTATAAAACCATATAGACTGCACAACGTCACACCCTCCTCCTGAACTTACTGCCAGAGACTTGGACACTGACCATGGCGGAGGCAGTATACCTAAAATTCGTTTTTGGGCTCCCCTATGGGGCAGACACTCCTGTGTCCCCCAAAAGGGAAAGAGACCCTGATCCAGCTGTAGGCTCACAGCTACCAGCTATGAGAGACCTTTCGCTGGCCAGCAAAATCCCCCCCCTTTCACTCAGGTTGGGTTTGCTTCCAGCTAGAGTCCTTGGGGTTTGTTCCCACCGCAGCAGTCACCAGGACCCCAACTTCCAGCTCCAGGATACATGTCTCTGTGCACCTCTTCCACTCCATTACAGCCAGGTCATGCTTCTGGGTCTTAATTGCTTTGTCTCTTAAGTCCAGGCTGGTGGGCAGCCTTTTCTTTTTCCAGGGCAGCCTTTTCCCAGGCAAATTGTACATCAATTTCCATTTGTCTTCCCTTGAGACCATCACTTGATGAGCTGGGATACCACAGAGAACACCCTCCTGCCAGAACAGGCACCCCTCCCCTCCTGTCTTGCTAGGTTAGACACTCCAGTCAGCTTCAGCACAGACAGAGGTTGGGCCACACCCATCTGCAGTTCACTGAAACTGAGATTTACTCAGCTCAGGGGCTTCTTAGTTAACAGAGACATTTCCAGCGCCCATTGTTCAGTCTTTCTGGGCAATTTGCAACTTGTGTAGTTTTAGCTTCTTTTGATCTTCATTCTTACTTATTTTGCTTCCTTTTCTGTCCCTAATTTCCTTTCCCAAAATAAGCAAACAGAAAATAACAAACCAGTAACCACTTTGTCTGTTCTTCAGCCACCACACTTAAAATTCACTTAAAATCACTACCAGTATCTCAAAGCAATCAGCTGTGCACAGATCCTGCTCGACTACGCCACTGTGACGGGTTGGATCACAGAAACCCCCTTGGGAGCTGCCACCCAATGTGCCAAGACTACCCCTGCTTCTGTTTTCCCTGCCAGCTCAGGATTCCAGCACCCTGTCTTGCTGAGCCAGACACTCCAGTCTGCTCTAACAAAGACTCAGGGTCTGAATCACTTGTCCCAAAGCTGCAAGTTTACCTGAAAACCAGCTCACAGGAGTGTGCTTGTCTTTAGCACTCAGATGCCCAACTCCCAATGGGGTCTAAACCCAGATAAATCCGTTTTACCCTGCATAAAGTTTATGCAGGGCAAACTCATAAATTGTTCGCCCTCTATAACACTGATAGAGAGATATGCACAGTTGTTTGCTCCCCCAGGTATTAATACATACTCTGAGTAAATTACTAAATAAAAAGTGATTTTATTAAATACAGTCAGTAGGATTTAAGTGGTTCAAAGTAGTAACAGACAGAACAAAGTAAGTCACAAGCAAAATAAAATAAAATGCGCAAATCTATGCCTAATCAAACTAAATACAGATAATCTCACCCTCAGAGATGCTTCAGTAAGTTTTTCTCAGACTGGACACCTTCCAGGCCTGGGCACAATTCTTTCCCCTGGTACAGCGTTTGTTCCAGCTTAGGTGTTATCTAGGGGATTTTCCATGATGGCTCCTCTCTCTCTCTGTTCTCTTCCACCCCTTTATATATCTTTTGCATAAGGCGGGAACCCTTTGTCTCTCTGGGTTTCCACCCCCCCTCACTGGAAAAGCACCAGGTTAAAGATGGATTCCAGTTCAGGTGACATGATCACATGTCACTGCAAGACTTCATTACTCACTTGCCAGCACACATATACAGGAAGACTCACAGGTAAACACAGTCATCTGCAGACAATGGTCCTTGTTAATGGGAGTCATCAAGATTCCAAACCATCATTAATGGCCCACACTTTACATAATTACAATAGGCCCTCAGAGTTATGGTTTATATTTCTAGTTTTAGATACAAGAGTGGTACATTTATACAAATCGGATGATCACACTCAGTAGATTATAAGCTTTGTAATGATACCTTACAAGAGACCTTTTGCATGAAGCATATCCCAGTTACATTATACTCACTTATATTTTTATAAAACCATATAGACTGCACAACGTCACAGGAGTCCAGTCCCGAAGAGTCCCACCACCTCAAACTTTTCCCCCTCGTTTTATACATTAGTAACACAATGACATGTTCCTTAAAGAAAACTTGTTAAGCAAGCAGTTTCAATGGTCAAACAAGAGGTTTTCTTCTGATTATTGATTAACCAGAAGTTTGTTTTTTTCCTCCCAGAGTTTGCAGCCTTAGGACTGTGTTTAACAGGGTCTCGAGGGCACATCCTGCTCTTCTAAAATGCATGTATCAGCAACTTCAACACAATTCTTATCAGGAAGGACGCGGGGTCAAGCTGCCCTTTCTGTGGCACCAAACCCTCCTCCCTTGGGGAAGCTAAGCCTGCTGCACGGCCACTTTACAGCCTGCTGACTTGGCTGCTTTTAGCAATACGCAATAGTGGTTTCAGGCACTTTACTGGTTTCCCCAAAATCTCCCCATACATGTGGACCACTTGATGATTGCCCTGTTCTGTTCATTCCCTCTGAATCACTTGGCACTGGGCTAGATGGACCATTGGTCTGAGCCAGTATGGCCGTGCTTATGTTCTTCTGGACGGTAGATCTAGTCAGACCTGCTAGATAATACAGTCAGAGAATTTCACCCACTTTCCCCTGTATTACACCCAATAAATTGCATTTGATTAAAGCATCTCCCAGGAAGGCATCCAGTGTTGATGATCAGACCTCGAGAGATAGATAATCCACCACATCCATCAGTAATTTGCTCCACTGGTGAACCACCCTCACATCCCTGTGTGTGTGTGGGTGTGGTTCAGCTGTCATAAATATAGAGGGAAGAGTAGCATAAAATCCCTCCTTGGCAGCTGTACTGAAGCCCCTTACCTGTAAGTGGTTAAGCAGTCCAAATAACTTAGTTGGCACCTGACCAGAAAGGCCAATGAGGAAAGAAGACACTTTCAAATCTGGCACGTGCGGGGGGGGAAAGGGGGTGAAGGATTTGTTTGTTGTTCTCTTTTGTTGGTTGTTCCCTCTCTGGACGGAGAGAGAAGCCAAGCAAGTACAACAGCTCCTGACAATATACCTGGAATAATCCATCTAAAATCACAGAAATTGTAAGTAGGGCAAGGAAATGCGTTAGGTTATCTTTTGTCTTGGCTTATGGATTTTTCTATGCTACAGAGGTAGTTTTAGTCCTGTTTTTGTAACTGTGAAGCTGAGCCCAAAGGGGAATCCCCTGTGTTTTAAATCTTTTTATTACACTGTAAAGTTACCTTCCATCCTGATTTTGCAGGTGTGAATCTTATTTTTTTTTTCTTTATAAAGTTCTTCTTTTAGAAACCTGATTGATTCAGTGTCCTGAAGACAAAGGGTCTGGTCCATGCTCACATTGCTAAGGCAATTGGTTGTTATATTATTCTCAAGCCTCCCCCAGAAAGGAGGTGAAGGGGCTTGAGGGGATAAGGATTCCAAGTGACCCTTCCCTGAATGTGTGTGTAAATCACTTGGTGGCAGCAATACCGTCCAAGGACAAGGACAGGAATTTGTGCCCTGGGGAAGTTTTAACCTAAGCTGGTAGAATATAAGCTTAGGGGGTCTTTCATGTGGGTCCCCACATCTGTATCCCAGAGTTCAGAGTGGGGGGAACCCTGACATCAGCATACTGGTATTTTAAAAAAAACTAGATACATTGAATTAAGTTGTTTAGTATGGCAAAGCAAACAGTAAATAGTCCTCAAGTGCTCTGACTGGTGGGGAATGAGCAGGTGGCAGCAGCACACATCCCCATGAATAGAGGGCCACAAGACAAGCTACCACCATTGCCACAAATCTAAGTAGCCCGGTGGCTGTCAATCTCAGCAGTAATGCCAAGGACTGAATAGACTCAGTGCCTGATGCTGCCCCATTGAAGCCCTAAGGGTATGTCTACACTGCAATAAAAATCCCACAGTACTGGGAGGGACCAGGTCAGCTGACTGGGGTTCATGGGGCTCGAGCTGCAGGGCTAAAAATTGGAGTGTAGATGTTCAGCTTCTGGCTGGAGCCTGGGCTCTGAGATCCTCCCCTTTCTGGGACCTCAGAGCCCAGTCTCCAGCCCGAGCCCCCGAAAAAGTAAATAATTCTGGGCAGTATTAGCAGGAGTGTTGTAAGCAAGACACGAGAAGTAATTCTTCCGCTCTACTCCGTGCTGATTAGGCCTCAGCTGGAGTATTGTGTCCAGTTCTGGGCGCCACATTTCAGGAAAGATGTGGACAAATTGGAGAAAGTCCAGGAAAAAGCAACAAAAATGATTAAAGGTCTAGAAAACATGACCTATGAGGGAAGATTGAAAAAATTGGGTTTGTTTAGTCTGGAGAAGAGAAGACTGAGAAGGGACATGATAACAGTTTTCAAGTACATAAAAGGTTGTTACGAGGAGGAGGAAGAAAAATTGTTGTTCTTAACCTCTGAGGACGGGACAAGAAGCAATGGGCTTAAATTGCAACACGGGCGGTTTAGGCTGGACATTAGGAAAAACTGCCTAACTGTCAGGGTGGTTCAGCACTGGAATAAATTGCCCAGGGAGGTTGTGGAATCTCCATCATTGGGGATTTTTAAGAGCAGGTTGGACAAACACCTGTCAGGGACGGTCTAGATAATACTTAGCCCTGCCTTGAGTGCAGGGGACTGAACCAAATGACCTCTCAAGGTCCCTTCCAGTTCTAGGACTATCTACACTGCAATTTTTAGCCCCGCAGGCTGAGTCTGAGCGAGCCGACCCAGGCAACCTGCGGCATGGCCGTGACTCTTCTCAGTGTAGACATACCTTAAGAGACTCAACTACCTCCTCAACAACAGGGGCCAAGTTCCCTGCTGGTGTAAACAGGTGCAGCTCCATTGAATCAGAGGTGAAACCATTTCCACAAGCAGAGAATCTGGCCCTAGAAATGATCTATCCAGGTGGGGTAAGGTTCATTGGTTAGGCGGAACAGGGGAAGCTTGTCTGCGCTGTGTTTTTATTTATTTGCACGGCAGTAGTGCCTGGGGTCCCAGTCCTGGACCAGGACCCCATTGGGCTAGGTCAGTGGCTCTCAAACTTTTTTTACTGGTGACCGCTTTCACATAGCAAGCCTCTGAGGTTGACAGCTTGTGACCCCCCATGTAATAACCTCGTGACCCCCTGAGGGGTCCCGGCCCCCAGTTTGAGAACCCCTGGGCTAGGTGCTATGCAAACAGAACAAAAGTCCCTGCCCTAGAGAGTTTCCAGTCCCAGGATATTGTACCTTTCCTCTGTCTAGACAGTTTCGCTCTCCAGGGCTGAGAATCTAGCTTTTTTTTTCCCAGTCAGCACTGAATTCACTTAAAAAAAAATTAAATAAGTACATCTACTTCCAATGAAATGGAGACAGCTCACCAAATTGAGATTTTGTCCCAGCTTCCTCAATAAAATTCAGTGCATGAGATCAGCACCCAGAGAGCCCCACTGAAGGCAAAATGCAGCCCTATGCAAGCACCAGTGGCCCACAGAGTGCACGTAGCCTCAGTAAAGATAATCAGAAATAATTCTCAAAGAGTTTCCAGGTTCTTTCGACTTGACAGGATTCAAAACTGTTCATTTTATTGAAACAGTTAGAGAAATGGTTCACATTTTTAGTTTAGCAAAAACCCAGTTCTGGGTAAATAAAAATACATCATAAACATTTGTGAAATCATGCAAAACAGTCAACAGGTTTTCTGGTGACCTTTTTTATTTATCAAAAAAGGCCATTTTTTCCAAATGGGAAAAAAAACTTTTAATCTGAAAAATTTCAGACCACTCTAAGTATGAGGTTTTTGTAAGGTTGATGTAGTCCAGGGTTTCAACATCTTCTTGGTCCCTGGGATATCAAGACCTGGCACCCCAAAGCATTTTGTATCATTGTGATCTAGGAAAGCTACATTTATTTCCACCAAGAATGACTGACAGGAAGGGAAGAATCTCTGTCCCCCCTAATTTAATAAATTCTGCTTTTCAGCTCTCAAGTGCATTTTTTTACAGTTATGTTCTCGTCAATCTGAAAATCTGAATGATTTTGCCTTAATTAAGGCCCTGGTCCTACCTTCTGACTGTTCCCGATTTCCAGTGAGGTCACTCGTTTTCGTCCCAAAGTTGCCTGCGTTGCACACAAACTGGGTAACTCCTCACTTTCACTGCTGAAAGCACTTACACCAGACATGCAGAACAGCTGCACCGTTAGGGAGGGTTGTTCGCAATGAAGGGAAGGAATCCCACAACACTGAGTGTCCTACATGAATCCGCAGGCCTGCGATAGACCATGTGACCCATACTAGGCTTTGGCAGCCAGGGAGATACAGCCCCAGTTCTGCTCACAGCCCCCTTGATTTCACTCAGGTTTGGCATAGGTGCAAGAATCTGCCCTCATACAGTACGTCTACACTGCAGTCAGAGGTGGGACTGCAGCACCCGTAGACATAGCTGGTTTGGGTCTCACTAGCAGTGATGGCAGCACGCTCAGGCTAGCTGTTCAAGTATAGGGTGCCGGGTGGGCTTGCACAGCCCATGCTGCCGTGACATCATTGCTCTTGGTACCTGTCCTAGCTAGATCCAAGCAGCTCCCGTACCTCTCCACATGCTGCAGTGTAAACATACCACCAGAGTCACTTGTAGGACTAACAGCTCTCTTAATCTTAAAACTCCATCACTCCCCTGGGGGACAGAGAGGGATTAACTATGTACAGCAGTTCCCAGTTGATCACGCTTTAAAAATGTGATTTCCTGCAGAGGTTTCATTTTGCCTCACTAAGGTAAACCCCACTCCAGGCTAGCAACTTCTGGTTCAGTCCTTCAGACACAGGATTCAGACACTTGGAGTTGCAGCTAGCAAGAGATGTTAAGAGTAACAAGAAGGGTTTCTTCAGGTATGTTAGTAACAAGAAGAAAGTCAAGGAAAGTGTGGGCCGCTTACTGAATGAGGGAGGCAACCTAGTGACAGAGGATGTGGAAAAAGCTAATGTACTCAATGCTTTTTTTGCCTTTGTCTTCACGAACAAGGTCAGCTCCCAGACTGCTGCACTGGGCAGCACAGTATGGGGAGGAGGTGACCAGCCCTCTGTGGAGAAAGAAGTGGTTCGGGACTATTTAGAAAAACTGGACGAGCACAAGTCCATGGGGCCGGATGCGCTGCATCCAAGGGTGCTAAAGGAGTTGGCGGATGTGATTGCAGAGCCATTGGCCATTATCTTTGAAAACTCATGGCGATTGGGGGAGGTCCCTGATGACTGGAAAAAGGCTAATGTAGTGCCCATCTTTAAAAAAGGGAAGGAGGATCCGGGGAACTACAGGCCAGTCAGCCTCACCTCAGTCGCTGGAAAAATCATGGAGCAGGTCCTCAAGGAATCAATTCTGAAGCACTTAGAGGAGAGGAAAGTGATCAGGAACAGTCAGCATGGATTCACCAAGGGCAAGTCATGCCTGACTAACCTAATTGCCTTCTATGAGGAGATAACTGGGTCTGTGGATGAGGGGAAAGCAGTGGATGTGTTATTCCTTGACTTTAGCAAAGCTTTTGATACGGTCTCCCACAGTATTCTTGCCAGCAAGTTAAAGAAGTATGGGCTGGATGAATGGACTGTAAGGTGCATAGAAAGCTGGCTAGATTGTTGGGCTCAACGGGTAGTGATCAACGGCTCCATGTCTAGTTGGCAGCCGGTTTCAAGCGGAGTGCCCCAAGGGTCGGTCCTGGGGCCGGTTTTGTTCAATATCTTCATTAATGATCTGGAGGATGGCGTGGACTGCACTCTCAGCAAGTTTGCAGATGACACTAAACTGGGAGGAGTGGTAGATACACTGGAGGGTAGGGATAGGATACAGAGAGACCTAGACAAATTAGAGGATTGGGCCAAAAGAAACCTGATGAGGTTCAACAAGGACAAGTGCAGAACCCCATTCACTGTTACAGACTAGGGACCGAGTGGCTAGGCAGCAGTTCTGCAGAAAAGGGCCTAGGGATTACAGTGGATGAGAAGGTGGATACGAGTCAACAGTGTGCCCTTGTTGCCAAGCAGGCTAATGGCATTTTGGGCTGCATAAGTAGGGGCATTGCCAGCAGATCGAGGGATGTGATCATTCCCCTCTATTCGACATTGGTGAGGCCTCATCTGGAGTACTGTGTCCAGTTTTGGGCCCCACACTACAAGAAGGATGTGGAAAAATTTGAAAGAGTCCAGCGGAGGGCAACAAAAATGATTAGGGAGCTGGAGCACATGAGTTATGAGGAGAGGCTGAGGGAACTGGGATTGTTTAGTCTGCAGAAGAGAAGAATGAGGGGGGATTTGATAGCTGCTTTCAACTACCTGAAAGGGGGTTCCAAAGAGGATGGATCTAGACTGTTCTCAGTGGTACCAGATGACAGAACAAGGAGTAATGGTCTCAAGTTGCAGTGGGGGAGGTTTAGGTTGGATATTAGGAAAAACTTTTTCATTAGGAGGGTGGTGAAGCACTGGAATGGGTTACCTAGGGAGGTGGTGGAATCTCCTTCCTTAGAGGTTTTTAAGGTCAGGCTTGACAAAGCCCTGGCTGGGGTGATTTAGTTGGGATTAGGTCCTGCTTTGAGCAGGGGGTTGGACTAGATGACCTCCTGAGGTCCCCTCCAACCCTGATATTCCATGATTCTATGATTCAGAGGTGGATCATGAGGCATTTGTGTACGCCACGTGCTAGTCCTGGGATGCCTGTCTATCAGGTTGTCTGTCACTTAGTCATCGGCACTTGCACGCCAGAGGGCTTGAGATATCTGGCATCTTGTCTGTTACATTTTCAGCCATTACCACTACCAATGCTAAGTCGTACACCATGAACCAGCAAAATCTCCTTTAGGGCTACTTAACACATGGCCAGAGGAGTACAGGGACATGAGACAAAGTTTTGTTCCCCTCTGTTGGCCACCTCTATTGCTAGCCTGTGCACTGGGGAGAAAGAACAGCTGCTGCCAGGCGGATACGCTGCATCCCACAGGTGGGAGATGTAGGGAGTGGGTGGGGCCTTCACTCTGCCATACCCCTAACACCAGCCAATGCAGATGCGCCATCATGCCAGGGTAAGTAATCTGCACCAGAAAAAGAACCAGCACATCTTGTTTTCCTAATGGAGCAAGGGGGAAGCTCAGCTGGGATCAAATTGCAGTTCTCAGCATCACAATTTAGTCCCCGCTCCTGGAGCGATGCAGCTGTGTGCTCAGGCCGGATTGTAAGATCACAGTCTAGCCCTTGAAAATGAGCAGCATGTAGAAAGATGGCATTCGTGAGAACTACAGCCAAACCTACCCTTGGCACAATTAACTTATCACATTAACTACTATCACAGGCAAAACTGCTTATTGGGTGGAACGTGTTGAATTATCTGGTGCAGATAATCTGATGAACCTTGCCCAGTTTTCTGTTTGCAAATGGTTCACAGACTGATCCCAATTTGTTATTCATAAGTATTTGCCAGATAGTTTGGATGGTCAGCTAACGGATTGTTCATAAACTGTTCATTTTGACATGGTGCATGGTTGTGTCCTTTAAGTCACATGGTATTGCTTCTGCTCCTTGACTACATGACTGGAAGTTTAGAAACAGGAGAACGAGGAGTAATAAATATCAAAGGGTATGTGCCAAAGAGTGCACTGCAAATAGTAAGTTCATACACAAATGCCCTTGCTCACATACAGATAGGTTTTATCTCAACAGCAGCCATTCTCCAAACATCAATGTGTGTGTGGGGGGGGTTCATGTGAACTTTTGCAAAAAAGTTCCTTTGAGTTTAATAGGAAATTGCATTCATCATAGAATTCTAGAGGATGGCTTAAAAAAAAATAAACTCCAGAAAGTCTTCTTTTATCAAGTTCTATTGGCTTTGTAAGTCATTTCTGTAGAACCTATTGACTCATCGCTATTAAATGCCACGTGCTTTTCATCAGAAGAGCGCAAAGCACTTTACAAAGGAGGTCGGTATTATCCTCATTTTACAGATGGGGAAACTGAGGCACGGAGCAGCAATGTGACATGCCCAAGGTGGCCGAGTTGGGAATAAAACTCAAGCCTCCCGAGTCCCAGACCACTAGGCCACACTGTTTCCCCTAATTCATAGATTCAAGGACTGGAAGGGACCTCGAGAGGTCATCGAGTCCAGTCCCCTGCCCGTCATAATCCTATGACCACAACCTAGAGGGGAAATAACCACCAATTAATACCCCTGCAGCAGTTATGATTGGCTTCGTTCTGCTGATTACAGAGATTGCCAGCCACTTAGAAAGTCCCCAGGGGCAGCACTTTCCAAGATTTCCATAGGTTTTAAGGCTCAAAGGACCACTATGATCATCTAGTCTGACTAGCTGCATAACATAGGTCAGAGAATTTCTCCCAGTAAATCCTGCATCAAGCCCGTAACTTGAGGCAGCGCTGTGACGTGGGCAGTGTAGTCATGCTTTATTGCCAGGGGGAGAGCTCTCCTGGGGATAAAAAAATAACCACCCAAACGAGCAGTGGTCGCTTTATAGCTGGGAGCGTGGCTCCCAGCAATAAAGTGCTGTCTATACTGGCGCTTTTCAGCGCTAAAACTTTTGTCGCTCGGGAGAGGAGGAGAGGGCTGGTTTTTCACACCCCTGAACAACTAAAGTTTTAGCGCTGAAAGTGGCAGTGTAGACACAGCCTAAGGCATGTTCTCTAGAAAGATGGCCAATCTCGTGATCATAAAGATGTCGGGGGATGAAGAATCCACCCACCCCAAGGCAATCTGTTTCAATGGTGAATTACCCTCACTGACAGATGTTTGTACCTTATCTGTAATGTGAACAAGGCCCCCCAGCTATATCACCCCTGTAACTAGCATAGGCTGGTTTGGCCTAGTGCTCTTTCCTGTGACCATGCTTAGCACTTACGCAGCACTCTTCCGCCACCAAGCCCTGCACAAGCAGGGGAGGATTATTTTATCAGTGGCAACTGGTGTTCAGAGTAAATGGTGGGGCTGGCAATCCGATACCACCCTTCCCCCTAAAATTTCCGCTACCTTCCCTGCCCTTCACCACACGCAGTCATTGATTATCTCCCAGATGAAATCAGTCACCCAACTAAACCATCTGGGGCCTTTCCCCAGCACACGTGTGCGCACACATTCTCCACACAACCTCCACCCCAGCTCCCCTCACCACACACACACCCTCCATACAACCTCCACTGCGCCCCTCCTCCACCACACAGACCCCCAACCTCTGCCACAGCTCCCTCCTCCACAGACACAACCTGCTCCCTACTGTGCCAAGTAGCTGGCCCCTACCTGCTGCCGCCTTAGAATCACTGGCTGGCTGCTCCTCATTCCCTTTGCCTCAGCTTTCTGCAGCTGGGTCCCCTCTGCGCAGAGGCTACACCTGCATCTATGCTCCTTTGGAGCAAGTTATCTTGGGTCACAAAGAGGCAGCCTGTGAGCGTGCTCTGCTCCATCCATTCAATGGAGGGTCAGGCTAGATGCCAACAGCCCCTCCCTGCACGCTTGTGCACTGCTAGAAGGAAGATGCTATGAAATAAAAGGCTGTCTGCCCCTCCCTTCCCCCATGGCACCGACACTGCAGGAACACCCCCACACCCTTTGGATCCCCATTCTGGTACCCTGGATCATGCTGCCACTCCTGCAATGAGGGCAGGGGGTGCTGTTAAGACTGAGGATATTGCTGGCCTGTCTATTTTGCAGGAGACATTATTAAGGGGATCTGCTTTGACTGGTGTCTCACCATTTCTCTCCCCCCGCACTCACAGCCTTTGTAGGACGCAAGTACTAGCCAGTCCCCATAGAGTCTAAAGATCAGATTAAAGTAGGGCAGCGTGCTTCTGCCTCCCACCCACTGCAGGTGGCCTTTTTAATCCAACGTCTCATTTCTGTGACGAAGATTGTAATGAGAACAGGAAGAGAGACTTGATCATCATTCCATTATCGCAATGGCTGTGCCCTGAATACTACGCTTGGGATAGTTCTGAGAGCTAAATGGTATTGTGGTCGAAAATGCACAGGTTTGGTGAAATGGTTCCATTTCATGGTGCATTTCCTTTATTTTTTAAAATAATTTTCCTCGCATGGGTGAAAGGTATCAGATCAAGTCCTACCGTATATTTGCAACCCTCGTCAAAACCATTTAAATTAGGTTACAGTTATAATCCTTGCCTACTTTGTATGCTCTTCCATGAAGCACCACATGCTAGATGCTCCCGTTTATGGTGAAAATAAATGGCATCTGCATCTCTAAGACAAGCTCATGCCTGACTGGAAATGGGTCAGCATTTATCCATATGCAGCCACAGTGAAAGCTACATCATCAGTGCCCCTGTACCATCACCCGAAATAGGCATCAAAGAGCCCCCCGATGGTTACAGGTGTGCATAGTATGCTGGGTGGAACTGGAGAAAAAAAAGTCAGGTTTCAGAAGGACCCTAGTTTGGTGTGACAGCAGGGGACCAGAGAGACAGGTCCCAGACAAACACAGGCCTCTCAGCATGTAACTCTGGTCTCTATACATGTTCAATAAAGAGGTCTTTCCTACCAGCCACGCCACTTATTGCTAAATAAACCGGTGGGCTAGAGCTGAAAGGCCCCATATCCCATTCATCCAGAGCATGCTTTGCACTTTCTGCCCAAGTGTTTAAGACTCTGCCTAACCCCACCCAATTTGCTTTGAGTTCTCAGCTTGGTCACTCAGCGACTCATCATCCAACCAGCACTGTCTTGGGTTCATAGCTATAGAGGGCCAGACGCTTATGGACATCAATAGCACTATGCCGATACGCTGACGATCCAGGCTAGACCGGTTAGGGTCGGATTAGACTAGAAGACACTTCTTGTCCCTTCTAGCCCTATGATTGACATCCCCCATGGCAGTGTATCTGCAACAGGTCTTCTCAACATTTTCACCCAGGACCACAGTGGCTCACAAAGGTCAAAGCAGGTGTTTTGTGGCTGTGGGCTCTGGCACTGTGGCCTGCTTGGGCTTTGCCAGGTGACATAAAAACACAATTTTTTGTTGCCGTGCAAGGATGACAGGTCACAAGCCGAGCAGTTGCCCTGGTGGTGTGCAGAGACACAGTGGAGGTGCTAGCCAGAGCTGGGCTATGGCATGCCATAACCACTGGTGAGCCACTTCTTAAGAGGAAGGGCTAGTAAAGGGATGCCAGCTGCTGGGTCACTGCAGGGACTCTGCAGACTAAAAAGAAGGCTCTTTAGAACCTGGGATGAAACTCCCTCCCATGCAAAGGGCCAGCACACAGGCTACGCACCACTTCTATCTACCACTGTATTTGTCCTCACAACCGCCCCCCCCCCCCCCCCACTTGGGGCAGGGCAGTGCTATTATCCCCATTGTACAGATGGGGAAATGAGGCACAGAGAGACTAAGTGACTTGTCTAAGGTGACTCAGGAAGTGAGAAAGGACTTAAACCCAGACCTCCCAAGCCCTGGACTAATCCTTTAAGTGGAGAGGAAGGATGGCTCACTGGTTAACTCCTACTTAAAGCCTCAAGACTTCAGGGCCAGAGTCTCACTTACAAGACCCAGACTCTCAAAGCAATTTCAGTGGGAGTTAAGTGCCTAAAAGCCTTTAAGGAAACGGACCTGTGTCCTCTGTACATCCCTCTGGCAGTGTAGAGGGGCCTTTTGCTGCCAGGGTGGTGTAAAGGGTCTTTAGTGTAAATGAGAATCTGGCCCTAAACTTTGCTGGTGCCTAGACATTGAGTTGGACCTCTGCCGGGGGGGGGGGGGAATTTCACCCTCTGGGGAGCAGTCATGGCCCAAGGACCAGGTCTGAACTACTTCCAATAAATGTTCAACAGGTTGCTGAGTCCTTCATACGTGTGTTCCCTTTTGTGTTCCACACATAAAGCAGTATAAAAAGCATGTGTATATCCCCCAACCCATCCACCCGAATGAGAGAGAGCTCGATTTACTGAGGTTACTC
Organism: Emys orbicularis; assembly: GCF_028017835.1. Lineage (NCBI taxonomy): Eukaryota > Metazoa > Chordata > Testudines > Emydidae > Emys > Emys orbicularis. Next base: position 13,812,756 of record NC_088685.1, on the reverse strand, counting down.
TGTAACAGGTTTGCTCTACTCACCACCAGGCAGTGCCACCTCCTGGTGGTTCTGGGGATTACCTCCATCAGGCTGATGCTCCTTCCAGGAGGTTACCCCCTTTCAGTTTCTCCTCTGCAGTCCCCCTCTCACTCCAGGAACCACAGCATCTTCTGTGTGACTCAGCCCTCCAGCCAGGTCACTATGGTGTTTCCCCATCCAGGGAGAGCATAGCAAGATTCCTGCTCTCCAGCCATCTCAGGCAGTCTTCCATTTCACTGCCTCCCAGTGCCACTCCTGCAGTGGCTGGCAGGGGAACCCAGGCCCACCCTCTGCTCCAGGTTCCAGCCCAGGGACCCTCTACACAGCAGCCAAGGTCTGTTCCTTGCACCTTGCTGCCTTTTCCTGAGCTGCTTCCATACATCCTGGCCTTCCCCACTCCTCTGAGTTTGCCACAATCTTCACTCCCTCCTCTTACAGCAGAGATGGGCAAACTACAGCCCACAGGACCAGCCTCTGAGCTCCCAGCCAGGGATGCTGGCCCCCAGGCCCCGCAGCCTCAGCTCACCACGCTGCCAGTGCTCTGGTCCCCCACTCCTGCCGGGCAGCCAGCTCCTGCTGCTCTGAGCAGCATGGTAAGGGAGCAGGGGGGTCGGATAAGGGGCAGGGGGTCCCAGGTGGCAGTCAGGGGACAGGGAGCAGGGGGTGGAGGTTCTGGGTGGGGGGCAGTCAGGGGACTGGGAACAGGGGGTTGGATAGGCATGGGAGTCCCAGGGGAGCCTGTCAGGAGACCGGGGGGGGGGAGGGGTTTGGATAGGGAGTGGGGTCCCAGGGGGGTAGTTAAAGACAGGCATCCCAGGAGGGGGTAGTCAGGGGACAAGGAGCAGGGGAGGTTGGATGGGTCAGGGGTTCTGAGGGGGGCAGGAAGTGGGAGGGGGCAGACAGGGGCCAGGCTGTTTGGGGAGCCTTCCCTACCCAGCCCCCCATACAGTTTTGCAACCGCAATATGGCCCTCAGGCCAAAAAGTTTGCCCACCCTTGTCCTACAGAGTAAGTTCAGGCAAGTCACCTCTAGAACCCCCAAAACACTTCTCCCGGGGAATAACTACAGACTTCTCCATACCACACCTTCTGTTGCCAGTGACTTTTGTAGAAGCCCCGCCTGTCTCTCCCAGGTGAGCGTCTCTCTAATTAGCCTCCAGCCTAAAGCTCCTGTTTGCAGCCTAATTAGCTGATTGGGCCCACCTGGCCTAAAGCTCGTGCAGGGCCAGTGTGGGGAGCAAACCCCACTCTAGGTCTATATGAGTGTAACCCTAATGAAATCAGTGGTGTTACACTGACATAAAACTGGAGTAAAGTAGTTGTGAATCAGGTGTACAGGCTTCTGGTTTTAGATTTTAATTGACATGAAGGATAAAACTACTCAGACAGATATATTTTTTTTCAATAAACACCAAAAAGAACTGATTATTGCTCTTTTCTTTTCTATTTTCCAAATTTCCCAGTGCATTCTGCTCCCAAATTCATTGTTGAGATGCAAGATAATAGGCCTGTTTCTCTTCTGTCACACACCAGACATATAAGATGTAATTCTGTTGACTTCAATGCAGCTACTCCTGATGTAAATTAGGGGAGAATCAGGCCCACTGTATCTAGAGATGAAAGGAGCTGATTAATGCAGTTGTGCAGCTGGTAGCTTTCCCTGTGATAAACAAGAGTGCGGTCTCTGAACGTGTACATGTAACAAGGAGGAAAGCTCATATTGACATCCTTTGAAAATTGTTTCATTTTACATCAGTGTTAACTGTTATAAAACCCCAGAGACAGAAAAAGATGGAAGATCCAGTGGCTAGAATGCTAGTCTGAGACTTGGGACGCATGGGTGCAATTCCCTGCTACGCCACAGACTTCCCAGGTGACCCTGGGCAAGTCACTTAGCCTCTCTAAGTGAGTCTGTCTACACTGCAACTGGGAGCAAGCTCAAGCTAATGCACTGCAAAATAGCAGTGTGGGGCTCTCACGTCCACATCACCGTTTTTAGTGTGCTAGCTTGAGCCCGGTTAGTGTAAGTCTCTCTACCCAGGCTGGGAGGCTTGCTCCCAGCTGCATCATAGAAATACCCTCTGTGCGCCAGTCCCTATCTGTAAAATGGGGATACTAACACTTCCCTATCTCAGAGGGCTGTGGTGAGGACCAATATATTAAGGGTTATGCTGTGCTCAGATGCTATAGCGATAAAGGGGGTAGATAAGGTAGAAATCATACAGTTTGGAAATGAGTCATAATTTGCATAAAACAAATACTGGGACTTCAGAAAAAATAAAGATGTATAACTGGGAACTATTTATGGGCTAAATTATCAGCCAATTTACACACCCATAAAAGGAAATGCTTTTCACACAATATGTACTGTTGAACTCAGGGCCGTCCCTAGCCATTTTGGTGCTCCGACCCAGCCCCCCTTCTCCCCCCCCCCCCCCGCTGGGTCGGAGCAGGGGCAGGAAGAGGCGGGGCTGGGGCGGAGGCCATGGGGAAGGGGCGGAGCAGGGGCTGGAGCAGCACGCAGCTGCGTAGGACACCAGGAAATTTCCTGGTGCCCTATGCAGTTGCGTACTTTGCGTATGGGTAGGGAACTCATTGGAACTCATTGCCCCAGGATGTCCTTGAGACCAAGAACTTAGCAAAATTGAAAGAGGGATTAGACATTTCTATGAATAACAAGAGTATCCAGAGTCCAAATGGTTAGTGCTAACAAAACCTGTTGGAAGGGATATTTAACCTCATGCTTCATAGTTTAAACTAATCTCTAATTACTAGGGAGTCCGATGAGATCTAAATTATCCCATATCTGCCTACTGCAGGGTGTCTTGTTCTTCCCCCGCAGCATTTGGCATCAGTCACTGTCAGCAACAGGACACTGGCCTAGAGGACCCTGGATCTAATTCAGTATGGAAATGCCTATGATCCTCTCTTCCCCCACAGAGGAATTAAACACCCTCTAACTCCTCTATATGGGTTACCTGCCTGATAACCGGGACATCATCTTTGACTCAGGCTTCTCTCTAGCTCCTCACTTCTTGTTGATTCTCTCTGTATAACATCTCTAAGGCATAGGCGCCAACTCTGTGGGTGCTCTCGGGCTTGAGCACCCACAGGAAAAAAATGGTGGGTGCTCAGCAGCCTCCCCTATCAATGCCTCTCCTTCTCGCCAGCACCTCCTGCCTGCCAACAGGTCCCGCTAATCAGTGCCTCCCCCTCCCTCCCAGTGCCTACCACGGATCAGCTGTTTCGCGGCATCAGGAGGTGCTGGGGGGGGGAGGAGCGAGGGCGCAGCGCACTCGGGGGAGGGGTTGGAACTGGGCAGGAAGAGGCAGGGCGGGAAGAGGTGGGAAAGAGACGGTGCGGGGATGGGAAGAAGCAGGGCAGGGGTGGGGCATTGGAGGAAGGTGTGGAGTGGGGGAGGGGCCTGGGCGGAGCCAGGGGAGGAGCACCCCCTGGCAGATTAGAAACTCGGCGCCTATGCTGTAAGGTATGGCCTTTCCTATCCATCCACAGAGCACATCTCGATTACTGCAACATCCTTTCCTCTGGCCTTGACGAATGCCACCTTGTCTGCTTCATCTCCATTCAGAAGGCTGCTGCAAAGATCATTTTCCATTTTGACTATGTCCACCTTTCTTTGCGTCCTTTCACTGGCTTTCCCTTCCCCATTGCATCAGCTATAAGCTGCTTGTTTTCACTTCTGTGATCTAGTCCCACCCTCCTTGTCATCGCTCATTCACTGCTAAGACATTGACTGCCACCTTCAACTGGCCCAGGATGCCAGCCTCCATCACCCACTTGTGACATGTTCATACCAGCACTTGCATGGTCTCTCCCCCGGTGCCCCTCACACCTGGGAAGTGCTCCCCATAAACACCCACAAAACCACCTCATTATCCACCTTCACATCCCTCCTCACAACTCTCCTGTGCCCCGATGGCTACAGAAAACGGTTGACAATGGTTAGGCCAGGGGTGTTACTACCGGTCATGCTGACCAATATTGTCTCGTGGTTTCCTTGTGCTCCCCCGTCTGTCTGTATCCATCTGCTGTCTCTCGTTCTAGTCTCTAGACTGCAAGTTCTCTGGGGCAGAGCCTGTCATTTTGTTATATGTTGGTACAGCTCCTAGCACAATGGGGTTCTGGACCGTGACAGGGACTTCCAGGCATGACGGTAATACGGATAATAACAGGTCACAATGCAGGCGGGGAGGGCAACCTCCCTGAGGCTGCTACTCTCCCTCCTGTACAGGTGGGCAGGCAATAGGTGGAACCCAGGTAAAGGGGTGGCACAGCTTACTTCTTCCCTGGGGTAAGGAAGGAACCAGGGACCCGACTCCGAGTCACGATTCAGTCCCTGTCATAGGCGCCGACTCAGTGGGTGCTCTGGGGCTGGAGCACCCACGGGGAAAAAATAGTGGGTGCTCTGCACCCACCGGCAGCCAAGCTCCCCTCCCTGCCCCCCTGCCCCACCTCACCTCACCTCTGCCTCCTCCCCTGAGTGCGCCGCATCCCCGCTCCTCCGCCTACCTCCCAGCACTTGCCGCCACCAAACAGCTGTAGCAAGCTCCCAGAGGGTAGGGGGAAGAGCAGGAACGTGGTGCGCTCAGGGGAGGAGGCGGGGCCGGGGCAGGGATTTGGGGAAGGAGTCGGAATAGGGGCAGGGAGGGGGCGGAGTTGGGGGCGGGACTTTGGGGAAGAGATTGGAATGGGGGCGGGGGTGGGGCAGGGGTGGAGTCAGGGTGGGGCCAGGGGCAGAGGGGGGTCAAGCACCCACGGGCGCCAGTAGAAGTCGGTGCCTATGGTCCCTGTTCCATAGGTGCTGGAACTGGGGGGGAGGGGGTGCTGCTGCACCCCCTGGCTTGAAGTGGTTTCCATTACATACAGCGTTTACAGTTTGGTTCAATGCCTCTCAGCACCCCCACTGTAAAAATTGTTCCAGCAGCCCTGCCCTATTCTTCACCTAGGGCAGTGCAAACACATGCTGTCCCTTCCTGAGGACGGACTGCAAGGTGCAAATCTACCTTATATAAATTAACATGGAACACGCTGGAAAAAAAAAAACCCACCCTGCCTATGATTAAAATCCAGCCCACATTTCTGGCACCTCTCTCTCCCTCTTCCCTCCGCCCCCTCCTGGTTAGGAGCAACTGCAGAGCACCGTGAGTGGCTGAGGGTTTCCTTCAAAGCAGCTCCCTTGCTATCTATAAAATATCTATTAACTATCAGACATTAACCACTGTGAGAAACCACATCGGATGTGTAACCGCAGTATAGATTTAGCTGAGCTTGAGAAAGACAGGTGTGCAAGAGGAGATCACAGTTTATGCTCTGGCAGCAGCAGTTCAAAGGGACACAGGGAGTTTCCTGGGTGAGGTTTGCCCCCTTCTCAGCATGCTTGCTCTCTGAAAGAGAAAGGATAACATAAGGGTTAGGCCACTAGTTGGAGACCTGGGCTCAATTCCCTGCAATGCCACAGACTTTCTCGGGGACCTTGGTCGAGTCACTTAGCTTCTTCATGTGTAAAAGGGGGACGAGAGCACTGGGCCACTTCACAGGGGGGTGAGGGGAATAAATAGAGTAAACAAAGCTTGTGCGAGGCTCCTATGCTATGGTAACAGGGGCTGACATATTGGGCAATGCTGTCAATTAATACTGTCTGGGACAAAAATCCTTTTTCCTTCCAACTATTAGGGAGCAGTGTTGCTACCACACGGCTGGAGCCTGGCACTGAGAGGCAGGACGTCTGGGTTCTGTTCGCTGCTCTGCCTCTGTCTCACTGTGTGGCCTGGAGAAAGTCACTAAGGCCAAAATGTTCAGACTTGGGTGCCTTAAATTACACCCCTAAATCCACACTTGGCAGCGAAAGAGGGCCCCGGTTCAGCAACATCCATAAGCATGAATTTCACTTCAAGCACGGGAGTAGCCCCATTAACAACAATGGAAAGCCTCCCATCGGTTTCATTGGGCTTTGCATCAGGCCTTCAGTGGCTTAATTTTCAAAGGTGCTGAGCACCTGAAGTACCTATTGACTTCAGCATGAGCTATGAGTGTTTAGCACCTCTGAAAATCAGGCCACTTAAATAGGCACCTAACCGTAGGCATCCAAGTTTGAAAATGTTGGCCTCAACTTTTCTGTGCCTCAGTTTCCCCCGGGGGATAACAATACACACCTCCAATGGGGTGTTGTAAAACTACACTGTTTTGAAATATTTGAGTGAAAAAGCATGACAGAAGCACAAGGCATTGGTATTACCCCTATTTCATCATCTCGAAGGGGTTGAAGAAAACGAAACGCTTCCTCTCTTACAGCCTAGTTTTTTTTCTTAACCTGTCCTTGTGTTGAAGTCACAACGATAATTAAATCTGATTTTGTAGGTGTGATTCTTTTACTTTTTCTTTATAATAAAGTTCTTCTTTTAAGAACCTGATTGATTTTCAGTGTCCTGAAGACAAAGGGTCTGGTCTGTGCCCTCATTGCTAAGGCAGTTGGTTGGTATATTATTCTCAAGCCTCCGCAGGAAAGGGGGTGAAGGGACTTGGGGGGATATTTTGGGGGGAGAGGGATTCCAAGTGACCCTTTCCTAAATTTTTGTGTAAATCACTTGGTGGTGGCAGCAATACCGTCCACGGACAAGGACAGGAATTTGTCCCTTGGGGAAGTTTTAACCTAAGCTGATAGAAGATAAGCTTAGGGGGTCTTTCATGCGGGTCCCCACATCTGTACCCCAGAGTTCAGAGTGGGGGCGGGAGGACCCTGACACCTTCATTGGCAGAAAGATGGATTAAATGACAGACCAGGTCTTTACCACGTTTTACTTCTACAGCTCTACGATCCTGTCTCATGAGGCTCAGAGGCAGATGCAAATATCTAGCACACCTGCCAGAGGATACTGCCAGATAGCACACCATATTATTTTGAATTTACCTGGTGGTGCAATAGTATACCTCTGGAGGGGATTTCTTCCTGACTCCCATGATTCCAGCACAGAACAATGGGTTTAGAGAGATATCATGGTCTGTATTGTGGCAACTTCCTTTGCCCATACTATGTCGTTCCTGGATATACATCCTGGGGTTCACCCGCTCTTCCTCCCTCTGTGTCTGTCTTTTCATAGTGACTGCAGATCAATAGATTTCATGACTCATAAAACAAACCACAGGAAAATTTCGTAATCATTTTTAATATCAAGCTACATCAGGATGTTATCTATTCACACATCAAAATGACCCAGACCACTGATCAGCCTCGACTCAGGGTCAGGTTCCATCGGTCTAACCTTAAGCCAGAAAGATGTTTTTGAGATCTTTGTTGGTTTCAGAAATGGAAAGTTCCCTGACCCACTTTGAGTATTTCAGTAAGTGGCTGAAGAGAAAACCCCTCTCTGCGGGAAGGTTTCCGTTAGCTTGTATGTCTCTAACTTTAAGAGGAAATTAAACTACGCATTTAACATTTCAGATCTTAGCGTACTTTGGAGGGAGGTGATATAGGTCATGGTTATCCCAGAAATAGAGGACTAAATTCTACCCTGAGTTACATCCCTTTGAAAAAACTGAAGACAGAATTTGTACCAATAAGCAGATATTATGCATGCTTCGAATTAGCACAACCTTCACTCATGGAATCACCAAAATTAGAAGCTGGAAAGAAAATGCATGAGGACATCTAGTCCTTGCCCAGAAAGACATCAGTGCTGGATTGTATCCTGCAGTCTATATTCTTCATTGCTTTGTTCAGTCTAGTGTTAACGATTCAGACTATGGGGTTTCCACAGTGTAGTAGTGCTCACTGTTCCTGAAACGTAGCCTACATTTTCCATTGTTCAATGCATATTTTGGAGGGGAAGGGGGAATTTTTAACGGTACAACCTTTTTTTTTTCAACTAAAATATATATATATATAAAATACACAATTTTATACACACCCATATAATAACACTTACCAAATACAATACATATTTATTTATGGATTTACTTGTGTTTTTCTTTCCCTCTGTTGAACTCCTGTCTATCTATCCAGTGATCTATGAACATTGCAGAATATGTATCTCAATAAACAATATTTTAGAACTTCACTCAAACTCAGCAATAGCTGGGTGAAGAAACTTCCCTCCCAATCTCATTGAACTGAATGGGAATTTTACTGACATGCCAGAGTTGAACCTGGTTCTATAAGTTAGCTCATTTAGGAAGATAAAATGATGTAACAATTGTAGCAGTTCTTTGATAGTGAACACTGTGATACACAACCGCTGATGAGCACTCACCTTTGAGGCAGAAGCACAGCTGCCTGGTTAGTGAAATCAGATTTCTGTTCTTGATGGTTGACTGGGAAGTGGCCTGTGGGTGGAAGATCCATCCTTCAGGGAAGAGGTAAGGCTGAGACTGGGAGATCTTATTACACAGAGGTCATCCCAAGGGTCATATTCAGGTCCCAGAGGGGAATAATGAGTGCTATAACCACTGCATCACCTTTTCCTTTTGCCCTTTCATCACCAAGGGTGAAGTCCTCCCCACCACCTCTGAGAACTGAATTATACCTGAGTTTCAATGCAGAGAAGGTGCATTGGCACATGCAGGCAGTGCATTTGGCATGCACCTCATCTGCACTGGGGCCAAGGCATCTGAACAAGAGGTGGGGTCTGGCCCCAAAGGAGCAATTTTGCATCACTGCTCCGCTATTCTTATTCCTTCCTTCCCAACCCTGACACAACTTAAGGGCACTCCTGGAGCAAGAGCTATTCCATGTCTGAGATGGGATGGGAGATGTACAAGTCTATGCCAGAAGTGGAGCCACAAGAGAGATGAATGGACACATGGCTATAGACCAAATGCTTCCCACAACACTCCCTGGAAGTTAACAGAGCTTTGCTCTTTATACCAGGGTGGGATTTATCCCTTTCGATATATATAATCTATTAACGTAAAGGTCACTAGGAAAAGATGATCAATCCAGATCATGCTGATGCTGAACCTTTCCTGGAGGTTTTGAATTTCAATATCCCCAAAAGAATGGATGGAGACTGTGTGCCAAGAAATAAAGCTACTCCCCCAAGCATGACAAGCCACGTCACGGGGGAAATGTATCCACCAGGACCTTCTTTGTAAGACATAGAGGACCAGATCCTCCACTGGTGCAAATCAGCATAGCTCCATTGATGTCTATGAAGCTATGCTGATTTACCCCAGCCAAGGATCTCATCCAGCAGCCAAATGCTGGAGATGCTCCCAAAGAAGTCATCATCTTGCAAGATCGGGCTTAAAAAATGTCAATCTGGGGCCCAATCTTTCGGTGTGTTCAATTACTTCAATAGGAGTTTTACCTACGTAAGAAATGAATACAAACTGAGCAGTTGCTATCACCGGGGACACTGAGGTTGATAAAACCCCGGGTGGAACTCTCAGAAGCTGGGATTCCATATTCTCTGAGGGGGCCCCTGACTGTGGAACTCACCACCACCAGAAGTCAGAAGGAAGCGGAGCCTGTCCACCCGCAGGGCTTAACACCAGACTCACCTGTTTACACCAACCTCTTTACGATAATGTCAGTGCCTAACTAGGCAGCTATGCCTTCCCCAAACAAGGCAGAGGGACCCTGTTGGTGAGTGATGGATCAGTGGAAACACTGCCAAATCCTGCTGAATGAACGGTTGCATTTAATTTGTGTATGTGGCACCTGGTTACCCTGGTGATGGGGTGCATTACCAATGGGCATCAGACAGAAGACTGACAGGTAGAATTGACTCAGTGGCGTCGTAGATTTACATGATATCCTCAGTCCAATTATAATTCTTTGTCCAACATACTGTCCATCAGTAAAAAGAACAGGAGTACTTGTGGCACCTTAGAGACTAACAAATTTATTTGAGCATAAGCTTTCGTGGGCTACAGCCCACTTCATCGGATGCATAGAATGGAACACACAGAAAGAAGCTATTTATACATACAGAGAACATGAAAAGGTGGGAGTAGCTTTTCATGTTCTCTGTATGTATAAATATCTTCTTTCTGTGTGTTCCATTCTATGCATCCGATGAAGGGGGCTGTAGCCCACGAAAGCTTATGCTCAAATAAATTTGTTAGTCTCTAAGGTGCCACAAGTACTCCTGTTCTTTTTGCGGATACAGACTAACATGGCTGCTACTCTGAAACCTGTCCATCAGTGTGTTGGCATATGGCCTAGGAAGTACTAATGCTCAATGCCTTCAGCTCCCATTGAAGGTAGAAGGAGCTGACGGAGCTCAGCATCTCAGCTGAGCACCGTGCAGCTTCAGGCTTGTAGTACTTCCTAAGGTTTACATCCTGCCATTGTTCCACGTGCAATAACTTCCTTCCCACACCATCAGACATTGCTTCGAGTGCAAACAAGGTTCCACCATCCTTGTCTATTCTGGGACACTCTTTGTGTGTCCTCTGTGTTGTTAAATCCCATATGGTTTCCCTCTCTTAATTGTCTCCAAAGGAGGGATTCCTTCTGCCGGCCCCTTTCGGTCAGGTCAATGAGTCTAGAGTGAAAAATCAACTAGAAGACAAGGCCCTGAATAATGAACCAATCTGCTCTTTGTACCAGTGTGTGATGACTCTTCTCCCATCTGTGAACAGGCTGCCTTAAGGGAAAGATTAGAAGCATGGAAAAATTCTTGTATGAAGAGCAGCTGAAAGGAGAAGGACTGTTCACCTTAGGGAGCAGGGGAACAAGAGGGAACAATTTCAGTTGAGGGGATCCAGCGATGGAACAGACTTCCAGAGGAGGTCAGACAAATCCAGAGTCTGGCTGGCTTTAGGAAACACTGCAAAATCCTCCCCTTCGAAAAAAGGCCTTTTCATCATAAAAATGACACAGACGGCCCCTTTTAACTTAAACTCCTACCACCCAACATGAGCTCAAGTAGCGACTTCACTATTGCCATTGATTTTAAATAGCAAGTGTTCAGATACTACGGTGAGAGATAGATAGATAGATAGATAGATAGATAGATAGATAGATAGATAGATAGATAGATAGATAGATAGATAGATAGATAGATAGATAGATTCATAGGACTGGAAGGGAACTTGAGATCATCTAGTCCAGTCCCCTGCACTCATGGCAGGACTAAGTATTATCTTCCTTCCAGCATTACGATAGCCCATCTCATCTCTTCCTAGCCTCCCAACTGAGTTTAACTTGTTGGCACTCTGAATGACCCATCTTCCAGACAGAAAGAATAATGAATGGGATAGAGAAAGTAGATTGAGAATTTCTCTTCTCCCTCTCTCAGAATACAAGAGGCCATTCAATGACATGGAAGGCTGATAAATTAAAAACGGGTAAAAGGAAGTAAGTTTTCACATTATGCATTATTAGTCTGTAGAACTCATTGCCATAATCTATAATTGAGGCCAAGATCTTAGCAGAATTGAAACAGAGACTGGGCATTGATATAGATAACAAGACCATCCTGAGTTATAAGAGTAAATGTTAAAGAAACCAAGTGTTCGGGAAGGGATTTAAACCTTCGTGTGTCAGGGTATAAGCCAGCCTCTAATAAATATTGGAAGACAGGAGGAAACTTTCCTTGGGGGGCAGGTTCTCCCCAAAATGTCCACTTCAGGGGGGTTGTACCTTCCCGTGAAACAGCTTGTGCTGGCCACTGTCAGAGACAGGCCGTTGGACTAGATGGACCATGGGTAGGATCCAGTCTGGCAATTCCTATATTCCTGTGACAGTACAGAGTCTATGATACATGTGGTGTTGCCAGGAAAGACCACAGAGTATCTCAACCTACATTTGATGAAATAACCACAGTTACCTGAATTCACTTAGCACCTAACCTTATTTCTGATCAATACAGCATAAGGATTTTGTGTCTGACTTCAATTTTGTTCCAGAAAGGGAGCAAATTATGCAAATATTCCAAACTGACACTAATTTACTACTTATGACAGGTTATACTCAAACTCCTCGAAATCAACCAGAGGTTTTTAAGGTTAACTGGTAGCAGTTTGTCAGTTACCACAATAACTTCATTTCCTGGAGTTCATCGAGTGGAAGTTTTATGTAAAGTTTTATATAAAGTTAAGTCACAGTCCAGAGCAAGAACCACAAATAAGGTTGGGAAAAACCAATTGCAATGGAATTGCAATGGAAACTAGGGCAGTGAGAGCAGAAGTCCTTATATAAAGCCCTGAAGTTCATGCACACAGACAGGTTCAGTTGAAAATATCCTAGACGCTCATCAGACAAAGTAAGAGAGACTGCAATACGATGACTTTTACAAGGAGTGCTACATTGGTAAGTACCAGCTTTGTTAAATTTGATTGTAACCAATGTAACTTCTAATAGATATTTCTAGAGAAACTGATCTACCTATTTTTAAAAATCAATTTAATCTAAATTGGGACCAGCAAATACTAAAACATATGGCTATTGCATAGCATCACTACAGGGCAGAGTAATGGTTATTAGCACCTTTACTATGCATTTTTGTACCTTAAAATGTTTACATTTCTTTTCACTGTAATTCTGAATTACTGGGTTTATAATGCTCGTTTTAAGGATAAATACAACTTTTTAGTGATTTTTCTTTTACAATTGAGTTACCGGTTTGTACGGTCAACCTTAACTTAGTTTTTTGTTTGGGTATTTCCTTTTTTTTCCCCTTAATTGTTAAAGATGTCATACATGAAAAGTAAACAAGGAAACCACAGAGAATGCTACTGTGTGATATCACTAATCAATTGAAGATATACAATATGAATCCTAAATCTTTTCTTTTTTAAAAATTCTAATGTTTAGGATCAGAATCACTAGTATGCTGTGGCTGCTTTGTGCTGTTCTGGATTATTTGGAGATATTATTTTCCATACACAAAACTAGCACTAATTCAATATTAACTTTGAGAACTCAGGCACTCTAAAGTCAGGAAATGAAACAATACGGTTGAAAACTCAACCTTACTGTGTCTCCTTGTGCTTATTTCTTAGAGTCGAGTTCCTTTATGTGAAATTATTTGTTAAATTAGATTATTTATTATTTAATACAACCTGGAATTTCTTATACTAGTAACTTACAGTAAAAGAACTTATGGTCTTCAGACTTTGTTTTCTGTTTAGTCTCAATCAGATCAACAGAACAAGCTAAGTTTGATGTTTCTACCTTCAGCCATTGACGAGTTATCTCTGCAAAAAATTTGGAGTCAGGGGGGGCAAATTCTCTGCTTGTGTAAATGGTCAAAAGTCCACAGACGTTAATGGCGCTATTCTCATTTACACTAGCAGAGATTGGGCCTGGAAAGAGGATTCCTAGCTCCCAATCCTAAACACTAACCCACACTCTGCTGTATTTTTGCAAAGGTGTCTCTCTTCCTAGGAATTTACTTTTTTATATGTTAGACGTTTATAAGTGCATCCATCTCATAAAAATCATGAGAATTGCCAGGGGTTCCTTTTAGACACAAAGGTTTCTGTGAATGAAGTCGAACTTTGTTCATCTCTGAACCTACCAACCACAAGCAGAGTTGGGCGTGCATGAGACCTCCAAGCCAAGAGTTGAATTTCAGGCTATAACCTGTTGCTGAAGCCACACAGCCCATTCCTGCGTTCTGTGCTCTGCACTAACTTATCATGGTGTTTCTCTATTTCAGTTCCATTCACTGCTGTTAATGCTGATCCTGGTGCTCCAGGCTAAGAATTCAGCCCATGGAAAGGCAGTACAACCTGGATTCAACATAGAGAGAGGCACTGATGAGAAAAAGAGTTATGACTGCCCGCCCCAAAAAGATGCCAGATTCCCTCTAAGTGTGAAAGTTGACATAAGCATCAGCAGCACAAAGCATGCTATCAAAGTGGGTCATGATGTCAGTAACCGGTCTATGTCTCCCTGGGATTACAGGTACAGTTCATGTCCCCATTGTCACTGCTCTTTTTTTCAGAGCCATTTCTGGTCTGACATATCTGAGTGCAAATCCTGCCTCAGAAAGTCCAGCAAAATACCCCCAAGGGCTCAATCCTACACCATTTAAGTCAATGGGAGTTTTGCCAATGATGTTAGTGGGACACTAGGCTTTGGGAACATTGGGCCTAATACTGAAGTCTTCATCCAGTTGTAATCAATCCTTATTCAGGCAAAAACTCCCATTGAAACTAGTCAGACCCATGATCATTGCAGGAGCTCAGACGTTGACCCAGCACAAGCTGACTCTATGAGTCATGGGAAAGGTGCATCTCGAGGAGGCATTTGCAAACGGTGGTTGAGTGATGAGCAAGAATTAGCTGAGGAGAAAGCCCTGCTGATTCAGGGCAGTGGCCAGGCTTCCACTTTGACCAATTCATTCTCTTTGTGTCTTGCTTCACAGCATTAACGAAGATCCCAACCGGTTCCCCCAAGTGATCGCTCAGGCCAAGTGCCGCCATTACAGCTGTGTGGACTCCACCGGACAGGAGGACTACAGCATGAACTCCATCCCCATCCAACACGAGATCCTTGTTCTCCAACGGGAGCAGAGAGGCTGCCAGCACACTTACCGGCTGGAGAAACAGCTGGTCACTGTGGGCTGTACCTGTGCCAGGCCCATCATCCACTACCTGCAGTAAGAGAAGCCAGCAGATCAGAAGAAGGAAACTACATGGAGAATGAGCCATGGGCCTCAGATTTAACAAATGGCCTGATCCAACTCCCACTGAAAAGAGTTGGAGTCTTTCCACTGATTTCACTGGAATTGGGCCAGGCCATAATCAATAGCCAGATTCAAAGACAGCTGGCCAAAAAAAGGGGAAGAATACACAATTTTTTTAAAAAAAATTCCCCCAAATTTTGAAATTCTAAGTTTAAAAATTCAACCAGACCCGTAAGTGGGAGATAAAAGGGTAAAAGCTTTCATAATTTGATATCAACCTTTTCCCCCATTTGTTTGTTGTTTTTTATTTCAAAATTCAAACCATTTTGACCAGCTCTAGAGTCATTCAATGCCTTGGGAAAATCAACCTGAATCTGACTCTAAAATCCAGAGGCTTTTTTAAGTGCTCATAAAAGTAAATTATTATATTTGTAACAGAACAAGACTTTTAAAAAAGCAAAAATGTAGTTTTCTTTCTTTTTCTGCAAATGGATATGGAACATAAAACCAAATTTGCAGTAATTTAACTATCTATGTAATCCCCCAGGAAAACAGTGGTGAAATGGTATACTTTTGTATCTCTATTTAAATGATCTATTTATACAATTATTTATACCATTAAGAGGTGAGATTCAAAATAATGTATCTGATTATTATCTTTATTTATTCAATAAAAATCCGGTGAATAAATCTACTGTTTCTTTGTGTGCAATGTTGCCATCTAATGAGTGATCCACTGAGAGGATAAGGTCTCTACTACTGCTGCCTCTTAAAGGAGATCTCCAAGAGCTCAAGTGATAGAGGTTCATTTTTGGTAGCGCTGAAGAAGCAGGGTTCTAGTACCAACTCCCTTGTTTGTGTGTGACTGATTTACCTAGTACTTGTGTTTGCCATCTGCAGCACAGTTTTCACATGATCTGTGACTCACAACATAGCCAAGTCACTCAATTCCAGTGGCAGGTATATTGGTAGAGAGGGGTATAGCTTATTCAGGAAGGACAAGCAGGGAAAAAAGGGAGGAGGTGTTGCATTATAAATCAAGAATACATACACTTTTTCAGAGGTCCAGAAGAAGGTGAGAGGCAGAGCAGTTGAGAATTTCTGAGTAAAGATAAAAGGGGAAAAAATAGGACTTAGGTCATGGTAGGGATCTATCATACACCACCAAATCAGGAACAAGGCAATAAACAGAGGTCCTTTAAATACATTAGGAGCAAGAGAAAGACAAAGGAAAGTGTAGGTCCTCTACTCAGCGGGGAAGGAGAGCTAATAACTGATGCTATCAAGAAGGCTAACGTGTTTAATGCTTATTTTGCTTTCAGTCTTCACTAAAAAGATTAATAGTGACTGGATACTCCACACAATTAATATTAACTGCAAGGGGGAAGGAACACAAGCCAAAATAGGGAAAGAACACATTAAAAAGTATTTCGATGTATTCAAGTCAGCAGGGCCTGATGAAATTCATTGTAGGATATCTACGGAACTAGCTGAAGCAAACTTGGAACCTTTATCAGAGGGGTAGCCGTGTTAGTCTGAATCTGTGAAAAGCAACAGAGGGTCCTGTGGCACCTTTAAGACTAACAGAAGTATTGGGAGCATAAGCTTTCGTGGGTAAGAACCTCACTTCTTCAGATGCAAGAAGAAGTGAGGTTCTTGCATCTGAAGAAGTGAGGTTCTTACCCACGAAAGCTTATGCTCCCAATACTTCTGTTAGTCTTAAAGGTGCCACAGGACCCTCTGTTGCTTGGAACCTTTAGCAATTGTATTCAAGAACTCATGGAGAACAGGTAAGGTCCCAGAAGGCTGTAGAAGGGCAAACATAGAACCTATCACATTCCAGGGTGCAATCCAGACCAGTGAATCACCACCTGCCCGGCAACCTTGGGTGCCTTACAGTGCTTTGCTGTTGTAGCCCCCAGGCTGGGCCACTCACAAACAGCTAAACAGCATGCCGGTCACATCCTGAGCGTCCGTGTAGAGCTGCAGTCCTGGTCCAGCAGCCAGTCAGCAACACACCAGCCACACTCTGGCTTCCAGCAGCCTTGGTTAGTACTTGCAGGGTGACCCCAGCACACTCCCAGTCCAAATTTTCCAAAAAAGTGGGTCCTGCACGGTCTAGCCCTCTCCTGGACAGTTCAGATATTTAGGTCCATTGCCCCTCTGAGGGGTCAATATCCAACAGCCTGTGACTTCAAATGGAGTTACCAAACAACTCAGTTTAAACACAGCATGGAATTTGCTTTGATTAAAAAAATATTAAAAGTGTATTTAATAACAAAGAGAGCGATTTTAAGTGAGTACAAGTACAAAGCATTAAAGAGAAATAAAGAGAAAACACTTTCCAGTAGCTTAAACTTAACAAACTAGACTAGGGTCAAGGTAAAATCCTTACCACATGTTCCCAGCAACATTGCTAAGCAAATTTTCATGCCTGGGTCCTTCACAAAGTCAAAAGGCTGCTTCCTTTATCTTCTTAGGTGAAAGTGAAAGAGCAACAGAGAGACAGGGAGAGAAAGCAAGAGAGATCCTGGGGTGTTTTTGCCCCTCCCTTTTATAGTCCAATCCCCCTTTGGATTGCATTTTCCTGAGGGTTACCACTAGATAAAATTCCTTCCCACTGTGAGGACAGAGATATGGAGTCTCGAGGTGAAAGAGGTTCCATGTCGTTTGCTAAAATGCAAATCGACCTCTTCCTGCCCCGCTTCATTGCCAAAAATGGCCACTTGAGCTGTGAATGCCAATCAACTTTGATGGCACCTGGCTAGAGGCGTCAGCTTGTCCTTTGTCTTTGAGAAACAGATTTACCCCCTCCCCAGACTTGTGTGGTGAACACAGTTCAGTCAGAATTTTAGCTTATGTTCATAACTTTATATATAATATTGCTACACACATTTCACCATGATGATTGACCAGTGAATTATTAGTTTTCAAATGATACTTCCCAACGCACATTTGCTTACAAAGATTATTACAAAGGTGTGTAGGGAGTGAATACAGGGATGCATTCAGTCCCAGTACCTATCTTTAAAAGGGAGAACAAAGAGGAACCAGGGAATTATAGACAAATCAGCCTAACTTTGATACCTGGAAAGATACCAGAATAAATTATTAAACAATCAGTTTGTAAGTATCTAGAGGATAATTGGGTTATGAGAAATAGCATATGATTTGTCAAGAATAAATCATGCCAAGCCAATCTAATTTTCTTCCTGGCCTAGTGGGTGGGGATGGGGGAAGCAGTAGATGTGATATAACTTTATTTTAGTCAAGCTTTTGACAAAGTGCCACATGACATTTTCATAAGCAAACCAGGGAAATGTGGTCTAGTTGAAATTACTATAGGGTGGGTGCACAGTAGGTTGGAAAACTGTACTCAAAGAGTAGTTATCAATGGTTCTCTGTCAAATTGGGAGGGTATATTTAGTGGGGTTCTGCAGGGGTCAGTTCTGGGTCTGGCACTATTCAATATTTTCATTAATGACTTGGACAATAGTGTGGCGAGTATGCTTATAAAATTCGTGAATGACACCAGGCTGTGAAGGGGTGAGCACTTTGGAGGACAGGATTAGAATTCAAATCTATCTAAACAAATTAGAGAATTGGTCTGAGATCAACAGGATAAAATTCAATAAAGACCAGGACAAAGTACTTTACTTAGGAAGGAAAAATCAAATGCACAATTACAAATTGGGGAATAAGTGGCTAGGTGGTAGTACTGCTGAAAAGGATCTAGGGGTTATAGTGGATCACAAATGGAATATGGGTCACCAATGTGATTAGGGTGACCAGATGTCCCGATTTTATAGGGACAGTCCTGATATTTGGGGCTTTGTCTTATATAGGTGCCTATTACCCAGGGCTTTGGAGCAGAGCCCGGAGCTGGAGCGCGGAGCAGCTCCGGAGCAGTGGAGCTGCAGGTTTTTGCCTGGAGCTGGAGCAGAGCCGGAGCACCGCTCCAAAGCCCTGCTATTACCCCCGCCCCCTGTCCCGATTTTTCACACTTGCTGTCTGGTCACCCTAAATGTGATTCAGTTGCGAAAAAGGCTGATATCATTCTGTAAGACAAGGGATGTGATTGTTCCTCTCTCCTCAGCACTGGTGAGACCTCAGATGGAATTATATATTCAATTCTGGTGCCATACCTTAGGAAAGATGTAGATAAACCGGACAGAGTCCAGAGGAGAGCAACAAAATTGATAAAAGGTTTGGAAACCCTGAGCTATAAGGAAAGGTTAAAAAAAAAACTGGGCATGTTTACTCTTGAGAAAAGAAGACTGAGGGGGGACCTGATAAGAGTCTTCAAATATGTTAAGGGCTGGTATAAAGAGGACTGTAAATAGTTCTCCATGTCCACTGAAGTAGGACAAGAAGTGATGGGCTTAAACTGCAGCAGACGTAGGCTATGTCTACACTATGAGCTATGGGTCTGATTTCCCTGCTCATACAAACATACTCGCAGTAACTCTCATCAAGCTAGCTCACATCAAGAGCTGTGCCAAGTACGTACCCACCAATTTCAGGCAAGTTCGTACTCAGCACAGCTCAGCCATGTCTCTGCTACCGCTACCTGTGTTAGCACAGCTACTCGGAGCTAGCGCGAGTGTGTGCACACCACCAGGGAAATCACACCCCTAGCTCGTAGAGTAGACATAGCCTGAGGTCAGCTATTAGGAAAAGCTTGCTAACTATGAGGGTAGTTAAGCTCTGGAATAGGCTTCCAGGGGAGGTTGTGGAATTCCCATCATTGGAGGTTTTTCAGAACAGGGTGGACAAACACCTGTCAGGAGTGGCCTAGGTACACTTGGTCCTGCCTCAGCACAGGGGGGCAGGTCTAGATGACCTCTCAGGGCCCCTTCTAGCCCTACATGTTTATTATTCTATGAATAGTAGAGCTGTGCAGAGAAAGGTGATTTCTTTTTACAGAGGATTTTGATATTTCATAAATTGGGTTTGTTCCAATTGAGAATGAAAACCAAGAAATGTTAAGTTATCCATGAAAGGGACTGAAACTCTAAGACGGTCCACATGGCTGGCTGGCACAAGGTCATAGGCCCTACAAGACCTGGGACACTCCACTTGGCAGGTTGCCACCAAGCCATGGACTTCGGCAGACAACCAGGCAGGCTGCTGACAGGCCAGACAGGCAAGCTGGCAGGAAACCAGCATTTTTCCCACAGAAACTTACCTGGACTCTGTCGGCACTTTGGCAAAATCGGACTGCCCCCACAAAAACGTTCCAATTTCACTGAATCAGCAAATTCTGACCAGCTCTGTCTCAGTTATCTCATCTATAAAACCCAGGTAATTATACTAATTTCCCTACCCCACAGATCTATTTAGTTAATTTTCATTTTCGGTACATTGTTCTTTGAAGATAAGAGCTGTGGAAATGCTACATATGATTTTTTATGTGAAATGTGATATGAACCGCACATCAAAAGGCAGCTAAACCCTTAAATTTAGTTATTTTGGCTCACCGATAGCTTAAAAACATCCAGACTGATTTTTCTCTAGAGCTGGTCATAAATTTTCCAGTGATTTTTTCTATTGATATGTGATCTTTCTTTTTTTTCAAATTTGAACATTTTTGTGAAAAATCTATTTTCAACATCTTAATTAAAATGGTTAATCAAAATGTATATAGAACATTTTGCTTTATTGTGTTTTAGCTTTTTCCTCATTTCCTTACTCTCTTTTTCTTGGTATAGTGGTTTGGGCATAGTTAAGGACTTCAGAAACCCATGTTTGAGTCCCTGCTCTACCACCATATATGTTTCACTCTATATGCATCCGAAGAAGTGGGTTGTAGCCCACGAAAGCTTATGCTCTAATAAATTTGTTAGTCTCTAAGGTGCCACAAGTACTCCTGTTCTTTTTGCGGATACAGACTAACACGGCTGCTACTCTGAAACCTGCTCTACCACAGACTTCCTGGGTGACCTTGAGCAAGTCACTTAATTTCTCTGTGCCTCATTTTTCCCATCTGTAAAATGGGGTTAATAATTTGCAAGGGTGTTGTGAGGATAAGTGCATTAAAGATTATGAAGTGCTTTGAAATCTACCGATGCAAGGCACTCTGTGAGAGGTAGGTATTATATTCTTGTTTCTTTTTTCTGACAGTCATTGTGGAAAAACAACATTTTCATTTTTGAAAGCATTTTATTTTTATAAATACCAATATTCTGCCCCAAATTTTTATTTAGTTATTTTTAGGGTCCATTTTGCTAAAAGCAAACAACTTCAGCATTTGTTCACCAAATTGCTTTTTTCAATTTCCAGCCAACTCTATTTATCTCAAAACTATACCATGCAAGCAGACAGATTATCTGTTGTCTGGGCTCATTCCATGTGGGTGAGAGGAACTATACATGAATGAATTAGACTGCTGAGGGTAGAAGATAACCACTGGTGAGGTGAAACGCAGACTTGCCGATCTCCGGAGTGGTTTCTTCCATACTCAGGCTCTTGCAATGCATTCCTCTCCACCAGTCAGTGCTGTGCAGAGGTGTTGAATGTAGGGCAAGCTGACAAAGCATTTCTGCAGTGGCTGTGATGATGTGTAGGTGGGGTGGAAAGCTAGCGCTCTCTGTCTGTGTTTATTTAAAGCGTTATTTTGTTGAGAAAAGAAAGACAAAAATGTCCCACATTTCAAACGTCTGGCTGGTTTGAGAAATCCCGGATGTTAGATGTTGCTGTCATTCCTGGAAGGAGTAAGTTTGTGGTCTGTCATTGTCACCACTGAAATCTCATTTGTGAAAACTACAGCAAATACAGACCTGCGAAGGATGCAGAGGTCAGGATGGGTTGCATGTACCTAACAACTAGTTAGTTTGAGGTTGGGTATGTAAGTACCTGAAAAGAATTTAGGGGGAGATTTCCCAAAGCACCTCAGGAATTTAGGAGCACAAATCCCACTAAAAGTCAATGAGACTTGTACTCCTGGATTCCTCAAATGCTTTAGAAATTCTCCTTTTGGACAACAAATAGGGACACATTTTCCATGTTTTTTTCCCCAGCTCTAGTTATAGATAGGAAGGATTGTCTGGTTAGAATGCTAGCTAGAAGATGCAGGTTCAATACCCTGCAGTACCACAGACTTCCTGTGTGACCTCGGGCAAGTCAGTCTTTCTGTGCCTCAGTTTTCAATCTGTAAAATGGGGACAATAGCATCTCGCAAGATGTTGCAAGGAAGACTGCAAGATGCTCAGATACTATGTGAACGGGGGCTATACGTACTTTAGAGCCATACTGTTACCAGCTGTTGTGGTTATCACCTTTGGGAGCCCTACCTACCACAAACAACTCTCCAGCTGAGGCAGAACTATGCTGGTTAGACTTTCTGTGAGCAGCACTGGGCTGAAAACAGCTGCTGAAGCCAGGGAGCCAACTATGTTCAGGCCTCCAGAGTTGCTAACATCAATGGCAATAGTGCAGACAAGGTTAGAGATAGAGCCAGTTGGGAAATTTCAAATTATTCTGCTGAAAAACAGACACATTTTTCATGAAGTATTCCCATTTTTCAACCAGCTCTAGTTACAGAGTGGACAGAGTTCCTTGTCACGGGTTCAGCAGGTCAGGAGACCCCCGATTGATACTTCACCTATGCAGACCAGACTTGAGAGTGCTGGGCTATCTAATGCAAATGACAGTAGGGGAAACGTCTAGCTGTGGACAATAACCCTGCAGCAAAGGCTGAGAGCAGGGTTTGAGCCCAGGACCTTCCACACCAAAACAGACTTCTGTCACTTCAACTAGCAGACTAAGTACCCAAGGTGGATAGCTCCAGTTCTAGCTTCCTGAATTCCAGGCTAAGCCCCCCACAAGTTAAAGCTACTCAGCAGCAGCTTTAACATTTGCCACTGGCTTTGGACCTTACCCTGGCAGAGGATGTCCATGGCATACCCCTCCTCCACCATGCCTCTTCCCCAGGCCTGAGATAACAGGCTGAAGGCAGGGGTGAAAGTAATGTAAAGGACTAACCGGTATGCCGGAGTCCTGCGCTGGGGGCGTGGCCTCAACCGGAATAGGCGTGGCCTCAACCAGAAGAGGTGGGGCCTTTAAATACCCGGGGCCTTTAAATCAAGATTTAAAGGCCCAGGGGCTCTGGCTGCGGCTGGGAGCACCGGGGCCTTTAAATCACCCCCGGAGCTACCAGCTGCAGAGGCGGCTGGGAGCCCCGGGGCTCAGGAGCCCTTTAAATCACTGCCGGAGCCCTGCCACCGCTACCCCAGGGCTCCGGCAGCGGGGCTCGGGAGGCGATTTAAAGGGCCCAGGGCTCCAGCCGCTGCAGGGAGCCCCGGACCCTTTAAATCGCTAGCCTGGGAAAGCCAGTCCGATCCGGCACGGCATACTGGCTCTTGCCGGTACACCGGACCAGACCGGCTTACTTTCGCCTCTGACTGAAGGTCAGATGCACAGGTCCCAGCAATAGTGTAAATACACCAGCAGGTAGCTCTCCTCCAAAAATAGAACTCTCCACTGCACATTTTCAGGTGGATTATGCCTCTTCAGTCTTGCAAAAGGGCTATAAACAAGTTTGAGAATCTGCTCCTCACACTGATAGGTGCCAACAATGTCAATAGCAGGCCGTTATCATTTGGGGACCAGTCACAAAGGCCGTGTCTTCACTGCACAGTTAACCCAGTGATTGGTGCCCAGGTCTGAGCACCAGGGTTAGCCTAGCCCAGCTGTGAACATCCTTACCTCAAAGCCCTGCCTGAACTGCTCTATCCCTACTGTTTCTGCATTCTGTGTGTGACTGTGGACATATCCCATGGTTCTTTGTGCTGAGACATTCTAGGATGTTTTCCCAGTCAATTTGTCAACTGGAGAACTCGTCTGTCCTTCGGGGGAATTGTGGGAAGGATGTTGGAGAACTGTCATCACTTGAGTGATTTAGCCTGCAAAGTGGGCAGGTTCCCAGCCCAAGTTAAACCAGAGCCGGAGTAACTAACACTCCAGGCTTGAAAGCTGGCCCAGGTTTAAAACACCTCCAAAACCAAGTCAGAGGTTCTTCTGTGTTGATGGTAGGTGGTGTTGGAATTATTATTATTTATTCAGGGCATTCGCACCACACTAATTTAACCATAAATTCCTCTATTAAATCCAAAGGTCAAATGGTATTTATACAATTGCGCTAAGCATGCCTAACAAGCCTAAATAATAAGCAATTTACTACATCCAAACAGTAACAAAACTTTTATAAGCATTTGATCAAGAGACGTACAAACAGGCTAGCCACAGGGGTGCTTAAACCCATATTGGTCAACTCCAATGTGGCCAGGCAGGTGTTAGCAATGACCCCTTTAAGAGTTTACTTTTTATACCCTTTAACAAAGACGTGATGTCATTGCCTATTACCAACTTCAGCTAAAAACCTGTCTCAGACAGTTCATCCTTATTTCCAATCTTATGTCCAATAAGATTTACAACCTCCTTTCTCCCACAGCCTTTCTTCTCTGTCTCTTCCCCTCCTTTTTGCTGCACCACAGTTTTTGCTTTGCAGCTTGTGGGGTGGGAAGGACCATGTTGGCTCCTTCTAAGACAGATTTGTCTTTGTCTTATTTAAAATGACCTGCAGACACCCCTCTTAGCCAGAGGCCTTCTTTTTAGACACTTCCCTTATTTCATTTCAAGAGTATGGATATGTGCAGTGAAGACATATGCCAAGAGGGACAGGTTACAAAGCACGTGACCTTTTGTTTTCTGGAAATAATTTGTGGCTTGAGTGAGCATGCCCATTACTACGGTGATGAGGGCCAATTAGGAATTTAGAGAAGTATTATTTACAAAATCTCAGGACCTTCAAACAATGGGGTATGGAACAGCTTCCATATGAGGAGAGAGAAATAAGACTGGGACTTTTCAGCTTGGAAAAGAGACGACTATGTGGGGATATGATAGAGGGCTATAAAATCCTGACTGCTGTGGAGAAAGTAAATAAGGAAGTGTTCTTTACTCCGTCTCATAACGCAAGAAGTAGGGGTCAGGTTTAAAGAAAAGGAAGTATTTCTTCACACAATGCACAGTTAACCTGTGGAACTCTTTGCCAGAGGATGTTGTGAAGGCCAAGACTGTAACAGAGTTCAAAAAAGAACTAGATAAATTCATGGAGGATAGGTCCATTAATTACTGTTAGCCAGGATGGGAAGGGATGTCCATAGCCTCTGTTCGCCAGAAGCTGGGAATGGGCAACAGGGGATGGATCACTTGATAATTATCTGTTCTGTTCATTCTCTGTGGAGCACCTGGCATTGGACACTGTCAGAAATCAGGATACTGGGCTAGATGGACCTTTGGTCTGACCCAGTATGGTTGTTCTTATGTTCTAATCCAAGATGGTGACTGAATGGCTCAAGAGGCTGGTGATGGGCTCTAGCCCCTTTCCCCATCAGTACATCCCAACTCCGGTCTATATTGGTCAACACTCCATTTACAAGCTGCAGAGATATCCATGTCACTCTCCCCAGTGTATGACTCACACCAGGAGCACTTAACAGCTCACTCGGCCAGCGTAATTAAATCTTTATCTCAAGCCTCATTAGTGGAGCTGGGTGGGAAACGGTTTTCCCATCCCCACAAAATGTTTCAAGGTTTCAAACATTCCATCCTGGACCTGACACACCTTTCCCAACAAAAATTTAGTCTAAACTGAAACATTTCCCCAAAAAGTTTTAGTTTAGTTGATCAACATTTTCTGATGAAAAAAGTTCCATGGAAAAATTCCTGACCGACTGTATTCATGCCTGCTGTACTCGCTTGCTGAGCTCAGAAAGCTTCTTGGGTATCGTACATGTTTCTTCAGTAATACTGAACTTGACTTTTGATTGCCTGAATTCTTTTGCTACCAGGAAGGATTTCTTTTCAATTTTATCTACAATCTCATATGGCCTCCATCACCATGAGAAACAGGTCTGTCTTTACATTTCAGTATGCACCCAAAACGTTATAGAATAAATGTAAATAAACAGATACTTTACCATCTGATGGCCATTTCGTGGTTTCATTCAAGTCTCCTGTGGTCAAACTTCCATGACCATAGTCGTCACTGTCTGAAGTAAAGAACTGAGGAGAGTTGGAGGCTGAACTATTCCTTTTACCCTAGAAATGGTTCTTCCAGGATTGGGATGGGTAGAAAGGAAAGCTTGCTCTGTCAGGACCCATTCTATGCATAAGGGACATCCGTCTCCAGAACTGTCCATCCAGCACCTCCTTTTGAAAATATAAATGACCACCGCCATTTTTTTCAAAGATTTCAATCTCTCCCTGATTTAAGCTCACGGGATGGAATTGTGACTGTGTGATTTTTGCCTCAGTTCACACATCATTGGCTTCCCTTCCAGTTCGGTTCCATGAGTTTCCTGTCAGCTTTGTAAAATAGCAGCAGCAGCAGCAGCCCTGCTAAACTTAAAAAGTGATACAAATCGACAATAAACAGCAAACAGAAAGGAAGGTTTGAGATTTTGAGTGTAGCAAAAGAGCAGATAATTATTACTTTTAGTCCCAGTTAAAAAAGGAAGATGATCAGATACTATAGTGATGAGTCATATAAATACACAGATAGATTGCTAGATAGATAGGGCTATGTTGTGTAATGCCAATTGATGAGAGATAGTCTGAGGAAATGTGATACATATTTTAGAAGCTGGATATGTGAGGAAAATCAAGGCCAAAATCTCAAGGGGGAATTTGGTGAGATCTCTGATATATATTTGAGTTTGCCTGAATAAAGAAGCTGGTTTCGGGTTGCCAACCCTCCAGGATTGTCCGGGAGTCTCCAGGAATTAATGATAAATCTTTAATTAAAAATTATATCATGCGATGAAACCTCCAGGAATGCTATCAACTGATGTGCTCTATCCATACCATCTCACCACTGGCTGATTGCAAACTTTAGATGACACACAACAGCCTGGTGACCATGACAAAGGAAGGCCACTCCAGGCAGTTCCATCTTCTGGGGCTCCCCAGAATTTACTTGTGGCCTGGGTTGGAGGGGGAGGGCCATTAGCTTTGGGCCCACCATCTCCTGGCAACTCCATCTCCAATAGGTCCATCTTCTGGGGGTGGTACTGGGGAGGAATAGTCCCACGGTCCAGAGGGCTGTCCATGAGACTGGGTAGAGGAAGGCTGTGGCAGGAGCTGTAGAAAAAGGAGATTCTCACACCAAAGGAGGAAGGACTGTGTGAAGGGACAGGGAGAGGCCGTGTCAGGCAAGCAGAAGGAAGAAGAAGGGGAAAGGAGAGAGGCAAAGGCCCCCGACACTGAAGTCTGGCCAAAGACTGTTAGGTCCAGCTCAGGTTGAGGGGAAGCACCAAGGTGATTTTATGGTACCTGTGTAGCTCCCCAGTGTTGACGCTAGCTGTGGACTGGTCAGGTCCTTGAAGACTGCTCGCCAGCTGCCTGTGACCCCAAGGGCAATTTCAGTAGCTGCAGCTTGAAGGGTGGCTTACGAACTCCTATTATTATTTCTATTACTTTAGCACTTAGGAGTCCAAGTCATGGATCAGGATCCCATTGTGCTAGGTGCTGTACAAACACAGAACAAAAAGATGGCCCCTGTCCCAAAGAGCTTCCAGTCTAAGTGTAAGATAAGAGACAACAGATGGATGCAGACAGACAAAGGAGTACAAGGAAGAAAAGTGATAATATTGATCAGCATGACAGGCTGTGGTCTCTGCACATCAGCAGCTCTGTGCCATAGGACATGGAATCATCTCGGGGCTGGATCCACCAGCATTAGGGCTGCTTTGCACCACTGGAGCAGCACAAAAAGCAGCCAGGATCTGGCTTAGGTTTGTAAGATCAGCTGAGCTGGATGCAATTTGAAAAAAAGTAGAGTTATTTCGAATTGGACTCATTTGATGCTGGCAGTGATGAAATTATGCTCTTGACAGGGAGCCCGGGTCAGGTTTGTCTGCTGTTTCATTAGTTAGATTCCTGGCAATAAAAGCCAGTCAAATAGGTCATTGCAAATTTTGGCATTTGCTTTTAAATCAAATAATCGTTCAACGATAAATGGGCCTATTGCTCAGCCAACTCTCTCCAGGAAAGTGGTCTCTTTAGAATGGAATAGGCCTTGGTGCTGGTTCTGTTCAGGCCCCGTCTACACACAGGTTTGCTCTAGTTTAACTAAAGGTGTGCTTTTGAATCAGTATAGTCAGACAAGTCCAAACCCCTGTGTGGATGCTCTTAATTACTTGGTTTATATCAATTTAGCTAAAGTTGATATGTTGCTGGCTCAAGCTAAATTGAGAGGTTACATTGAATTAAGAGTGTCCACACAGGCACTTGCACCAATTTATCTAAAATTATTCAAAAGCCAGTTTAACTCTGTGTTAAGACAAAGCCACGAGCTGTTTATTCCAGCGCAGCAAATAAGCAGAGGTGGCAACCAAGAAAGGGCTTATCAGGAGGCAGAGAATTTAGGTCACCGTAAGTAACAACAATTGGTGCACAACATGCTGCTCGCTTCCCTCTCAGAGGGTTACTGTAACAAGGGAACTCATAGCATGTGGGGAGCTGCCAGAGCGCCTTGGTGGGTTTACGTGCTCGCCACATGAAGGGCTTGGCAGTCATAAAGAAACAGCTCTGTTGTCACAGCCGGCCAGAGTTCGCTTTGCTTTGTAACTGAATGAGAAACGCTTCCCCTCTAGTCACATCAAAGTAGTGTGTTTTACTGGTGTGGCTAGACCCCATTTACGCACACACCACCCCCAGGGAGGAGAAACACACTGCAAACTAGACAAGGGCTAGGTTAGTCGCCCAGACCTACCTCACCTCCAATTCGGGAAAACACGAGGGCTCCAAACCAGACGTTTGGGTCACAGATTTGAAATATGCTGGGAAGAAGACAGGGTTTATCTGCATGAGAAAGTTTCACCGGTCTGAATTGAAACTGATTTTGTTACAGTCTTGTGTAGACACTCTTTTGGTTTAAGAATGGCTTCTCTCTCTCTCTTTTTTTTTTTTTTGGGGGGGGGGCTTAACTTTAATCAATTGGGAAGAATTTTGGTTTAACCATTCCTAAACCAAAGGTAGAGTATTTGCACAGGGATTTACACCAGTTGAAAAACTGATTTCATTTAAAACCGGTGCAACTTTCCCCATGTAAACAAGGAAACAGCTGGTGTAAACTGAAGTTACAGCTAGACTAATTTACACCAGGGAAGACACTAGCTCCCACTACGGCTAGAAAAAGAATAACACTTTAAAATAGAAACCCTCAACAATCTAATCTAATAATAATAATAATAATAATAATAATAATAAATAGCAAGTCTTAATTACCAGATTCTTTCCAGACTCCAAACTGGAGTGAAAATGCTTCATTATTAAAGGAAAATGAGTCAGTGAAGACTAGGATATGCTACTGCGCCACAGAAGACTCAGGGGGATCCCCACAAGTTCCTGTAGGGCATATAGTGATACATATGATAGCCCCAAACTTGCAATCAGATCAACGTGACTCTTAAAACAATTTGGGTCTGACAGCATGATCAGGACCCATGATTGTAACTGGCAGCTTCACACCCAGGGCCATGTGCTGAAATAAGCATCACACAAAGGAAATACTCCGAAAATGCAAAGGTTTAGGGAGAACATAAGAGCAGATATACTGGGTCAGACCAAAGGTATCCTGTCTTCTGATAGTGGCCAATGCCAAGGGCTTCAGAAGGAATGAACAGAACAGGGCAATTATATAGTGATCCATCCCTGTCATCTGTTTCTAGCAATTAGAGGCTTAGGACACCCACAGCATGGAGTTGTAGCCCTGTGTGGTGGGGTGATGACCCACCGGTGCGGCACCTCCTGCTGGTCGTCCTGGAAATTAGCTCTTTCCAGCCCAAAGCGCCCTCTGCACACCGGTGTCTCGCCTGCCGCTGGCGCCACGTTCCTCCCGGACCCCGGTGCCCTTTGCCTAGGGGTTCTGCCCACCGCGGTACCCCCTCACTCTGGGTCTCCCCTCCCCGGGGAACCCCCAACCTCCTATCCCCACCTTGCCTCAGTGGCTACTGCCAGTCTCCATCTAGCCCCCACTCACTGAGGCAGACGGCAGTCTGTAAACCACTCGCCATCGGCAAGGGGGGTTGCACCAGCCGCCTCTGCCTACGCCTGGGCTGCCCCTCTGCAGCCCCAGTGCCTGCTTGTGGGCCCTTAACTCGGCCTGCAGCCTGGGGCTTTGCTAGGCTGGAGCTCCCCAGCTCCCTCTGCCCTCCCCCAGCACTGCTCCACCCTAGGCCCCACCTGTGACTGCTTCCCCCAATCTGCCTAGCTTTTTCCCCGCCGCAGCCCTCTCCCAGGGCTGTTTTAAGCCCTTCAGGGCAGGAGCGGGGTGACCACCCCACTATACCCTGACCATCTTAGCTAATAGTCATTAATGGACCTTCCCTCCAAGAACTGGTCTCATACTTTTTTTAACCCAGTTCTACTATTGGCTACTGCAATTCATGTAATAAGTAACAATTGCAGGCATGAATGACTGTGAGTCTCGCAGCAAGGAGGTGTGACTGAAGCATCTGTAGGCACAGCCAAGCTAGCTTGCTAAAAATAGCTGACTGAAAAGGTGGGTGAGGTCGTTTTTATTGGACTAGCTGCTGTTGGTGGAAGGGACAAGCTTCCAAGCTACACAGAGCTCTTCTTCAGGTCTGGGGAAGGTAACCAGTGTCCGAGCTAACTACAAGGAGGGACAGACTGTTAAGCATAAAGAGGTTGTAGGAGACTACTTAAACTGAAGTGGGCAATAAAGGGTTAAATGGTTAAGCATAAAGGGTTCACACACGCTGCAGGGACCACCCCTACCTGTCTTTTCTCACATCCTGGGACCACAGCTACAACCACACTAAAAATTGCAGGGTAACCATGGTAGCACCAGCACAGTCTGCGGCTCAGGCTAGCATCGCAAGTATATGCCCAGGGCCCCAGGAGGGATCGTACCGGGGCAGCTAGTGCATGCCACTGTGACTCCACGGCTATCTTTAGCAAGCTAGCGAGATCAAAGCTAGCATGGGTATGTCTACACCTGCTGCAGTCACACCTCCCAACTGCAGTGTAGACATACCCTTAGACCTCAAACCATCCAATTTATCTCATGTCAGTCCTGAGCCAAAGCCCCATTGTAGTCATTTCACTGACTTCAAGGGGCTTCGGATCAAGGCCTTCGACCTTTCGGGTTGTAGCTTTTAAAAATCAAGGGTCATCATGCAGATAGTCAATTTATCCTACTTCTACTCAGCATGGACCTGGCAGAAGGAGATGAAAAAATAAAGACGCTTAAACCTATTTTTTGGTGGGTCTTGTGTTGAAGAGGGCACAAAGGGAGTCTCTCTCTCTCTCTCTCATAATACATCCCAAGCCAGCACACCGCTTTCTCCAGCCCTGCCCGTACTCTTATAAGGCGAGCGTGCTGCACACTGTGACATGGCTGGTAAGCAGCTGTTGGGACACCTAAGTCACACTGCCCGATGGAACCTTCAAACCACAGTACAGGCAGCAACTCAGGCTTCCTACAGAAGCCTGCAAAGCAAAAGCTCCATCTCAAGCCTGGCTATAGTTCATAAGTCAGCCTGCTCCTGCCCTGAGAGCCACTCAATGGGCCGGGTGCAGAATGTACAGTGGGTGTTGCTCCTACTTCTTTTCTCTCAAATGTTAGGAGAATGTGAAGTAAACTGGCTGAATAAGCAAGCAAGGGAATGTAAGTGAAAGCACTAGGCTGCACCCCCCGTCCACTCCCCCCAGCTGGTAGCCTTGAAAATAAGGGGCTAATAAGGTGGTACGGGGTGGGAGGGGCACTACAAGTATAATTAAGTTTGACAAGAAGAGGGGGGTGGAAGAGGGAGCTCCATCACCCTGCGGAGCTAGGGATTAGGAGAAGAAGGGGTTTCTATCAGTGTACAGAACAGTAGTTGGGGAAGGGGAAGAAAAAATCTCTGTCGGCGTATAGAGATACCCCGACTGGCGTGAAGGGCTTCGGAATATGCTTGCTTGTTTAGCCTGTTGAAACTAAAAGCAAAACTATTATTGTTTAGTCTCTACTTTAGTTTCTTCACATTCTCCTAACATCAGTGTAATATTGAACACAGCTTCTGACAAGGTGAGAGGCAGTGACGTTCAGAGTGCAAGGGCACTGCACTGGATTCATGAGACCTAGGGTCTTTTCCCAGCTCTGCCACTGACCTCCTGTGGGACCTTGGGCAAGTCGCTGGGCCTCTCTTTCCCATCCCATCCTTTGCATGCCTTACCTATTTAGACCATAATTTCAGGGCATGTGTATGTACAGCATCTAGCACCACGGGGCCCTGGTTTTAGTTGGGATCTATCGGTCCCTACTGGAATACTCACAACTTTTAATTGCCTGATTTCTTTCCCTGCCAGGAAAATAGCATTTTTAAAAAGAAAGAAAACAGTAGCAAACAGGAGCCTGTCCTTGGCTTTATTGAATAAATACAAATAAACAGATACAATGGTCTTGTACTCTGAGCACTTACAGGGCCATAAATATAGTCATATAAATAGATCATATAAATAGAGATATAAACATGTAACAAGTCTTTGCCATTTCTCCTGGAGTTTTTCATTTATGTCATATTTATTGCTAAACTCCAGCAGAAGCCAGTGGGTCCACTTCTCTCACTTACACTGATGTAAGTCAGGAGTGACTCCAGTGAAATCACAGGAGTTATAACGGGATAAAACCAGGGTAAATGAGATCAGAATCAGGCCCAAAGTCTCTTAGTCAGCGCTACACTAGAAACAGTTGCTGGTATAGCAAAGTCGATTAGAGGTGGGATTTTTTTTTGCAATATTTCTATAAGAAAAAGCCCTAGTATAGATGCAGTTATATCAGCATAAAGGTGCATTGGCCAGTATAGTTCATTTCCCTTGCTGAACCAGTATAAGCTATACGGGCAAAAGCATTTAGGAGGGTGTCCTGGCAAATTCTTTCTAGTGTACAACTAGTCTTGCATTGATTTTCAGTTTTCTATGTCAGATACTGACATGGACACGCACAAAATGATTTGGGAATAGAGTTGTGCTCTCTCACAAATCAGAATTTACATCTCCTGCTTCCCTTCCTTTTGTATGTTGCTTGTCTTCTCAGACTGTAAGCTCTTCAGGGCATGGTCCATTTCTACTTTTATGTCAGTACAGCACCTAGCACAATGGGACCCATGATCAGAGCCTGGAGGCCCTACCATAATGTAAATATTAATTAATAACAATAATAATCAGCACTGGAAAAAATTCCCCCTACCCCTCCCCCTGATTTTGTATTGAAAAGTCAGGTTAAATTTCATGAGGATCTGACAGATCAGAGTAATCACGAATTTGTTACACATGTCGTTTGTTACATCGGCAAGCTGTCCATGTGTCTTCCTTGTCCTGACCCTCTTAGGACTGATGTCGGAGAACAGGCAGAACGCAGGTACAGCCTACGGTGATGAACTGCTTCTCCAGCCGGTAGGCATGCTGGCAGCCTCTCTGCTCCCGTCGGAGAACGAGGATCTCCTGCTGGATGGGGACGGAGTTCATGCTGTAGTCCTCCTGCCCCAAGGCATTCACGCAGCTTGAATGGCGACACTTGGCCTCAGCGATCACTTCGGGGAACCGGTTGGGATCCTTGGTAATGCTGTGAATCAAGACACAAAGAGAATGAATTCTGTTACACCGCTATTCCTCGGAGGACAATGCAGATCAGCAGGGTCTGAGTCTCCTCCATGAATCGCTCAACAGATCAGTGTTTTTTCTCATTCAATAACCTATTTCCAAATGGGGTGACCAGATAGCAAGTGTGAAAAATCAGGATGGGGGTGGAAGGCAATAAGGCGAAGCCCCAAATATCGGGACAACTGGTCACCCTATTTCCAAATGAGGTCAATGCAGGATGTTCCTAGTGATCAACTTTTAGCCCGAAGCAAACAGATTGATAGGCCTTGTAATTTTATTCTACTTAATAAATAGACAGATGCTATTCTTAGTTCTGGACATGGCTATGTTTACTGTAAATTTGCCCCGAGAATAGGAATATTGGCGTGACCATACCAGATCAGACCAATGGCTATCTAGCCCAGGATCCTGTCTCCAACAGGGGTGAGAATATCCTGTAGCAGTGAGTTTCCTAGGTTCATTATGAACTGTGAAAAAGATACTTCCTTCTATTCATTTTATATTTTTATCCTCTTTGCCCCATTACATGCCTACTGATCCTCATTAGGAGACAAGGTAAAAGGAGTCACCCTGTGTTATTTATTTTAGAGTGATTTCCTAGAAATGGCTGAAAATTTAGGAGAGTGTTTATAATTCCTCTGTACCAGATAAATGTAGCAGGGCTCTGGCTGAGGACACCTAGTGGAGTTCCATGGCAAATTCACCCAATACCCTTTGTAAATGCTGAAAGGACACAAAGATCCAGGGCCGGTGCAACCCATTAGGCGACCTAGGCGGTTGCCTAGGGCACTAGCATTTGGGAGGCGGCATTTCGGGTCCTTTGGCGGTGACCGCGGCGGCCGGATCTTCGGCCACCCCGGTCGTCGGCGGCATTTTGGGGCAGGGGGGCGCAGGGAGGGCCGCCTGCAGCAAGTAAGGGGGGGGTGGCACGCAGGGGAACCGCTCCCCGCCCCAGCTCACCTCTGCTCCGCTTCCTCCCCTGAGTGCGCCGCCCTGCTCTGCTTCTCTCCCTCCCAGGCTTGCGGCGCCAAACAGCTGATTGGCGCCGCACACCTGGGAGGCAGGAGAAGTGGAGCGGCGATGGCGTGCTCGGGGGAGGAGGCAGAGCCGAGGTGAACTGGTGCGGGGAGCTGCCACACGGCTCCCCGGGCCAGGGGGAAGCTGCTGCGGGGGGAGGGCACCTCATAGCAGAGGGGGGGTGGGGAGCTGCCGCGTGGGGTGCACCTTAGGGCGGAGGGGGGTGGCGGAGAGCTGCCACAGGGCTCGGGGGGGGGGGGGCGCAAGGGGTAAGTTTCGCCTAGGGTGCGAAACATCCTTGCACCCTCCCTGCAAAGACCTTCTTGTTTCCGATGGGAACATGCAGATAACTGTGCAGTGCAGCGTGGCCAGTGCATTTCAAGCCAATGGGGATGTGTGTGTTACCTGTAATCCCAAGGAGATATAGACCGGTTCCTGACATCATGAGCCACTCTGATTGCATGACTGGAGCTGCTGATGTGTATGTTGACTTTCACACTTAGAGGGAATCTGGAATTCTTTTGGGGCGGGCAGCCGTCGCTCACTCTCTCATTAGAGCCTCCTTCCTTGTTGGGTACAGTCCGTAGAGCCCTCCCATGGGCTGAATTCTTAGCCGAGAGCACCAGGATCAGCACTAGCAGCAGTGTCCTGAACTGAAAGAGAGAAACAGCTTTCTTCATTCTATTCAGAGCAGAGTTTGGAATTGACGAGGGCACCAAACAGCTCCAGTGACACCTCACTCGGGAATTTCTTGTGAATCGTGAAAGGAAGAGCAAAGCACAAGTGAAGCCTGGTGAATAGTGATTTTAGAGAGAAGGCCAATTCATCCATCCTGGGGAATCAGCGCTGGATTATGGTTACCATTCGCCCGCAACTCTAGCTCAGCTGGGTATAACATACTGTCCAGCACAGCAGTAGAGGCTTATGCTGCTTCCAGTGGAAGACAATTCAAAAGTGGACAGCGCCCAGAGTTTTCAAGGAAATCTTTTTTTTTATGGTTATCTTTGTCTTTAAAATAAATATTTGCACTAAGCCTCTTCTAAGAGCAATGACAGGTCCTGCTCTTGGGGGTTGATTATTATCAGGCTAGGATGCACAAGGCTGGATATGGAAGAGAAGCAGCTAGACGCTCCGCACCTCTGGAAAATCGGGCCTAAATATGGATGTAGGTGCCTAACTTTAGACACCCACATTTGAACATTTTGGCTACAGTGACTTGCCCAAAGCCAGCGCTGGCAGAAATAGAACCCAGGATGCTTGACTCCCTAGCTCAATCCAGAAGGCCACAGCTGCCCACTTGCATTGTCCCAGTCTCTTTTGCACGTCTCCCTTTCCCCCACTGCCTTGTACTGCATCTGGTACAGTACTTTGCAATGCAAAGTCCAGTCCATTTTCCCTGGTCTCTCTGGGCATGCAGGGGGTTCCAAGGACTCAGCTAAACATTGGAAATGCTGGGGAGGAGGGCACAGTGAAATCCAGCCAGGGGGGAGGTGGACACCATCACAAGGAGCAAAGCTAAGGACAAACAATGGAATCAGATGGTGGCGCTCTAAGCAGGGTAAAGGCAACGGGAGCAAGTCCAAGCCAATGAGAGACGGACCAGCCAAAGAAAATCTCTGTCTCTGGTAAGCAGAAAAGTAAGGATCAGAGAAAGCCAGCTCCACAAAGGTTGGGTTTGGGTCCAGGCCTGGATCGTTCTGATCCGATCGTTTCCCAAAGTCCAGGGGTGTTCAGCTCGGGGGGATTGGCTGCAGATCCATGTCTACACATGGCCCGGGACGTGAAATGAGCACTGGGTGAGCAGGTTTGGATCAAATTCGAGGCTGAAGATTCAGGCGATCGAACCGCTCCTGGGAAGGTTATATCACACACGGGCACCTGAGGAATGCTGCTCGTTCTCTCTTGGCTGAAGCTTTCAAAAGGGGGAGTACAAGGCTAAGCTTTTAAACCCACGCTGAGGGACCTGATTCTCCAAAGTGCCCCAGCAATCAGGGAGAGCCCAATTGATGCTCAGGGTTAAGCTAAGCTTCAGAGAGGCAGGTGTTTCTTCAACACTTCTCTGCCCCAGCACATCAGCTCTGACTGGCACGTAGCATCCCCAGCTCTGTCAAGCCCAGACAACCCTGCCCCAGCCTCACACTCCTGACCTGCAACAGTCCCTGCTAGGCTAAATCCTCAGCTGTGGTGCTGCTCTGCCAAAGGAACTCAGCGCTGAGCTGGAGGAAATACCCCCTTCTTTTCCAGCCCCCAGCCTGCCTTTGGCAGAGCTGGCAATCATGCCAGCGGTTTTGTGGCACACACAAAGACACCACTGCCATCCCAAAGCACTCGGCAATCATGGGTCAGGCCCCGGCAGTCATGAGATTTAAAAAAAAAAAGTATTATTATTATTGGCCGCTTTTGATTTGGCTTCTGTTTGGGGGAGGTTGGGGGTGGGGTGCACTCATTTCATGAGCTCAAGCTTCGCTACGCTGGACACACTCTTTTTCTTTTGAGTGAAAGCTGAGACGCTGATGCAACAGAAGAGCGAACGTTGCAAGGGTGCTGATGCTATCACGGGCTGTGCAAGGGGAAAACCCAGACACATTCCTATTGAAGACAGGATTCAAACCCACATTAGTCAAAGGTTACAGCCAGGTGATGGGGCAACACAGCATCCGGGCAGGTGCCAAGGACTAAGCATGCCCGGCAACCCAACAGAGGGACAGTCACAGCTGAGCTGCTGTGGCAGCACTGCGGGAAGAGGTGCCTGCCTCGCTGAAGCTTTGCATAGCTAAATCAGGCTCGCATTGACTCCCCTGGGTACACAGCCCTTTTGAAAAATCAGTGGATAAGAGCACTGAGCTGAGAGTCAGGGTTCTGTTCTCAGCTCTGACACTGAGCTGCTTTGTGTCCTTGGGCAAATCACCGCCTTCCTTTCAGCTTCTCTTTCCCCACCCAGACTTTGTCTGCTTAGACCTTAAGCTGTTCGAGGCAGGGACTCATAGACTTTAAGGCCAGTAAAGACCATCATGATCATCTAAGTCTGACCTGCTGCACATTGCAGGCCACGGAACCTCACCCACCCACTCCTGGAATCGACCTCTAACCTCTGGCGGAGTTACTGACGTCCTCAAATCATGGTTTAAAGATTTCAAGTTACAGAGAATCCACCATTTACACTCGTTTAAACCTGCAAGTGACCCGGGCCCCATGCTGCAGAGGAAGGTGAAAAAAAACTGAGAGTCTCTTCCAATCTGACCCAGGGGAAAATTCCTTCCCGACCCCAAATATGGGGATTAATTTGATCCCGAGCATGCCGGCAAGATCCACCAGCCAGACACCTGGGAAAGAATTCTCTGTAGTCACTCAGAGCCCTCACTCAGTCCCAATACTGTCTCTATCGATGAACTTATACAGTGCCACTCCCAATCCGGGCCAGTAAGTGGCACTGTCATTACAACTAAATAACAATAATGCACAATCCTGTCCCCCTCGGAAGGGCTCCTCTCAGAACAGGCTTGGGTACGTTATTGAAACAGCAAAGGGCAGCTTGCACTGCCACTGCCTGAGCTGTAGCCCCTCTCTGGTGGAGACATGGCAGCGGTAAGTCCCCCAGGGCTGTCAATCCAGCACTAAATCCACTTGGGAAAGCTTTAAAGAAAATCCCAAACTCGTCCCACTGCTCGAGGGCTTAACCACGCTGCCTGTGAGTAGCTCCCACTGCAGGCAAGAGGAGTCATTCATAAGCAGCACTGGCATAAGGGGGCCCTTGGTAGGGTGACCAGATAGCAACTGTGAAAAAATGGGACAGGGGGTGGGGGGGGTAATAGGTGCCTATATAAGAAAAAGTCCCCAAAAATGGGACTGTCCCTTTAAAAACGGAACGGACAGTCACCTTAGCCCTTGGTTTCCGAAGAAGTGAGATTTTATTTATTTAACCAGTGGCCACCTGGGTTAAATAAAAGTACTCACCAGTGAGGGGTGTCTTGCAAAAGCCATCGCGATCTCTCTTCTGCTGCAGATCTGGACTGTCTGAGGCCAGTGGTGAGTATCCTTCCGCAGGAGGTCTTTCAACCTGAATATATCTATCAGCCCAGCGACAGCTCCTTTTTATAATGGTTTTCAATCACTCCCATCATTTCCATTGCAGCAAAGAGGTGGCTTCCCTGCCCTTACTTGTGGTTCTGGGTCATTTGACGTTTTCTATGTCACATCCGTATTCTGTCACAGGGTGAGAGGCAGAAAGGAAAATACATGTGATGAACCAACTACCCAGACATCGGAATCCCAGCCCAACTGATCAGATGCAGATAAAGTGATAAATAAGAGATAAAATAGCCCTAAAGAGATGTAGAATGGTGCCATCCGTTTTTGCACTTGTGTTGTCAGCATTTTTCTGTCTTCATATTAGTCAATTCTCTCTCCACGCGTACGCCACAAACACACGCACCTATGCAGACAGACCTATATACTGCCTACAAAAATCTACATAAAAGAACATTAAGACATGGGCATGACAATACAGTCTTTAACTACATGATCACTTGCTATTTCTTCTACAGTTCCCCTGCCTCATTCTGTGCACAGGATGGACAGTGCATGGGGCTGCAGGCTACAAGACAAGAAAGGATGTTCCCTTGTGGTTAAAGGCACTGGAGACTAGGTTATATTCCTGACTCATTTCTGAGACTAGGAGAAAGTATTTTGTTTTGTCCATGATAAAAAAATTCCTTTGGAAAGCTCTTGGAGCAAGGACTTGAAATTTGGCATGGGGTGGTCTTTGTGTCAGGGGTTCCCATGAAAATCTTCCCAAATTTGACCAAATTATAAGCCTTTGAAAAACTCCAGTTCCCACAGGCTCCGTAGAGACTTCTCAGAGCTGAGCCAATAAAATCTCTGAGGATTCTGTCCTCACTGCACATGTTGGCGCGTCTCTCAGGTCCTAGTAGCATTGCCCAGACTGCACATCCCCACAAAGTGATTAAGTATGGTCCTTCCAGCTCAGGGCTACATGGGCCAAGCTGGACTTTTCCTGTAATGGCTGCTCTGGGCCAAGGTGGGGCCAGGCACCAGAATGAGAGCATGGAGCCTGCCTCTGCTATGCTCTCAGTTACTTCTCTGCTGGCAACCAGGCGGTGTGGAAGAGGAAGTCACCTGGTTCAAATGCAGAGGGGACAAGAGCTGGACCTAGGAGGGGAAGGTGTGGGAAGTAGATTGGGACAAGAAGCTGGGATGGAGGAAGACTTGGATTGGTGGCTAGTGTGAGGGAGAGAAGGAAACTTGGAGTTGGGAGGAGAGTGGGATTGACTGGGCAAGGAGACTGGGACTGGAAGCTGGGGATGGAAATGGGGGATACTGAGATTGGAGGAGGGGCCATTGCAGAGTCTGGAACTGGGAACCAGTGGGGTGGGGAGAAAGAGGTGGGCGAGGAGAGACAGATCTGACAAGGAGCCAGATCTGACAAGGAGCCAGAGTGCAAAGGGAGAACTGGGACTGGCTGGGCAAAGAGACTGGGACAAGGCACCAGGGGAGGTGGAAACACCGAGATTGGACAAGAAGCCTGGGTAGGGAGACTGGGAGCTGATGGAGAACATGGGTGGGGGGGTGACTGGAGGCCAAGGGGGAGAAAGATGGATTGGGAGGGCAGGGAACTGGGACTGGTAGGACAAGGAGCCAGGAGTGTGTTGTGGGAATGGGGAATGGTTGGGCAAGGAGACTGGATAGGGGAAAAGACTGGAACTTGCTGGACAAGTAACTTGTACAACCTTAATTCACCCCCTTGTGCATACATATTATGATACAGTCTTTAGTTACATGGTCACATAGTACTCTTTTTCCCAGGACCTCTGCCTCTTTCAATGCTCAGGATGGACCTGCTCTGGGGATGAATCAGGACTGTGTAGTGAAGGAGACTTCTCTGCAGGACCCCATCCTCCTTTGTTACAGAAGCTGGAAGGTGTGCAGTGAATAAGGGAGGTGATTGCAGGAAGAGAAAGGATAGTCTCATGGTTAAGGCAGTTAAATGCTGCCCTGGAGAACTGGAGGCTATCCCTTCCTCTGCCATAGAGTTCCTGTGTGGTGCTGGGCAAGTCACTTAAACCAAACTTTTCCCAGGTGGTTACTAACTGCGTGTGCCTTATTTTCTGGGTCCTGCAGTCCGATTTGCAGAAGTGCTGAGCATGCATAGCTGCAGCTGAAGTCAATGGGAACTGTTTTGACCATGTAGGGTGCTATACAATGATAAGTACCCTGAAAAATGAGGTTCCCGAAGCACCTCAAACTGGGCACTCAAAATGTATGCTTCAGTTTCTCATCTATCAAATGGGGATAATACCAGCCCCTCATCTCAGAGCGGGGATTGTAAAAAATATATGAATTGATGTTTGTAGAGCACTCAGATACTATTGTGACGATCAGCATAGAAAAGCCTGGGAGGCACTTAGTGATTCAGTCTTCTGGGCAGGGTTCACATTGAACAATGAGGAGAAATCGAAATATTGAATGACTTATCTATCCTCACACTGAATGAGGCAGGAGTCTGTGGAAAAAAATAGTATGTGATCACATAATTAAAGTCTTTTTCATAATGCACGTGCAGATACAAGGAAGGGATAGCTCAGTGGTTTGAGCATTGGCCTCCTAAATCCAGGGTTGTGAGTTCAATCTTTGAGGGGACCATTTAGGGATCTGGGGCAAAAATCTGTCAGGGACAGTACATGGTTCTGCTGTGAAAGCAGAGAACTGGACTCAATGACCCTTCTAGTTCTGTAAGATAGGTCTATCTCCATATAATAAAAAAAAAGGGAGGACCACATTAAGTCTGAACAAGCAACCTTAATTCTTGTATTTCCTACTTTCTGAGTGCTCGATTTGGCAACCTTAAATAATGTTGTTTATTTCAGGGGGGTTTTGCATGTAATTCATATCTATG
Source organism: Emys orbicularis (assembly GCF_028017835.1). Taxonomy (NCBI): domain Eukaryota; kingdom Metazoa; phylum Chordata; order Testudines; family Emydidae; genus Emys; species Emys orbicularis. The sequence goes on along the minus strand of NC_088685.1, from coordinate 13,771,540 downwards.
AGATTCATGAATATTGCAAAAAACCCAAAACATATAATTGAAAATTTGTTAAAATAAAACATGTGCATTCTCTTTGACTCTATGATGGGGTATATGATCCCTCAGGGGCTGGGGATGGTCAGGGGGATGACCAAGAAAGAAAGCCTTGTCAACTTCCCTTTATGCATACATTATGCTTGAGAGGGCATTTGCCCTGGGTTAGTGTTTCTGGGCAAGGGTTCTGAATGGGCCTGGGGTCCCGGCATTGGAAGGTCATGCCATGCATAGAGGATCCTAGTAAAGGAGCCCTCAAGACTGCCATCCTTGGCAAAGTATCACCTGGAGCTAAGACATCAGATACAAGCTGTGGGCTCGGGCCAAGTTTTGCCAGGACTTGAAGGTAGGATGAGGGCATTGAGCTTGCTCTGGTGGGCGAGATGGAGCCACTGAAGGTATCTGAATAGAGGTGTGAAGCAGATGGCTGGGGGAAATAATGTTAGCAGCTGCATTTTGGATGGACTAGAGGGGAGCAATGAAGAGCAAAGAGGGCAGAGAGGAATAGCTGAACAGCCAGGCAATGGAGCCTAGTGGTTAGAGCCCTGGCCTGGGACTTATGAGACTTGGGTTCTGCTCCTGGCTCTACCCCCTGCCTGCTGGGTTATGTTAGGCAAATAATTTCACTCTCTGCCTCAGTTTCTCTATCTGTAAAATGGGGATAATAAGATTGCCCTTTCTTAGGCTTTGTCTTCACTACCCGCCGATCCGGCGGGTAGCAATCGGTTTTTCGGGGATCGACTTACCGCGTCTAGTGAAGACGCGGTAAAATCGATCCCTGATCCCTCTGCCGTCGACTCCGGAAATCCACCTCGGCAGGAGGCGGCAGCGGAGTCGGCGGCAGCGCGGCAGCGGTCGACTTTCCCGCGTCCTCACCGCTAGGTAAGCCGACCTAAAATACGCAACTTCAGCTACGGTATTCACGTAGCTGAAGTTGCGTATCTTAGGTCGGAACCCCGCTGCAGTGTAGACCTAGCCTTAGTAAAGAGCTTTGAGATCAATGGACACACTAAATAAGATTAGCCTTGGATCATTATAGTAAACTGAACCATTCAACTTCATTCAGCCATACACCTATAGTGTAATGAGCTCCCCCGAATGGATCCTCATTCACTCCTGGCCAGAGCTCATTACAGGATGAGACCCTTGGGCTCATTTTTTGCAAGAGCGCCTCTTAGCATAGCTGTACATGCCTTTATTAAACACAATGTAAAGAATCACAGTATGTGAAGTACCGAAAAGCAACGCTTATGTACCTGCCATTAACCCCACATGCGATGGGCTGGCAGCGCTGAAAATACACAGAGAAATGTGGTCAAGGAACCTGGATTTGGATCACTGGTTTTGAATTTATGGTGGTTTCCCAGCTTTGAAATGAAAGCTCAAAAAAAATTAACCCCACGAAAGAAGTGGGAAAGTGACAGACAGTGAAACGGCAGCAGACACCGGGCTGCCTGTCTCGGGGTTTCATCTCAGAGCCATCACAGTCACATTAGACAGCTCATTTTCTCAGCATTCTACCCACTGAATGTATTTTTCTTTGGCTAGTGAATTTGGTGCCGGTGGACGGATGGTTGCACTGGAGACCGGGGCCTCTCTTTAACCACTGAACTGACGTATCACGAGCCGGGCAAGCTCTCCTCACAAGCACCTCATCCCTGTTGCCCAGGAACCCCCTCTAAACCTTCCTGTCTGTCTAGATACTTATATGGCCCATGCATCTCATTGTGGATTTTGGCCTCACAACAGCCCTGTGAAGTATTTGGGGAACTGAGGCACAGCATAGATTAAGTCACTTACCCCAGGCCACCCAGGCAATCTGCAGCTGAGCAGGGAATTGACTACAAGTTGCGTAGGGTAGTGGTTTTCAAACCGTGGGTCGCGACCCAGTTCTGGGAATGTAAGGCGCTGAGTCGCAGCGGCACTGGTCAGCACTGCCGACTGGGCTGTTAAAAGTCCCGTTGGCGGTGCTGCCCAGCTAAGGCAGGCCTGTCCCTACTTGTTTGGACACCGCACTGCGCCCCGGAAGCGGCCAGCAGCAGTCCCGGCTCCTAAGGGCGGGCGGCCACGGGGCTCCACATGCTGCCCCTGCCACGAGCACCAGCCAATGGGAGCTGAGGGGGGCGGTGCCTGTGGGCGAGAGCTGCATGGAGCCGCTTGCGTACCTCCGCCTAGGAGCCGGACCTGCTGCTGGCCGCTTCCGGGGCGCAGCGCAGTCCACGGTGCCAGGACAGGCAGGAAGCCTGCCTCTGCACTCTGGCTGCACCACTGACCGGGAGCCGCCGGAGGTAAGTCCACGCCCCAAACCCCTACCACAGCCCTGAGCCACCCCCCAAACCCAGAACCCCTTCCTGCACCCCAAACCTCTCATCCCTGACCCCACCCCAGAGCCTGCACCCCAGCCCAGATCCCTGCCCCCCTCCCACACCCCAACCCCCTGCCCCAGCCCTTAGCTCCTCCCACATCCCAAACCCCTCATTCCCAGCTCCGTCGAGTCGTGGGCATCAACAATTTTCAACTGGGTCGCCAGAAAAAAAGTTTGAAAACCACTAGCCTAGGGGGCACACCCCAGCCCTATGCACTCAACCATCCTTCCTCGTGCCGCTCATTGGGAAGCGGATCGGTGATAAGCGTGATGGTGATCTCTGTGCTGTGACTTGGGGGGAGCCCACCACGCTCATGGCCATGCACAAGATTTCCTAGCAGAGCTGCCCAGAACAAGCTCTTCTTTCGCTATTGCTTTGTGTGGCTTTTTTTGAGACAATAAGACCAGGCTCCACTTCACCAACCACAATGTTGAATCAAGAATTGCAGACACTTTTAATATAGATTCATAGATTCATAGATTCATAGTTTCTAGGACTGGAAGGGACCTCGAGAGGTCATCGAGTCCAGTCCCCTGCCCGCATGGCAGGACCAAATACTGTCTAGACCATCCCTGATAGACATTTATCTAACCTACTCTTAAATATCTCCAGAGATGGAGATTCCACAACCTCCCTAGGCAATTTATTCCAGTGTTTAACCACCCTGACAGTTAGGAACTTTTTCCTAATGTCCAACCTAGACCTCCCTTGCTGCAGTTTAAGCCCATTGCTTCTTGTTCTATCCTCAGAGGCTAAGGTGAACAAGTTTTCTCCCTCCTCCTTATGACACCCTTTTAGATACCTGAAAACTGCTATCATGTCCCCTCTCAGTCTTCTCTTTTCCAAACTAAACAAACCCAATTCTTTCAGCCTTCCTTCATAGGTCATGTTCTCAAGACCTTTCATCATTCTTGTTGCTCTTCTCTGGACCCTTTCCAATTTCTCCACATCTTTCTTGAAATGCGGTGCCCAGAACTGGACACAATACTCCAGCTGAGGCCTAACCAGAGCAGAGTAGAGCGGAAGAATGACTTCTCGTGTCTTGCTCACAACACACCTGTTAATACATCCCAGAATCATGTTTGCTTTTTTTGCAACAGCATCACACTGTTGACTCATATTTAGCTTGTGGTCCACTATAACCCCTAGATCCCTTTCTGCCGTACTCCTTCCTAGACAGTCTCTTCCCATTCTGTATGTGTGAAACTGATTTTTTCTTCCTAAGTGGAGCACTTTGCATTTGTCTTTGTTAAACTTCATCCTGTTTAACTCAGACCATTTCTCCAATTTGTCCAGATCACTTTGAATTATGACCCTGTCCTCCAAAGCAGTTGCAATCCCTCCCAGTTTGGTATCATCCGCAAACTTAATAAGCGTACTTTCTATGCCAATATCTAAGTCGTTAATGAAGATATTGAACAGAGCCGGTCCCAAAACAGACCCCTGCGGAACCCCACTCGTTATGCCTTTCCAGCAGGATTGGGAACCATTAATAACAACTCTCTGAGTACGGTTATCAGCCAGTTATGCACCCACCTTATAGTAGCCCCATCTAAATTGTATTTGCCTAGATATATAACTAGAACTTAGATGCCAGTTGTTTCTCTCCACCTCCACCATTAGGGGAAAATACACCACTGATAGAACGGGATGCTGAGTTCTGGTTGACCTTTATTCACCTTTGCCAGGACATGGAGGGACCATTTCTAGGAATGGGGTGATAGTTCTCACTCTATGCCCACGCTGCCCTTGACTTCTCTGATTTGATACCAAGGGTCAGATCCTCAGCTGGTGTAAATGCTCCATGCAGCCATGATCAGTCACAGCAGACAATCTGCCCCCAAGGCAGTAGGCACTTTTTAACCTAGGTTAGATGGGTGTTCAGATACTGTCGTGATGGGCCCAGTACAATAACTAGTGTAGAATAATCTAATTGTTCTAGCATGTATGTAGCACTTCACACATTCAAAGCACTTCATTATTATGTATTTGGTTTGTGGTAGCAACCAAGGTGTCCCCGCCCACTTTGCTAGACACTATACAGACATAAGGCAAAAGATGATCCCTGCCCTGAAGAGCTTACAATTTAAGTATAAGATGAGAAACAAGAGGTAAATGCAACAAATAACTGGGGGAGCACAGGGCAACATTGAGACAATTACGATTATCATGATAAGCAGGGGTCACTCAGAGATAAACACTGTACAGATTATTTTAGAATCCTGACAACATCACTGTGAGGTGGATGGGTAAGCATACTGCAATACTAGGCGTGGGGAGACACAGGAAACTGACCATAACAGCTGTTGCAGATAGGTCCCTATTCCAGAATAAAAGTCACTTGATTCCAGAATAGTTACTCCACTTTGGAAGTGGCGTAATTATTCTGGAACAAAAGTGACTTTTACTCCAGAATAGAGTGTCCATACACAGAGAAATTCCAGAATATCTATTCCAGTCAACTCCCTCCCTGTAGACAAGCCCTGAGACAGAAGGTGAAGCAACTTTCCCAAAGCCACATGGTAAATTCCGAGGCAGTGCATTAAAACACAGGACTTCCTAACTCAACTTTGTGTTCATTCCTCCAGACCACACTACCTTTGTAGAAAGGTAGGGACTAGAAAGCAAATTATAGAGTCGGATTTTTAAGGCCAAGAGGTCCCATTATGATCAACTAGTCTGACCTCCTGCAGAATATTTCATTGTTTGCCTTACAAATTCCTCCTTAAAACTCTTCTTCGCTGGCATGCAGAGTCCACTGCCCACCATGCTGATGAATGTTTCCTTGTGCTCCCCTGTCTGTCTGTATCCATCTTTGTTTCCTGTCACATACTTAGATTGTATGCTCTAAGTATGTGGGGTGGGGGGGGGGGCTGACTTTTTGCTCTGTGTTTGTAAAGTGCCTAGCACAATGGGCTCTTGCCAGAGAACCTTACCCATCAACCCTTAGTGTCATTGCCACTTGTAATCATGATTTTTGGACCTTGACACTTGTCTGGTAGGAATCATGTTGAGACCAGCCACTCGTGTCACATTAACTTTTGATATTTCAGGTCACTACAGTCACCATCACGCAGATTCCTCTCTTTGGATGACAGCAACTTTCATGACACATTTTCTCTTCTGACTGCTTCCTGTTTGCCAGTAATGGGCCAGACTGTCATCAGTCTTTACATCCACAGATGAACACGACGACGAATGGAACGTGGAAGGAGACCGAGTGACAGTAGAGTTACCAACGTTGCACATTTACAGGTCAACAACTGACCTATTTTCTGGTCTTTTCTTTTTCCTAATTGACTGTTTGAGGTAAAGGAGCAGAGCAAAGCGTTGCATTGTATATCGGGTTAGATTTTGCAGGTATCATGTTAAATGGAAATAAGTATAGGCAGCGCAACAGTGACATTTTTCAGGTTTCCTAACACTTTCCATTATCGCCTCCTATTTTTGATTATGTGTAACTTCAGCAAATATTAACTACTCGCGCTCAAATTTTCCATGCTTGGCGCGTGCCTCAGATTGAAGTTCAATGACACATTAATCAAAAAGGTTGCACTCATTTTCCAGAAGGTCAGTCAAAAAGAGGTGATTTTTTGATACATAAAACAAATCTCCCGGCACTGTTTGAACAGCTTTCACGTCACAGTCTATAGGAGCAGGGACTCCAGATTTGGCAGGGATGTAGTGCAGAGGACAGAGAAGTGCCTTTTATTGGCGTCACGCGAATCTGCCCATATTTTACTGAGATACAATTAAGAATATCACCATTTTCACCGTGGAATTCATTGCACCCTTTGGCTGAAGTTTTTATGGCACCTTACAGAGTTAGGTGATCAGCGTCCATTGAATTTCATAAGAACATAAGAATGGCCCTACTGGGTCAGACCCAAAGGTCCATCTAGCCCAGTATCCTGTCTTCCGACAGTGGCCAGTGCCCGGTGCCCCAGAGGGAATGAACAGAACAGGTAATCATCAAGTGATCCACCCCCTGTCGCTCATTCCCAGCTTCTGGCAAACAGAGGCTAGGGACACCATTCCTGCCCATCCTGGCTAATAGCCATTGATGGACCTATCCTCCATGAATTTATCTAGTTCTTTTTTTAACCCTGTTATGGTCTTGGCCTTCACAACATCCTCTGGCAAGGAGTTCCACAGGTTGACTGTGCATTGTGTGAAGAAATACTTCACACAATTTCAGTTGGATTTGCATGCTGAACTCCCTTAGATGCCTTTAAAAACTTCTTCCTACTAGCTCATGGGCTTCACTGAGCCTCCTGCATCGCTTTGAGACAAATGTATGCAGTGACAGCTCTGAACAGGACATAGACACCCTTGCTACTAAAATACCTTTTGGCACAGAGGAAGGCACACTGGCATAGGAGCCAGGACTCTGTGAGTGGAAGACTCATCTATTCCACGTACTGATATTAATAATTTTCTGCAATTCATCACCTTTCCTATTGAGCAAGGCAGGTATCATTCCCGGATGGGTAACTAAGAACACCCAGTGCACAAGTGCGCGGCTGGCAGAGCTGAGAATAGAAAGTAGGTGTACAATGTGGCAGACCCAAATTTCATCCACTCACCTGCCCTGCCTTTCAGAAGGATTATGCCATAAGTATGTGCTGGGCTGTGGCAGGTAGGCTAGTTCTACAGAGCCACAAAGTATGTTGAGACCCCCATCGTTAGATGAACGAGCACGATGTAATACAAATCACAATTGAAAAACAAATAGGACCCAGGAGTCCCAGTTCTCAGCCCTTTTCTAAATTTAACCTCTAAGATCACATCCCCCTCCCAGAGCCAGGAGGTCGACTGCTGTCTAGCATGCATCTGCATGTGATGGAATTGCGTTGTTTCTCCAGTCTTCTTTAATTAAAAACACCTTGGAAATTCCACTCAAAAAATGAATTTCAAGCCCATCAAGGCTATAAAGCAAATCGCTCATGGTCTTTAATCACCTGACCACACTCTACTTGTCGCAGGATAGTGGCACTATAAACTAAGGGATATGCTGATTATGGAAAAGGTTGTTGTCGGGAAAGGTGATAAAAGCAACCAATGTTTTGCACTTTGGCTGCCTTTTCTCAACGCTGTGGTCACGGGGCACATAAAGATACCTACTCACAGTGCAATGCCTCTTTTGCCACTACCCCCTCCTGCAGCAAGGATGTGCAGCATCAGTAAAGGCAGCCTGCGTGAGTGCTGTAGCGACATTGTAATGTCAACTGCTATATGCCAATAAAACGGGTACTGGGAAACCTTTCCAGTGTAGACACGGCCTTAGCAATCCTTGTACCATAGTGATGGTTTTGTAGGGAAGGTATTTTGGCCTAAGAGTTGGGAGATCTGGGTTCGATGCCTAGTTCTTCCACTGATGCCTTATTGACATTTAATCTCTCTGTGCATTAGTCCCTCATCTGTAAAATGGAGACATTTCTTTGTCCAGCTTATCTATTTAGATTGGAAGCTCTTTGGGGTAGGCACTGTTTTTCACTGTGTGTATGTATGTACAGTGTGAGGCACAACCAGGCACTACTTGAATACAAATAAGCAATACTTATTCTGAGTTGTTTGGTTTTCCTTGACTCTGCTACCCCCCAACCTCTAATATACCTCACCCACAGACCATGACTGCATCTGTATAACTCTACCCGCCGCTTCTTTTTCTTCGCTACCTGAGACTCTCTAAAATAACATCCTATCGGTTTTCCTACAAGCTCTCCTAGTGTTATAGACATTTGCACTTGTTTGACTTGCTTGCAGTTCTGAACAACATGGAAAATCAATGTAATCCAATGGCAAACCGATCAACAAAGAACAAATTCTGGCTGAGAAAGAGGTTGCCTAAGTATTTTGTCTTTTGTAGCTCCCATTGAAGTCCACAGCAAAACTAGATAAATTCATGGAGGATAGGTCCATCAATGGGAACTAGATAAATTCATGGAGGGTAGGTCCATCAATGAGAACTAGATAAATTCATGGAGGGTAGGTCCATCAATGGGAACTAGATAAATTCATGGAGAATAGATCCATCAATGGGAACTAGATAAATTCATGGAGGATAGGTCCATCAATGGGAACTAGATAAATTCATGGAGGATAGGTCCATCAATGGGAACTAGATAAATTCATGGAAGGTAGGTCCATCAATGGGAACTAGATAAATTCATGGAGGCTAGGTCCATCAATGGGAACTAGATAAATTCATGGAGGGTAGGTCCATCAATGGGAACTAGATAAATTCATGGAGGGTAGGTCCATCAATGGGAACTAGATAAATTCATGGAGGGTAGGTCCATCAATGGAAACTAGATAAATTCATGGAGGATAGGTCCATCAATGGCTATTAGCCAGGATGGGCAGGGATGGTGTCCCTAGCCTCTGTTTGCCAGAAGCTGGGAATGAGCAACAGGAGATGGATCACTTGATGATCACCTGTTCTGTTCATTCCCTCTGGAGCACCTGGCATTGGCCACTGTCGGAAGACAGGATACTGGGCTAGATGGACCCTTGGTCTGACCCAATAGGGCCATTCTTATGTTCTCCCTGGGCTCTTAAACATTCATTTTTCTGGTACAACAGCCACAGCCAGCTCTGCCTCTGTATTGTCAGAACCAGCTTTCTTAAAAGGTGAGGAGGGATTGTTGTGCTGTGTGGCTAGAGCACTCTCTAGGGTTGCAATGCAAACCTCACCATTTATTACTTCTCAAGGGTGGCTTCACACCCTGAACAAAACTATGCTCTCAGATTCACACTGTGGGTAGAGCGGAGCATGAAGCGGTTAAGCCACGGTCACATAGTCAGTGGCAGTGCCTGGACTAGATCTGGGAATCCTGACTCCCAGCCCCATGCTCTAACCACTAGTTAAGACACCGTGCTCATTGGCAAATTCTCTTTTGGGGCAGAGGACAGTAGCATCTAGTTCCCGGTAATCAACACCAAGACATTTTTATTTTAAATTAACTTGGTCATTTGTCAAAAATGGAAGCACATTTCACTCACCATAGCCTCAGTAACAGCTCCTTGATAGAGCCAGTGTCACCTAGTGGACAGACCGCTGGCCTGGGACTCAGATATTTGGGGTCTATTCCCAGCTGTGCTGCCGGGCGATCATGGGCAAGTCACATCACCACTTTGTGCCTCAGTTTCCCCATCAGTAAAATGGGGATGATGATACTGCCCTTGTGAGTAAAATGCTTTGAGATCTCCTAATGAAATGTGCTAGGTAAGCGGTAGGTGTTATTATTAACTGTCATCCTTATGCTTACTAAGTGCCTAGGTCCATGCTCCAGATCAATGCTGACTGTTCCTCCACTCCCAGATATCTCAGTGGAAGTGTAGGTTGAGTAAGCATTTAGCACTTTGCAGAGTCTAACCCACACGGCAGGGAGTTTTTCTCAGTCTGATTGTCACATCAGCCTTGCCTTCTGACTCCTTCCCACTCAGATAGCTGTGAGTCAGCATATTATCAAAGACACTCTGGGGAAAGTCCAGCCAGGTCTGTACTGAGCCGCTCTTCCTCGAAGGATGCAGCTTGGTTTTGCTGTCTATGTACTAGCACTTGCTGATTTACTTACAGAAAAGGGCCTTTGTACTTTGTGGCACTGTGGAACTAAATCACCTAGCAAATCCTCTTTTCCCCACTTGCAGTAGCAGGGGAGCCCTGAATTATGCAGCGATATCAATGAATATCAAAGCGAGTCTTGGTTCTACAGTGGCATCGGTGTATTTCTTAAACCATCCCGCAACATCTGGCGCTCTGAGCGCCCATCCCCACACAACACAGAGATTCTTAGTGGGACAGTAGCAGGGGGAGAACACTTTTGGATTTTCTGATATTTCTGGAATGAGCAAAACCATTGCAAAAAAGTGAAAGACACATTCACAGGCCTTAGATCATGGGGGTCTGCTCTTGTGTCTGCCAGCAGCAGCAAATCATTGGTGTAGCTGGATCAACGCAATCCCCGAGTTTAGACAGGCAAACCCACTATATGCCCCAGTGCAACTTAATCTGGTTCAAAGCAGAAATAAACAGCATCAGTGGAAATCACAGCTTACAACTGCTTTGCATGTCCACACTGCGGGTTTGCAGCAGCACAGCTATCCTGGTGGTTAAACCCCAGTGTAGATAAGGTCTTACCAACTGTAGACGCTCTAACCAGAGGTCTGGAAGACAGGGAGGGGGTATGAGAGGTGTACAGTGTCATCTAACCTTGTTAGACAGCATGGTGATGAAAAGCCAAAGCAGTACTGTAGCTATACTAGAGTGCCACCTGGTGTACTACCCCTGGAACTGCATTATTACTAGAGTATATGTAGGGCTGAGAGACTGTCATAGAATGCATCCGAAGAAGTGGGTTGTAGCCCACGAAAGCTTATGCTCTAATAAATTTGTTAGTCTCTAAGGTGCCACAAGTACTCCTGTTATTTTTATAGAATCATAGAATATCAGGGTTGGAAGGGACCTCAGGAGGTCATCTAGTCCAACCCCCTGCTCAAAGCAGGACCAATTCCCAACTAAATCATCCCAGCCAGGGCTTTGTCAAGCCGGGCCTTAAAAACCTCCAAGGAAGGAGACTCCACCACCTCCCTAGATAACGCATTCCAGTGCTTCACCACCCTCCTAGTGAAATAGTGTTTCCTAATATCCAACCTAGACCTCCCCCACTGCAACTTGAGACCATTGCTCCTTGTTCTGTCATCTGCCACCATTGAGAACAGCCGAGTTCCATCCTCTTTGGAACCCCCCTTCAGGTAGTTGTAGGCTGCTATCAAATCCCCCCTCATTCTTCTCTTCTGGAGACTAAACAATCCCAGTTCCCTCAGCCTCTCCTCATAAGTCATGCACTCCAGACCCCTAATCATTTTTGTTGCCCTCCGCTGGACTCTTTCCAATTTTTCCACATCCTTCTTGTAGTGTGGGGCCCAAAACTGGACACAGTACTCCAGATGAGGCCTCACCAATGTCGAATAAAGGGGAACGATCACGTCCCTCGATCTGCTGGCAATGCCCCTACTTATACAGCCCAAAATGCCGTTAGCCTTCTTGGCAACAAGAGCACACTGTTGACTCATATCCAGCTTCTCGTCCACTGTGACCCCTAGGTCCTTTTCTGCAGAACTGCTACCTAGCCATTCAGTCCCTAGTCTGTAGCTGTGCATGGGATTCTTCCGTCCTAAGTGCAGGACTCTGCACTTGTCCTTGTTGAACCTCATCAGGTTTCTTTTGGCCCAATCCTCTAATTTGTCTAGGTCCCTCTGTATCCGATCCCTACCCTCTAGTGTATCTACCACGCCTCCTAGTTTAGTGTCATCGGCAAACTTGCTGAGAGTGCAGTACACTCCATCCTCCAGATCATTAATAAAGATATTAAACAATACCGGCCCCAGGACCGACCCTTCTCAGCAATAAGAACCAGGAATACATAACAGGCAGGGCCGGTGCAACCATTTAGGCGACCGCCTAGGATTTGGGACGCGCCATTTTCGGCCGGATCTTCGGCCGCCCCGGTCGCCGCCGGCATTTAGGCGGAGGGAGCTGGGGCAATGGAGCGCGGGGAGGGCCGCCTGCAGCAAGGGGGGGCGGCACGCAGGGGAACTCCCCGCCCCAGCTCACCCCTGCCCCGCCTCCTCCCTGAGCACACCGTCGCTGCTTCACTTCTCCCGCCTCCCAGGCTTGCGTCGTCTAAGCTGATTGGCACTGCAAGCCTAGGAGGCGGGAGAAGTGAAGCAGCCACGGCGTGCTCGGGGAGGAGACAGGGCAGGGGTGAGCTGGGGCGGGAGGGTGTCTTGGGGGGGGAGCTGCCGTGGGGGGGGTGCCTCAGGGTGGGGAGCTGCCCGCGGGGGGGCCGCCTCAGGGTGGAGGGGGGTTGCTGCCGTGGGGGGGGGCGCATCAGGGCGGGGGCTCGGGGACGGGGGGGGGGCGCAAGGTGGAAGCTTCGCCTAGGGCGCGAAGCATCCTTCCACCGGCCCTGATAACAGGGACTTACCAGCTGGAAGAGCAGAAGATACAGCAAACAGCAGCTAATTACAAAATGGCCCCTCTAAGATTGCAGCTGTCTGGCTCCGCTCAGTTTAAAAGAACAGCCCCAGAAAGCCATGCTGGGGGGCAAGGGATAAACGTCCCTACAAGAAGGGAACCCTGGGCTGGTGAAAGTTATGTGGGACCAGGGTGTCACTTAGAAAGAAGCTCCTGGAGATAGGGCCCAGTATTGCTATCACCGTTGTATTCCAGGAGCCATGTGTATACAAGAGTGAGGAAACAAAGGATGCTGTGTCAAAAGTCTTAGTGATAGTCCTTTCAAAACAACCAGGCTAGCCCTGTAGCTTTGTAGTGAATATTCAAAGCCACCATGCAAAAAACCAAATCTTATCCTTGGGCTCAGTGTCTAACTTTCCAGATGATCAGGGGCTGGGAGCGTTGTGAAAACAGTTCTCACCTGCCCCAGTAGCTCCAGGGCTACCGACTGTACCCAGCACTGAAATCACTTGTAGGCATTACTTGCCACAACTTCAGGTGGGGGTGGAAAGGTGTTTTGATACAGCGTTTTTGGTATTACATTCCAACATAATCACACTGCCTCAGGAGCCTGCCCTTTTAGCTCCGAGGGTCCCCAGTTCAAATCCTGCTGCGGTGGCCATCCCAGCTAGAACATTGCACAACCTTCCCCACCCGCTCCTATAATAGACCCATGTTCTAATCCTTGCTCTGACTCCTGGTGAGCTGGTGCTAGTGTTGTGCGTGTGGTGCCTGGCTCAGAGAGGATAAGGGCCCTATTACTAGTGTCAAGTGAAGGAAAATGTCTTTACCTCAGGTGGTTGAGGCCTATCGCATGGGAGCTAGAAGATCAAGGTTCCAGTCTCAGCTCCCTAACTGAGTGAGTGTTAGTTGCGTCTCCTCTCTGAGGCCTACTTTCCCCATCTGTTCTTGGCAATCCCAGCCCTCACAGCTGCGAGAGGTTGATGCTCGGAGTGTGGGGAATGTGCGCGAGTTTGAACTGGGTACGGTGCTTTGGGAGACCATTTGTATAAAAGACTCCATAGAAAGTGAAGCTGTATTCAGTGTGTCACATCCTTGTTCACAGGTTCTGTCTGAGGAGATGAAGCTCACTTTGGGCCTAGAAATTAGGTGGCTGGGTGCTGAAAGTTGAGCACCTACCACTGCATTCAGGCACCTAAGAGCTAAATTAGTGCTGATTAAAGTGAGTGGGAATTGAGGGCACTCAGAAGCTCCCAAGATCTGGTCATAAGAGAGATGGGAACTGCCCCAGTCATCTCAGTGGGCACAATTAACTGTAAAGCCTTATGAAAAATTAAATATCAACATTGTTAACCATTTTATTACTGATGTCTTCAGCAGAAACAACCAGCTACCATGGGATTGTGGGCCGTCTGAGCAGAGAATCCGCAACCTAACCCTTGCTTTTCATGCTGTCTAATTTGCTAACTGTTATTATTTTCCTTTGGTCCATCATTTGTGAGCTTGGTTCCTGATTGTGATCTGCATTTGTATCCAAGTAAGGAGAGGGATGGGGTCTGCGCTAACAATACAGAGAAAGCCACCACAGAGATGCAGCTCAAAGTCTAAACCTAAATGTAGGACAGGAATGCTCCAATCCCAGCTGCGGGGGAAGAATGTCTTCAATTGTGAAAGTCTTGGCCTCAGATCTTTGACCCAAACAACCAAAATGTTGCTGACTCGACCAAGTGCACTCGCTTCATGCGATGGGAATCGAAAGTTTGGGCAGCGTAATTAGGTTAAACTGTTTTCTTGATAGTACCATATTTGCATATTGCACAGCCGAGCTTCAGATTTTATCTGTAAATAAGCCCAATTTGGGGCCTCTAGCCATGCAAATCAATGGGAGGAGGGACTGTCTAGGCAGACTTGGGTGTCAGGTGGATAATTGCCCGGTGACAGGCCCTAGAAATAAAGGCCGCCAACTGGATCTCATAGCAGCTATGCCAAGAAAAGGGCAAATGTGGTCTTTCATTGAATAGCAAGAATGTTATCCCGGCGCTCAGGAAACATAGTGATGTTAAGATATAGCTGTACATTTCACTCATCTACTTTTTGCCACCATGATTATTTGCATCTGGGGAAACACAGAGTGATTACAGCTGGGTGGGAATTTTGCAAACAAATTGTCTTTTATCGGAGAGGCAAAAAAAATGACCTTTTTTTCAGAAATGAAACATTTTGCGAAGCCAGATAGTTTTCTTGTGGCAATGCTTAACTTTTCAAAAGTTCTTAATAGAAACTGCAGTTTTTTTTAAAAATAAACTAGCCTATTGGGCTTTTGGCCTTCATTTTTCAATTATTAATTATTATTATTTTATTAATGAATATTATTATTTGCACTACAGCAGCACTTTGGAGCACCAGCCAGGGACCAGGAACCCACTGTGTTAGGCACTATACAAACACAATACAAAAAGACAGTCACAATCTTTTAGTTCTTGCTCTTCTTCTCCTTGTACATTTAGGCTTCCCACACAGTTGTCTTCTTCGGACTTTGTGTTCTAACATCCTTATGTTCCGCCGTCATTGAACCTTAGTGTTTTGTGTTTGGCTGTTCTTATTACACCTCCCTTCTTTTTTTGTGTAATTGTGTGTTCAGTCATTAAGCCTTCTTTGTGTTCAGTCATCGACGTTGCTGGTTTGGTTTTGCTGCCTTGCTGATTTTGATTGGACAGCTCAGCCCCCCGGGGGGATTTTTTTTTTTTTTTCAAAATCAAAGTGTCTTTTTGAAAACCTTCGATTTCAAACTAAAAAAAAAAATATCATTTTTGAAAATGAAAAAATGTCTGTGACATGGTGTATCTACCTCCCACTGGTCCCGCAGGGGTTAATGTGCATTGTGGGCTGAGGAAGCCACGCCCCTCTGTCCCTGCTGGGCATGCTAAGTCTGGAGACAGAGTATAAAGAGAAGCAGCCCTGCTCACTTGGGCCGGACCACCAAGGAGGAAGGATGTGTATTGCAAGCTGCCTCCAGAGAGCTGCGGGAGCCCCGGTCGACACTGACCAGGCACGCCAAACCCCAGGAGGACCCCGGACTGCCTGCAGAGACCTGGGAGGGAACTGAACCTGTCGGAGATCTGTCCAGCTGAAGACCCCAGGGACCAAAGGACCCGCAGACTGCTGCACTGAAAGACAGGATAGGAAGTGGCCCAGGGGAAATAGACACTGGCCCAGCCATAGGACCGTGAAACTTGTCAGCGTGTTGTGGTGGGATCCCCACTGACCCAGTGGCGGAACCAACCGCCACTGTTTGGGCCCTGGGCTGGGACCCAGTGGAGTAGGGTGGGCTGGGTCCCCCTACCCTCTACTACCAACCCCATCCCTGGGGTGGCAGCCTCCCCACATTAGGCCTGTGTTTCTCTGCTGTCTGCCAGAGCTAGGACAGCAGGCTGTTTGCTGCTCCACCCTGCCTGAGGGCGAGCACCCCAGACTGCATGTTTGTTGCTCTACCCTGTCTGAAACCCTAAGACTGAGCTGGTTTGGTGCTCCACCTGGCTTGAAGGTCTGAGACCCTGCGTAGTGGCCCCAAAGAACTCTAACCACTAGGTCACACTGCACTGAGAGAAAGGGTAGCCCAAAGAACTATCGCTAGGCCACACTCTCCCATTTTTGTGGGTTAGGCCATCAGAGCGACTCTAGCAGCTGGGGAGTAAAGCCCCCCGCCAACCGTACATGACTGGACATCCCTGGGTGTATCTACCCCATGACAATGTGCAATAAAAATTATGCAGAAAATGTCAAACAACAAATCCATTCTATTTTGAAAACTAACAGGATGAAAATGAGTTTGGGGATTTTCAACCAAGGTAACAATCTAATTATGTGGGTATAGATAAAAGGGCATGTGGAGGGGGAGAACCTAGTGTGGATGTAATTATACTGATATAAAAAGTGCTTATGGTGATATAGCTTATTCTGGTTTGGTGTAATTGTGTCTATTCTAGGGTTTTTACCAGTATAACTATGTTGTAAAAAATTACATCCCTTACCCAATATAGTGACACCAGTAGAACTTCTATGTGCCGTCCAGGCTTAAATAACAAAGAAGTGAAATCCAGGGAAGGTGAAAATGCAAGTTAGTGCTACTGCTGAGACTACAGTAAAGATTTAGGTCTAAATTGTGCTTGAGTAGTTAGTTACATCCACAACCCCACAACGTCTCACTGAAGCCAATAGGTCTATTTGTGTGAGTAATTGCATCGAAGTGTGTAAGGAGTCCATAATTACACTGGCTTACCTCTGGGATCGAGGCAAAATGTGTTACACTTGCTTGTTCTCTGCACCAAAAATAGCAGGATGGGATCAAAATGTTTTCCATCAGGGACAGCCAATCTTTTTACAAAGCCTGGGACTCAAAAGTTGCTTTATTACAGATTTCTTTCACCCTACTCCAACTGCCTGGAAAAGTGAAGAATTAGGCTAGTTCTACCATACACCCTTTCCCCTTCCCGTTTTCCTATGTATAGAAAAGAGTTTAAAGTAGAAGTGGCTGAAAAGCAAGTACTAAATCATTTTTAGAAATTTCAGCTGGTTGGAAAACTGAGGAAAAAATAGAC
The DNA here is from genome assembly GCF_028017835.1 of Emys orbicularis. Taxonomy (NCBI): domain Eukaryota; kingdom Metazoa; phylum Chordata; order Testudines; family Emydidae; genus Emys; species Emys orbicularis. The sequence goes on along the minus strand of NC_088685.1, from coordinate 13,754,561 downwards.
AATTTTTCATTGCAATAGTTGAGCGATTCATCAAAAAAATCAACATACAAAAAAAGTAAGACTGACCGGTGACATGAAGCCTATCAAAGAAGGGTCAGAAAAACTTGGACAGAACCATTTTCCATTGGAGAATGCAGTTCTATCTAAATCAAAAAGCTTCAGAAAATTGTGTAGATTTGCTGACATTTTGTTTTGGAGGGGGAAAAGTTCTGCTAATGTTGAAACATCCTATTTGGCCATTTGGGGAATGAAACATTTTAATTTTTTTAAATTTTAAATTGTATTAAATGTTTTAATTGACTTGAAACAAAAAAAGTTACCGGAATTTTCTTTCACAGAGAATTTTGAAATTTTCAGGTTTCATCATGAATTTCAAACGAATTTCAAAACCTCTGCTCCTGTGCTGAATGGAATGTCTATTCTTGACACAGCTCTACAGGTCACCTGTGACCCTTGTGTGTGAAAGGCAGAGCTGGTCAAAAAAAGTAGGAATAAAAAAATCATGAAAATATTCAAACATCTTTACTGTTTTTATATCAATTTTTTTTTTTTTTTTTTTTTTGAAAATTGAAACATTTTGATCAGCTGGGGAGGAAGGGGGGTGTTTGTCCAAATTTGAATTTTCAACAAAAAATGTCTTCAAAAAATCCAAATCAGAAAAATTTCAACCAGCTCTAATGAAAGGAGTTTGGCTGTCTCAGTCCAGTTCCTGGTGGGCAGATGCCCATGTCCCCAAAACCACAGCCATGATTGGCGCTAACTAGGAAAGATTAAATAGATATAGGCCCTGTCAATACTAGGCCCGTGTCTACACTAGAAGCATTTTACTGGTATAGGAATACCAGTTTACTACACCAGCACTCCTAATGTGGAAAGAGTTATACTGGCTGTGCCTTTACCAGTATAGCTTATTCCACCACCACCATGAGCAAAACAAGCTGCCTTGGTCAAAGTGTGATTTTGGTGGTACGACTGCCTCTATGCTAGGGGCTTTTGGACAGAAAACTCTGTTGGTCAGATATCAGACTAGCATAGCTAATCTGGCAGAAATCTGCAGTGTAGACATAACCTAAGGGCATTCACAGAAGCACAATTTTCTACTATCCCTCTGTCCCGTTGCTAGAAGAGCAGCCTTTTCTACAGCTGTTGTAGCAAGACCATTTAACAGCTCTCAGCAACAGTCTGGCAATCCCTTGCCTTTGTGATCTGGATTAAGAGTGAGCATGGGCAAAAGGAGGAATAAATGGTTTATTGAGATATCTGGGTCTCTGGTGTGAATGTAGTCCAGGCTGACAGGGACCATCAGGCTCTTTGGCTTAGATGAATTCAGTTGGGGATGGTGTGGTCTCTTAGTTTCTATTGGATCAGTGTCCACCTCAGCAAAGTCACTGCCACTGCTGGCCTCTTGCTGGCAGTCTCAGCAGAGAATAATGGAATGGATGCAGACAGGGCCCCAGAGACTGCTTTTCACATTCAGGGATGGGGCACTCTGATAGAGAACAGTGCAGGGAAAGCGGTGCCTGTGCTGGAGACAGAGTATGTCAATCTGCAGCACTGCAAATGTGGCACCATTCTCAAATACTACGAGCCTTGAAAGAGAGAGAAGTGCGTCCTTCTCTGCTGATTTATCTTCCTAAACCCACCCCCAGGATTTTACACCAAATACTGACTCCAGTCCTGTCTTGCTGTCAGTCAGCAATTAACCCACATCTGCTGACTCTGAATCACTGACAACCCCCGTACAGACCTCTGGTCTAAACCCATCAGACTGCAGGTTAGACGAAGAATGTCTGACATATTGAGAATGGGTTCCTCCCCCCCACACCCAAAATAGCAGCCAGCGTACAATACAGCAAAGGGTCTCCATACAACTGCATACCCAAGACTCAAAATGAGTCCCTTTTCTCTGGCATGCAATGGAAAGCAATATGAGATACTGGAGATCAGCCACTCATCAGTCTGTACAGCTGCATCTAGGAAACTGCAGGCATCTGTTTAATTGTTAACATGAATTTACAGTCAGAGGAGCAGTGATTAGTGACACTATGGGTCTGTCTAGATTAGAGTTTATAGTTCTGTTCTAACTCAGATTTATCAGCTATTGTAAATTCTAATCTAGACACATCACAAATGTTTGTACTTTACCCGAGGCTGAGTCCTGGGATAAACCACAGATATTTGCATCCTGGAACAAACATCTGCAGCAGAGGTGACACATGGGGGGGAGGGTGCTTGTGGGGTCATGTCCCCCCCCCCAGATTTCTTGGGATGCCTCTCACTGGGACACCTAGAGCGAAAAAGCAGCAACTCCCCCGATGGCAGCACTCACCATGTGTCCATGCAGTGCGGGGAGGAGGGGGCAGCTGGCTGAGCTCCCCTCACCTCCCCTTGCTACATGGGGCTGCTTCTCCTTTCCTGATGCTGGAGTCCCAATGCTGCCTGCTTTGCAGACCCCCCACCCCATCAGAACCTTTCAAATGTGCCCACCCACCCCCATCCAAATGCCGCCTCTGGGGTGGCATTTACCGTTATGTTAGTTAACCTGAGTTAACTGGGAATCAGTTCCACCAATAGCCACACACACGAGTCCAGACATACCTGGTAGGATTCCACATTCTCTCTCGCTCAGTGACACCTGGCTCTTGTTTGCTCCCTTCACCAAAGATATTTCCTGACTGCCAGCAGCACAATCTGCAGCCTCTCTCCTGTCTCTATTGGCTCTGCATGGTGAGCAGTGGCAAACATCTGGGTGACAGTTCAGTAAGCAAAGATGTCTCAAAGAAAACCAAAAGCAGCCACAATCCCTGCCCCACTAAAATCATCTCTGCTGTCAAAGTCAGTGAGGCCAGGATTTCACCCTGGAAGTGGAACTGAGCAAGTATTGCCTTCAAATGCCGAATGACTGTTCTATTTGTGCCTGTGACACAGAGGCACATGTGTGGTTCACCACTTTATCAGCAGCTCTTATCAGGCCCAACAAACTCACTACATCTCACGCACTTGTCATACTCTGTGTCTAAAAGGTGGCATGTAAGATGTTCCTTGGAAAATTAATAACTCACTGATCATTAATATTCTTGCATGATGTATGCAGAGGGTGTGTACAAAGACTTATAAATATGTGCTAGGTATATTCTAAAAATGTCTTTGGCAAGCAATGCACAAGCCCTGTCTGCCGTAGACAACAGAATGTGTATTTGCTTTTCTGACCATCCTAGTCTTCAGGCAGAGACAATGAAAGTCTATTTACTTATCAGGTAAACAAAGCTAACAAGTGGGGGAAGAGACTATACCCCGGTGTCTATACCCCAGCCGGACAGAGAAACTTGGGACATGTTTACATGTTCAGCACTCCAGCTGCGCTGCTGCAGCGTGGCTGGTGAAGATGCTCTATGTCGACGGGCGAGAGCTCTCCTAGCGGCATAATGAAATCACCTCTACAAGCGGCAGAAGCTACGTCAGCAGAAGAAGCGCTCCTGTCAACATAAGCGCTGGTGTGGACAGCGGTATGTCGGTGTAACTGATGTTGCTCAGGGGTGTGATTTATTCACGCCCCTGCTGCGACACAAGTTCTGCTGACAAACTGTAGTGTGGCTATAGCCTTGGTCTGGGTTTTACTTTTCAAAGGTTTACTGGCCTATAATGACAGGGGGTCTGAACCTCAAAAGATAAGTAATTGAATCAAATGATTGTATACAATACTACTGTATTTAAAAGTGTATCAAGTAAGATCTTTTAAAGCTAATGACACACTGGTGATTAATATCACTGTGAAATGTCTGTATTAACATTCTGTGAGGAAATATAGATACTTAATGATATTATGCTTTCAAGTCTGATCAAACACAGGGAGAAACCGGTTCCCTCCCAGACAGGAGGGAAGGCAGCTATCTACCTGTTGGCAATGAAAATAAGGAAGGCGTGATCAAAAGCAATGGAAGACTTATTTACATAGAAAGCAACAGGGAGATGTGAAGTTCATAGGAAAGGAAGAACAGCATGAGGTCATCCTGAGCTGGGGACAAACCAGTGAGCTTGGCAAGAGATGAGGGGAGAGGAGAATCCATCTTGGCATCTATCACTGGACAGACAAGGGGCCACACCTCATGCAAGTTGAGAAAGATGTGTCCTTCAACCAAGGAGGGGTTGAAGTCTCTGAGAACTGAATATAAGAGGAGAACCTACTTCTGCAAGATCTTTCACCTAGAAAAACAAGAGAAGCCAGCAGCTTGTACTTCTGTGGAAAGTCCTGACTGAGGAAAAGTCAGCCATGGCTGGAAAGAAGAAAGATTGGTAAGAAATGTTGAACAAAGCCTGTAGAGTGCTAGATTACGGTTTAGACTTTTAGATGGCATTTTCACTTTTATTTGCTTGTAACCATCTCTACTTTTATTTCTTGTACTTGGCACCACTTAACCTATGTCCTTTTCTTAATAAGCTTGTTTTATTTTTACAATAAACCAACTCAGGGAAAGGGTGTTTCTCCCGTTTACATTAATAAGCTGTGATATGCTTTTGTCTCTTTCAAGGAACAAACAAACCTTAAGCTCTCTCTGAATGGTCCAGGAGCAGGCTTTGCTCGCAGAGCACAGAGTTTTGGGAAAATTCAGGATGGTGCATGCTTTGGAGTCACCTTGCCAAGTTGTCAACCAAGGTCTGGTGGAGACCAGTGGAAGTCTGTGGTATTGCAGGCAACCTCCTGGATACAAAGTGTGAGACCAGAGCTGCCCAACAAAGACATAAAATGCATGCTTGTTGTTGACTGCAGGCATCCCAAGCACAGAGCTATTGTAGCAAAGTTTTAAGGCACTTATGTGGTACAGGGTAAGAGGTGACAACTCCACCAGTTTGGATGCACCCCAGAACATGACAATGCCCCTAGTATTCATTTGCACAATACTAGGAGCACAAATAGAACAATCATTTGGAATTTGAATTAATTTGAACATAGCACTTGGTCAGCTCCACCCGCTGGGTGAAATCCTGGCCTCACTGAAGTTAATGGCAAAGATCCCAGCAAACAGGCTTTCCCTTTGCCCAGATGTTTGGTCTGATTTTATTTGTTACTGTTTATGATGGATTAATGCTGCTAGCTCGCTGTTGTTTGTTACCAATATATTTGCTGTGTCAGGAGCCTAGAACTTTTCCTGTGGGCTTTATTTTAACTTATTGTTTAAATCTAAATAAATACCAATTAAAGGTACTAGCTAGCATAAGGGTGACTGAATCTGACCCACAGAGAACAACTGAACTACTCCCATAAGGCATAATATAGTGTCATTCATGTACCAAATGCCATACGTAGTGCTTTGTTAGTCAGTTTTCAAAAGGGATTGGACAGAGTAACACTTTTGAGCCTAGAGGAGCCATCTCTAAGTGAAGCCGTCTCAATAGTTATTTGTAGTTGTTAGACACTGTGCCTAAAATATACCCATCCCAAAACATTTAATAGTTGCTGATCTCATTGGCATCAGTGCAAAAGCTGACAAGCCCCTGCTGCAAGCACATCTGCTTTGAAAGCCCATGAAGCACCACTTTCTAAGCCACCCCTCAAGAAAAAGTGTCTGTCCATGTGTGCAGAAGCTAGCGTGTTGGGTGCAGAGCTTCCAAACACAGCTAAGTTACATGCCCTCTGCTGAGCAGAGTCCAACCCCACAGAATATCCGCATCGTAAGGCACACCACTGGAGAGACACGACCTTGACATTTTATTATTTGAATAAGTATTGTAGCATCCACTGAACACAAGGCTGAGACAACAGTTAGACAAAGGAAAAAAGCAGTATTAGCTGTACAGAGAGTGAAATACCAAGGACCACTTTCAAAAGCCACTCCTGCTGAGAGCCCTTTACAGAGAGTTACTAATACAATTCTGATAAACCTTGCACCAACACTGCTAGGCAAGTACTGGTACCATGAGAAAGTTACTCAGCACAGGTTCCATTGTACACAAGTCATCTGAAACATAACTCTGGGTGTATGGTTGTGGAGCTTTCTAGGAATAGATAATCATCTCTTTGTGTATAAGCCTATTACACCATATAAGGCAGAAGCCCAAATCTTCAGTCTTACAAATCACTGGCCAAAAGGGAGTTAGTAACACTTTACATCCTTCTCTGCTTGCCCTTGGAGAGCAGTGATAGAAGCGAGCACTAATTCAGCTGACAGTGCTTATGGAGTCGCTGGGTAAAGTTTTCATAAGTGCCTGAGTCCTGTTAACTTTCAGTGGGACTTGGTGCTTAAATCCCTTTGAAAATTAATGGGACCTAGGCTCAAAAGCACCTAAAACAATTTAGGGAACCTTTACTTTGTTTCCACTATTAGACATGGCTTTCAATGTATCATGTGTCTTGTTCTACTCATTTTAAAGGCAGAACTGTTATTGATGTGGATGAGAACTCTGGACAGATCTGGAATCACATGTATCCCTTAGAAACTCTGCAGCCTTAAATGCCTTGATATGTAGAACCCTGGTTGATATTGAAACATGTTACCAACTTGGTAACCTTTCCAAACCCTGTCACCAATCTGGCTTTGAAATTCCAGATAGGGCTGTGAGATTCATTCATCCTTGGCTTCTCTCACCTACTACCCAAGGCTAACATTGCACAGCAGGAAGAACCTTTGAATCACATCTGCCAAGTCAAACCTGCCTACTCCTGGGAGTGTCAATTAAGATCCAATTGCAGAATCGTTGTTCAAAATGGTCCGAATATCACAGCTCAGGTTGAGTTTGCAGCATAAGTATTCAGGGAAAAGGACAAATTATCTTGACTCGTAAACTAAGCAGATTCAGGTCTTGAATCACTAGAGATTATGGAACCCAATGTCATTTTGACGGTCATTTTCCTAAGTGCATATTAATATCCCATTTAAAAACCGTAAAGTATGAGAATTTATAAAACTGTCGCCACCAAATGGTGAATTTGTGCATTGCCACTGTAAAAAGTAAAAGTAACACTTTAGGCAGACATTTAAAAGAAATGGAAGTGGGGTTTAAAAGGACCACTTCGGAATGAGAAATCTGTGCTACGTGAAAGTGTATAGCAAGAACTTGTATCCTGAACTCTCCACACGGAGATAAAAATCCCAAATCAATCTCAACTATTGTGTCCTGAATGAAGCTCATTGGCAGTTGCATACAGCTGAGGCTCACCTCAAGCACATTTAGAAGACAAGTAATTTGTACGTAAGGGCTTTTTGCTACTCATAAAACCAAAAACATTCCAATGGTTTTGGAATCAAACTAACCAAAACAGACTGTGGATCCCCAGGCCTTCAAGAACCAGCTTCTTTATTCCTTCTCAAGCTCCATGAGGCAGTACAGAGCTACTGCTGCAGAGGTCGCCAATTCCAGCTTGGGCTACAAGTGGCAGAAAGTTCAGTTCTGCCAAGTAAAGCATTCAGGATGGGTCTGAGGACTCAGAGGAGAAGAGTTTCCAATGCCAATTCATAAGAATTTGGCATCTCCCACCCCGAAACTCAGATTAAGAAGATGATGTCATCAGACATCATGATCTGATTATCGTCTTGCATGCGCTCCAATGCCACCTTGACCTCAGCTGCCGAGAAGGGGTCAGGGTTGTCCCGGTTGATGGACTCCATCAGGCTCTTCAGACCCACAGACTGTGCATGGGCAGCTCTGAACACCTCCAGGAGACCAGCCTTGAAAGCTTTCAGCCTAGCCAAGCAGGAGGAAAGGCAATTAGAACCAGAAGCTAGACTCAGATCATTCTTCATTCCCAGCCATTAGTTCTTCCCCAGAGAGTGAGTCACAGCTCCCAGCACGAGACCAAAGATTGAGGACTATAGCACCTGCAACCTATCTTGGGAATTTTTAAGGGGGCTTATCACCTTAGTGCCTTACCTGCCAGCCACGTGAGTCAGGGTCAATGGTAACTGCTATCTGACAGAGTGTCTTCCAAGCAGCAGAATTCCAAAGTGCTTTACAAACTAGATAGAATTCCTGCACCCGACCCGGAAATGCTGTTCAGGACAGGAAGCAAATAATACTCCAATTGAACTGCAGGTGGTATTTTACCCAATTCGGAATCTGGTCAGCTCATAGGAGTTAAAGTCCCCTAAATCTTGAGACAGCTATTACAACCCCATGCCATATTAAATGTATGAATGGTTTATGCAGGATTGTGTTCTACTCCACGGGGGAAAGGTCACCACAGCTCCACCAAGAACTAAAAACAGTGGGGTGATTAAGGCAAGTCACTAAGACTGTAAAACTTCCCCGGAGAAGGACCCTCTTCTGGAATGGTTTGGTTCAAACTGGGTTTGCCAAAGCCCAAGCAAGAAAGAATGAATGTGGGATACATAAACAGACCCAAGGCTTCAGCAAACAGACAGCGACAACTCTCATGGAAGGGTTGGAAAGGACGTTGGCCTATCAGACTCCCCATGTGGGAGACAGGTGAATTCTGACAGGGTTAGTAAGCACGTACGACCTGTCATTCGATATGTTTTCTCTGTAATGCTTTTACTCAAAGAATAAAAGTACTTTGCTTTGGAAGAGCTGTTTCGTGACCTGTAACAGTCTTTGGTGACAATGCAAAGCCCAGGTGCTGGCCTTAAAGCAGACTGTCTGGCTGGAGCTATCACAGTGTAAGGCAAGGAGCTGGGCTGCCTTACAACCACCAGTTAGAAGGGAGTGGGATGTGGGACCCTGCCCAGAGACACGGGATGGCTGGAGACCTGAGAACACAGGGGTTACAGACACTGAACTGTCACAAAGAGTGCCATGTGACCCTTACATCTGCCCTAAGTGGCAGCAAGCACCTCAAACAACACAGTCCCCCCTGCTTAGCACCATGTGGGGCAAGGGCTTGGCACTTAATCAGAGGTGCTAAATGGGTCACCCATACCACTTCCTGGGAATTCACCAGAGGTTTCCCATTCAAATACTGCTCTAGCCCGAGTTTATAAAGCTTAAGGAGATTTAAGCCAAGATGGGGCTATGGATGCATAATATAGTAATTAACTTCCACCTCAGGCAGACGTAGTGCCCAGAAAAAGCACTGCACTCTGGGTGTATCTGAGCGCAAGATACCACTGGAGCGCACGCAGTTCCCTGCCACTTGGAACCACAGGCTCAGGTGAGACTTGCAAGTCCAGAGCTGGTCTCCTTATTCTCTTACTCTAAGGGATGGAAGTCTTCCAACACCCAGTCTGCTCCCCCAGCTGGAGTTAAATCCCATGAAGATGGAGTACATTATCCTAATTTCTGTCTGCAATGTAAGCCCCTACCCTACCCACCCCCCAAAAAAGACTCAATATATTGCTAGCTGGGCAAAGAACCTGTTATCCTACAGGGGGCTGGCTCAAATCCACCCAAGCCAGTAATGACCAGGAGTTGCTACCATCCAGATGCCTATCTGAAGTGATTCAGGGGGCTAGTTAAGTATCCGCATCAAAGGCAGCCTTTCTATACACACTCAGCAGGAAGGGGAAGGTCTGGACTATACCTCCTTTTCCCCCCAAGCAGGGAGAGAGGCCACACACGGTGGGTCAACTCACACTGCGCCTGATCGGACTGCACCTGTTTTGTGACCATCAATCAGTATTTTATTTAAAAGGAAGAGTGGTGAATCCCCCAGGATTTCCATCTTGGTTTCTGGATAAGAGTTTATTTGATGCTAAGCCACAGAGCTGACCCCTTTGAGATCCAATGACATAACTCCCCATGGCTTCTTTAGCCCACCACTCACCTTGAGTCAGCCAACTCGGTCTTTTTGCTCCCTCCAGTCTCTGCAGGTTCAGGGGTCTTTGGGGTATGTGCCTGGACTGGAAGCAGAAAGCGAAGATGAGACAGCTGGCAACTGAGAGCTACACGTCATCCCCCCAACGCCTGCGTGCACACAAGATATAGTAGCATATGCTGCAGCAACCAGGAGATTACTACCATCTTTTAGCCTGGATCTGTACAGCATCTTGTAGAGCGTGGCTGCTGCTAACTTCTTTCCAGAGCAAGGATATTATTCCTTCCATGTAGTTTTACAGTGGCTAATTAGTCTTGCTGTTAATTCAGTGTCTAGCACAACGGGACCCTGAATGGGGCCCTGGGATGCTACTATAGTAATTAATAGCCACTCTCTCACAAAATCCATGCAAGGAATAATGCCATTGGTACACACTGGTGATATCCATAGCCGTATCTGATTTCTGTAGTGGTTACATTCAGACGTTTGGGGAAATGGGAATATGACGATGACACAGCATTGCTCCCTATGGCATACCACCCTGGTACACGGTTTGGATTTCAGAGGTCTCTAGCACTCAGGTGCCCATCATGGCCAAGAAACTGTTCCACAGCCCAAGAGATCTCCTTCCCAGGAAGACTTGCCCCATGCACACTCTTTGAGATGGGAGCAGGGTCTTCATCCATGGTTGGACAGTGCCTAAAAACAGCCGCCCCTTGACAGTGGGCCCTTGTAAAGCACAGCATGAATTTAGAGTGCAACATCAACGTGTACTGACAACGGTAAACTTTTGCTAACAGCAAGGGCTGCTATATTCTGGACCAGTCTCCCAAGCAAAGTGGTGGAAGCCCACTTCCATACAGTCCCTTGTGCACACAGGATCCAGGAAGAGAGGGAAAGAAAGCCACTCACCTTCCGGCATTTCCTCTTCCGTGTCACTGAAGTCATAGGGGTCATAAGACTCCCCCTCCTTGGCTTCCTGATCCCCAGGGCGTGCCTTCTTCCTCCTGCAGAGCAACAGAAAGTTACTGCCACTCCTCACCACTCTAGGCAACAGCCTCCAATGCCACAAGGGAGGCACTTCACACCTCTAACCACGGGGTGGGGATATAGCTAGGCCACCTGCAGATTGCTGGTGAACTCAGTGCATCTCTTCAAACACTGAAGACACCTGGGCTGGTTCTGGTAACAAACAAGGAGCAGCCCTGAGGCTGGCCAAAGCATTTGGAAGTTTATAAAAAGATTCAGATTTCCACCCCCCCAAAAGACATGACATTTTCTAAAGCTTTCCCCTCTGCCCCCAAGTCCCAGACAGAGGTTCCAAGCCTAGAGCCAGCTGGTGAAATACCCTCTAGCCAACAGCCTCTAGGGAGTTAGCTTTGTTAAATGCAGTCTGACATCTCCAAGAAAATCCATTCCTGGGGTTGTTTCTGCACACAGATGCGGCTGGTCAATTTCACAGTCTCTCCCACCCAGTTGGTTTCGCCAGTCCCAGCTAGTGCTCCCTCCCAACATGCATCTCCAGCCCTCCCCAACACACCTCTTTTTCCTTCTCTCGCCACCCTCTGGTTCCTCTTCCTCTTCAGTCTCTGTATCATCCTCCGCCTGCTTCTTGCGTTTCTTTTCTTTCTCCAGCACCTGCAAAAGGGAGCCAAACAACCCAAGCCAAGCAGATTAACGGGAGAGTCAACCCCTCAGGCATTTGATACATGCTGAGTCTCCAACAGAGAAGTCACAGCAGTGGTCTGGGAACAGAAGGTATTTTACGGAGCAGTGGAGATCTCAGAGTGTTGTGTATCTTAATTAAGCCTCAGCACCCCAAGATGTAGCTAATCATGCCCGTTTCACACAGGGAAACATGCACAGAGGTGGATTCAGCTGCCCACAGTCAGCAGCATAACCGGAAATAGAACCCAGGAGTTCTGACACCCAGTATTCCAAAATTACTACAATACTTACTCCTATGGAACCTCCTGCTGCAGTCTCTAAGCACCATGACACAGGATTAAGTCAACTTGCCACGAAAAAGAGCAAAGCTCCAAATCCCTCCCAGACTAAGACTGCCAAGAGCAACCGCAGTTGCTTGCTTCCTAGATTACGCAGCGAGGAGCCTATCACAGCTGGTGTCTTGGAAGGTGGCTCGCAGCAGGGAGTCTCCTACCCTGTGCTGCAGCTGCCAAGCCCCAGCACTCAGCCTGGACTCCACAGCCAGCTCCACAGCTGAGAGCCAGATCCTGGAAGTTCCAACAGGGGGTTTGCCTCTTTAATTTAACCCTTTGGCACCCGGAGCCCTGGATGGTTCCCACTACCTGCAGGCACCCTGGCTACACTCTCACCTTTTTGAAGTAGGCGAACTGCACCAGTTCTACAGCAGCTTCCGCGTCCTGCAGGTCGATTGTTTTGTTCATCCTGGCTTTTGCGTGGGCCGTGGAAAGTCTGATCAGCGTCTCCAGCGTACGGGCCGTGACAGGGGAGGTCTGGGAGGGGAGAGCAGAAGACGGTCCAGGGACTGAGGGATCAGACAACGGCTCCATGTTGCGGCAATGCCCACACATTTATTAAGGTCCAGGCTGGACAGCTGCAGGCAGAGTCCCAGCACAGATCAAGCAAAGTCACACCCCCAAAGCCTTGGTCACGTGCATCTTTGCTGAAGTCTACATAGGTCTTAGGATGCAAAGGAAGCCTATGGAAGACATGCCCCTCAAAGAGTTCAGGGACAGTGCCAGTCATGGAACAGGAATAGTATGAATATGGTATGCTGTGGGCTATAGCCTCATGTGATCCATAGCATCCCAGCGTACTAGGCCAGAGGGAGCCTTCGCCTGAGGCTCAGCATGCATCTTTGGAGAAAGGACCATGTAAAACTAAGTGCATACGATTTCCTCCTCTGCCCCCACCCCATCTCGGGGAATCAGCATCGGAAATGTGCTGCTCTGGAAGCCACTAGCAGGCTCCAGACTGCAAATCAAGGGAAGAGATACTGCTTGAAAGCCAACTTTGGGGCACGGGAAATAGGCCGACATTTTCCCCCCCAGAGAATTATTAGCAAAAGCCTGGGAGAATGAGAGGAGTTCACCTCTCTGGAGCATCACCCCCTCAGTGGACATCTCACAGAGAGAACATCTCAGGGCTGGATGAGTGACTGTTTCCTTGGCCCATGGGAAAAGGATGGAGTTGACCCATTCTGGTCTCTTTCCTTGTCTGCTCCCGCCTCCCCGACCCTGGAAAGATTTGCTCACCCTGGCGATGTCGGAGCTCATCTGGTCCTGGCTGCGGAGACGGGAGTACTCCTCTGCTATGTAATTCGCTGACTCTTGGGTCAACACCGGCTTGATGATTTTGGCCACGTGGATGTATTTTCTCATGAACTCCATGCTAACTATCTTCTCTCTGGCAGAGACACACAAACATATACACAAGTTATGGAACGGGACCAGGAGACGCCATTGTTACCGTGCCGCTCCCTTCCAAAAGGCAGCTCTCCTCCCTCCCCCCCAATACGAGCAACACACAAAACAGGAACACTCAGGGTTGAATGTGGAATGTACACGTGCATGGGATGCTCAGCCACATACAATGTTCTCCATGATCCTTTTACAGATTTGTGGTATGGGCCAGGTGCAGAACGGCTGCCGTGTTCCACCCCAGGGCTGGACACCTGTCAGTAGTGGGCTAGTGATCCTTCCGCACAAACGGCACTATATAAAGGCAAGGTACTGCTGCTGCAGGCGACGTTTCTCCCACTCCCTTGGCAAGCCCACAAAGAAGCTTAGACGGTCGTGCCGAAGCCCCAGCAGTTTACAACCAGTCGTACCGTGAACCTTCTCGAAGATAAAAACCAGGAGCAGAGTGGCAGGCCCCAGGCTCAGGCCTCTGCACTGAGAGCAACATGGCAGCCTGCTCACGACTGAATCGCTACAGGGATGGGGCCGACAGGGACACACTCACTTGTGCCTCTTGGGGCCATGCAGAAGGTTGTCGTGTTTCTCATACACTTGTAGCTCCTGGTCCTCCTCCTGCACCACATTAGGATCATCCGTAGCCAGGATCTCTATTGCGCTGCCCAGGGGCATGGCTGGGAGACACATTAGGAGAGCAGCATTTACACACCATCCAGGCCCAAACCCTTGAGAGGCTAGTACGTAGTTTGGCTAAGCCACAGATATTTAGTTGGGAATTGGTCCTGCTTTGAACAGGGGGGTGGACTAGATGACCTCCTGAGGTCCCTTCCAACCCTGATATTCTATGCTTCTATGATATCACCCCAGAAACCTCTACAGCTGGCCGGCACCGAGGCGAGAGAGCCAAGGTTTAGGGTGGTAACGGGGCGTGTGTAAGTAGGCAAAACGGGATGCGACTGAACAAAGGAAACTAGACCAAATATCAGGGAAAGCTGATTTCCTGCGAGATCTGAGTATCTTCCAGGGGGAGCGGAGGAAACGCCCAACTGGACAGGACAAGCTAGTGGAGAATGTGCTGCAGGCAACAGTCTTGCACTGGTCCTACCCCGGGGATGGACTAGATCTAATAGGATTTTCCTCTCATTTAAGACTCTGGGAAAGGGGAAGCCCCCAGGAGTTGTGTGTATCACTCAGCTGAGCTCACCCTGTCACCAAATCAACCAAGACACAGAACAATGCAGGAAAGCCCTTGAGATTAGTATGGCTCTGCCCGAGTCAAACACCTCAGCCATTCCTGGTAGCCCAGCCTGCTGTTTATTCTGCTGCTGGCTCTCTTCCACCACACTTGCCATGACTGTTCAGATAACCAGACATGCAGCAAGTTACTGGAGGGCGAGAGCTAGATTGCTTAATGGCCAATGCACTGCAATGTGGGAGATCAGAATCCAGCCCCTCAGGGCACAGAAATGAAGAGAAGCTTCCGACCGACTGACCATGGGTCCCCAAATGGCTGATGCAACATGAAGCCTGGAGGAATTTGTGGATGGGATGGGGTGGAGGAATCCCAAGGTCTTGGGCAAGGGAGAAGAAACACTGTCAGTAGGACTGGGTCAGACCAAAGGTCCATCTGGCCCAGTATCCTGTCTTCTGACAGTGGCCAATGCCAGATGCTTCACAGGGAATGAACAGAACAGGGCAGTTATCAAGTGATCCATCCCCTGTTGTCAAGTCCCAGCTTCTGGCCGTCAGAGGACTAGGGACACTCAGCATGAGGTTGCATCCCTGACCTTCTTGGCTAATAACCAGGGATGGACCTATCCTCCATGAACATATCCAACTCTTTTTTGAACCCAGTTATACTTTTGGCCTTCACAGCATCCCCTGGCAATGAGTTCTGCAGGCTGACTGTGCGTTGTGTGAAAAAAAATACTTCCTTGTGTTTGTTTTAAACCTGCTGCCTAATAATTGTATTGGGTGACCATTGGTTCCTGTGTTATGTGAAAGGATAAACAACACTTCCTTATTCATTTTCTTCACATCAGTCATGATTTTATACACCTCTATCATATCACCCCTTAGTTGTCTCTTTTCTAAGCTGAAAAATCCCAGTCTTTTTAACCTCTCCTCATCCGGAAGCTGTTCCATACCCCTAATCATTTTTGCTGCCTGTCTCTGTACTTTCTCCAATTCTAATATATCTTTTTTGAGCTGGAGCGACCAGAACTGCACACAGTATTCAAGGCGTGGCCATACCACGGATTTATATAGTGGCATTATGATTTTCTGTCTTATTATCTATCCCTTTCCTAATGATTCGTGATATTGTTAGCTTTTCTGACTGCCACTGCACATTGAGCAATGTTTTCACAAAGGATTGGGGAGTCAGGGTGAAAGGGGGTTGGGGGAAGAGAGAAGACTGAACTCACCATCCCCATCCTGCTCGCCAGGTCCTCGGTACCGGTGCATTCGGAGGACGTGGTCTGAGATCTCCCTGTCATGCTCTGGGTCCATCTGATCCAAGACGATGAAGAGCAGATCGAATCGGGAAAGCAAGGAGTCTTGAAGGCCGATGTTCTCCATGGGAGTTTTGTACTGATCGTACTGCAAAGAGCAAGGAGATGAGTTATAGGAGACCCTGAAACTATCAGAAGTGCTGGGACATCGTGGCTTTTCGAGGGGCTGGGCGAACCCTCCATCACAGGATTTAAGAACGAAGGTGCTAACACACCATCCCGGTCTGAACACTGCCCCAGGAAACCAAACCCAGCAGCAACACCCCGCCCCACCGTGCTTTGTTGCCCCATTTACAAAGGGAACTGGTACATTTTACACTCTGCCTCCCCCAGACTTGACACCAAGACAGGCTCTTTCCAGATCAGAGCTGAAAACCACATGTTGCTTTAATTGCTCAGTTTAACAGCTCTTGGGCTGAGCTCCAGAGAACGGGCTAGAGGCCACGTTGCGTCTCCAGCTCATTGATTTCAAGATGGGGGTGCACGGGATGTGAAGACAGAGTCTGGGCCCAGTGTGGACATTAGGATATGCTTTTGGCATCCACAGCTGCATGGAGACCTATGCAGGACCCTGTTATTTGAATCAAGGGTTTTTACCATCCATCAGATGATCCTCTCCTGGAAGGTGGTTCGGGTCACCTCCAGGTCTCAGTAGCTACTAGGAGAAGAGCTGATCCGAGAGAGCCCTCGCCCCCCTCCCAGCGCTCGCCCCAACTCACCCTGCCGTAGACAGGATTGGCTGCAGCCAGCACGCTGCAGCGGGCATTGAGCCTGGCATGGATGCCTGCCTTGGCAATGGTCACGCGGCCCTGCTCCATCACCTCATGGATGGCCGTGCGGTCAATGTCAGACATCTTGTCGAACTCATCAATGCAGACCACGCCCCGGTCAGCCAGGACCATGGCTCCCGCTTCCAAGCGGCGTTCACCTGGGGGGGTGGAGTGGGGAGCAGTCCAGGGTTATGTACGGGCCATCATCCCCAAACCCTCCCCTTCCCTCTGAAATTCACAGAGATCTGACAGGTCCCCAGCATCTGGGGTTCAAATCCACAAAACTCAGGTGCCTAAGGAGTACATGAAATCCTGGCTTCAGAGACAGCTCTCCACAGCGGAAAGGAGAGTGGTGGGGATAACGCAGGGAAAGTCAAGTGAGATAGATCTTTAAGATAGACAGGGATGGCAGGACCAGGGTGTGGGATGGTACCTTGGGTGGAAAGTAACCAGATCCTATTCAAAGAACTCTGTATGTGTGTATACATATAGTATACACTATACATATAGTAAGGAGATATACATCTCCTTACTATATGTTCCATTCTATGCATCCGATGAAGTGGGCTGTATCCCACGAAAGCTTATGCTCAAATAAATTTGTTAGTCTCTAAGGTGCCACAAGTACTCCTGTTCTTTTTAAGTACCATTAGTTCTCTCTCAGATATTTCCAGCAGCAGGAAGACCAAGAACATCTGTGCAGTGATTTAGGGACATGGCACAACCAGCTCCTACTGCCTACTGGGATCCCACACAGGATATGGGAGAGCTGAGAGCCATCTACCTAGCTGCCCGGGCAGGCGCTGCTCAGAGACATGCAGCATGAGAAGATGCAAGAAGCTGCAACCCAGCAGACATCCACCAATAATGCTCTGGCATCGGAGAAGAGGTTCCCATCATGTAAAAGCTTCCAGCAAGAGCAACTAATGGTTCTGTGATGGCTGACAGATGTTACAGCAGCCTCACATCTTACAGAGCCATTCCCTTTTCTTCCTTCCTCCCAGCATCCTCTGCCAGCAGAGGGCTTCAACGATAACCTTACCGGTTTCTTGGTCCGTGGTGACGGCAGCAGTCAGACCAACCCCGGAGGAGCCCCTGCCGGTGGTCGGGATGGCCCGGGGGGCTGTGGAGAGCACATAACGCAGCAGCTGAGACTTGGCGACCGAAGGGTCTCCTGGAAAGGATGAGTCCAAGTGATTATGAAGCATCCCATCACACAGGCTTTGCCCTCCCATCATCATAGCATCCCAATGCCGCTCCCCTCCGCCCTACCTATCAGCAGGATGTTGATGTCTCCTCGGATGCGACTCCCATTCTCCAGGACCTTCTCCACCCCTCCGAGCAGCATGCAGAGAATCGCCTTCTTGATATACTCATGCCCGTGGATACTGGGGGCCAGAGACCTCGACAGCTGGTCAAAGACATCCTAAGGCAGAGGAAATGAGGTGCATCACATAAAAAAATCCAACCAACCAACAAGAATGGCTTCCCCTTAAAGGGACACGATCAGGTAGTTCAGGCTTTGCTAGTCTAACGAGTGGGCTTAAAATCAACAGGAAAGGAAGGGGTTTTTCATTGGCAACTGTTACACGTCAGGCACATTCCCCTGCAGGACAGGAGCCCCCGACAGCACAGGGCTAGGTCAGGAGAACTAGAAAGGGAGACACTGATTTGACTAGTCCACTGTACCTCAACCAGCTGAGAAAAAAAGTAAACAGCAACTGAGAGTTTAAAAAGGGTGTTTTAAATCCCTTCAGCAGTGACCTAAGGGGAAGAATTTTTACAATGTGATTTTAACCTGGGTGTGCCTCTGCGAGACAAAAAAAAGGAGTTTTTTTCTTTTTTGTTAATATTGGGCCAGACCGTACATCGATGTTATTTACAAGAGAAAAAGATTCTGAGCTTCCTTTAACATTCCTGCCCATTGCTCAAGTTCTCTCCCTCATGGTAAAGCAGCGATTCCTTTAAGAGGAAGGCAGACTGGGAAATCTCTCCAGGACATGGTTCTGAAGGGGAGGTCTGTCTGAGGGCACTCTCTGGTTAAGAAAAGACCTGCAGGTACTGCAGTAAGGGAGGAGGGGTATGGATTAGGGCTGATTTGTTTCTCTCATAAGTAAGTGCAGGATTTGACTTTGTATCCTTTGGGTCTTGGCAATGCTCAAGCTTTGATCAGCTAAGAAGAAGGGGAGGGTCTGAGGGTGAGAAAACCTAAGACTTCTGCGAAGAGCAGCCATGACTGGATTCCAGTTTGATCAGCGCACGCACAAGAGAGATGTCTGGTCAGATGGATGCTGAACTAGTATCTGAAGAGCATCAACATGAAGCAAGGGAATTGTTTATGCTGGGCCTAAGTGACGAGAAGAAACTAAGCAAATGATACTGGGACGACCGAGTAAGAGCCCCCACCCCCGCACAGGAGAAGTGGGGGAAGCTATATCTTTAGAGCCATTTAAAGCTGGACAAAATACTAGAAAACATTCAGACAATCCTGCCTTGCGCCGTGGGGATGGGTTAGCTGACCAGTGTTCAAGTTCCCATCTCTAATATACAATTTTCTATGGGGTGTGTTTGAAAATAAAGCTAAATACCTTTGAGCGACTTTTGCTAAATCTCTTGATCTTGGCTACATCAGAGGCAGAGTAGAGAGGCCGAACTTCTTTGCTCATCTGCTTCACATGGCAGGCGATCAAAATGGTTCTGGAAAGGAAAGGGAGGTTGGTCAAGTCTAGAACACAAAAACCCGGCAGACAGCCCAACCATCCAAGGACCTACAGATTACAGCAATCACCCACAGCGTCCTTCCATAAGGGTCAACTCCTCAAGCTGAGTCTTGGAGACTCTGGAAAGCTCAGAAAAAGATGTATCCTGATGCCATTGTGTCTGCTTAATTAACTGAGCAATAAGACCATTCTTAAGGCTTGCATTACCCTTCATCTGTGTCTGCAGCACCACATCCCTATCGTTTTTTTGGTCCTGGCCATCCATAGTCACTAGAGAGAGAATGGGACCTTCCAAGAGATTCAGGGTGTTTGACCCAGTGTTCTGGCCTAATTACAACACCGTGCTGCTGCTCAACAGCTATTACATCCCACCCCAGAGCTGGCTGCATCTCAGTGGCAAATGAAGTGATCCTCCTATAAAAGCTACAGAGCATTCTGGGATCTTTCAGGATGAAAGCAGCAATATGAAGGGAAGGTGATTATACTGTGTCCCTCACCTGAATGTCCCTGATGTGTAGCCCCCCTTCTTCCCGGGCAGACAGCGGTAAGTCCCAACAACCTGGATTCGGTCCCCAGGCTTCACCCTGTCCACCAGGTCATCATCCAGAACAATGTCCACAGAGCGAGGAAGCTGACCAGCTGGGGCCTTCTCAGGCATCTCCTGGATGGTGATGGTTTGATGGTCCTTGTAGACAGAGAGGCCAAACTCCGTCTCCAGGGGATTGTTCTCTTCATCCTGGATGAGTGACACAGTAATGAGACTCCTCATTCACAGGAGCATGGCAAAGGAGTCTCCGGGGGCAGATGGGGTCACCCAAACAGGGCGGCGGGAAGGGAGGCTGGAGTGTCCCTTGTGGTAGCAGTGAGACAGGACTGTGCTGCAAGGGGCTTCTTTATGGAGGCTGCCGGACACAGAGACCTTGTGGCTCACCCAGGCTCTCCAGCTCCCAGACTCACAGCCTGTACTACCTAGCGTGAGCCCCTTCGGCCTACCCAAGCACTAGCGTGTACTAAGCAGTCATGGAGAGGCCTGCTGGCTACACCAGACAGGCAGTCACAGATCACCTGTGCAAGAGAAGTTACATGAGCAAGACCTTCAGGTGAGAAGAGTGTTATTTGGTCACTGGCAGCCCAATTACCCACTATGTTCTCCAAAGACTGAGTGATCACTCTGCCTAACAGACCACTCGATCCAGTCTGACTAACAGATGCTTCCATCTGACCAGGAGCCTAGGTCTGAACTCCATCAAATCCAGCACAGACTACAAAACAATTCATAAGCTGCCTCCTTTATGCTGCTGCTTTCAGGGCTGAAATGGGTGTTAGCCGATGCTGATGTCTGTTTCTTGGAGGGCATTCGACTGGCCACTAGGAGAGGCTCCAAATACATCAGCACCTCTGCCACAGCAGAGCCTATACATTACTGCTGTTTAATCAACATGCATGCCCCACAGATGAAGCCAGAGGGAGGTAACTCACTCTCAATAGCTATATGAGACGACTGCAGTGAGATCCACTGGACTGGGACTCAGAAGACCTGGAATCTATACCCAGCTCTGCCACTGGCCTACTGTATGGCCTTGGGCAAGTCACTTCCCCTCCCCGGGCCTCTGGCGAACATTTGACGCTGCCTCCATTTGCTCACCTTAGTGGGGTAGACAGAGCTGGATGGAAAAGCTTCAAGAGTCGTCATGTCCGTGTATCGGCGTTCAATGGTCTTCTTGGTAGCAGCGCAGTAATGGACGCTGCGGACGATCTTCGGACGTACCAGAGAGCCTGCATTTAGATTTGTTTGATGGGAGGAAAATTAGGAGGGAAGAAACCTTGTAGACCTTGCCTACTCCTGTTCACCATGTCTCCAGCAATGGGGTTTCTACCTGTTCCACTGGGAGATCATCCCACAGCATAACAGCTCTCGGGTTCCCTGAAAACAAGCCTAAACTTCTCAGCTACCTTTCACTCCATGACGCCTAGTTATACTCTAGATCATCCTAACCATCCCTGACATTTCCCACCCTTCTCGTGTCTACAGATAGCTATCACTCGTGTTCCCACATGTGCATTCAGAGGGCACATCTCAGCCCCCCATGCCGTACTCACATTTTGTGACAATGCCCTCCACACAGACCATGCAGCCCAGAAAACAGGATGTCAGCGTCCGGGGCGTCACGTGTTTGGAACCAAAGCTGCCCTCAAGCCCGATGTAGAACTCCTCATACTGCTTAGCGTACGTGGCGTCGATGGAGGCAACAAAGTCCTTCAGGGCACGCTGAAAGGTGACCAGCTCCTCGAAGGCATTGCTCAGGAGCCTGGAGCAAAGGGCAGCAGGACTCTGGTCAGTTCAGCTGCTAAGAGTGGACCTTGCCAGCACACCCACAGCAGGAAGAACCTTCCTTCACACAGTGGCAATTCCTAGTGCTTTGACAGATTAATAGCAGAGCTGGGCAAACACCAACAGATGTTTCCCCACCACCCACATGAGAATTCACTTCAGTCAAGTCGTCCCTAAGCAGGTTAGGCACCTAACCCCCCCACTGCAAGTCTATGGGATTTAGGAACCAAAATGACTAAGGCACTTTTGAAAGTCTCACTAGGTGCCTATCTGTAGGTGCTGAAATATTTGTGTAAGTCTGGCCCTAAACCCCATTAGATTCCTAAATTACCTGGGTGCTTTTGAAAGCGTTCCCATCCCCTATATTCACTTTCTGCAAACATCTCAGCAACCAGGCTGTCTTATCACAAATGCACATGTGGGGGGAGGGATAGCTCAGTGGTTTGAGCATTGGCCTGCTAAACCCAGAATTGTGAGTTCAATCCTTGAGGGGACCACTTAGGGATGTGGGGCAAAATCAGCACTTGGTCCTGCTAGTGAAGGCAGGGGGCTGGACTCGATGACCTTTCGGGGTCCCTTCCAGCTCTATGAGATAGGATAGGTGCTAGAATGCTACACGGGGAGAAGGCAAGTCCCAGGTTTAGAACTGCATACAGATTGAATGTCCTTTAGAATAGGAGACTGGACTCTGCCTAGGCAGACTCCATCCTTCAGCACCATCCAGTAACAGATGTGACATTCTCAGCAGAATATGAGCTGGAGAATCACACCAACCAATACACACAGAATGGAGTTTGCATTTCATGGGCCTGAACCTCACGAGAAAAAAAAAAAAAAAAATCAACCTTTAACTATGAGGCCTCTATAAATATTGGTAGGGAAGCCTCAAATGTATTGAAATGCCTTATTATATTTTGACTGGCAGGAGGAATTCAGAGTGATCTTAAAGAGTTCTGCATTTATTACTAATTTTAGAAGTTAATACTTAAGGAAGAGTCACTTCACTCCACTGACTGTCCATATACACCTCTACCCCGATATAACACGAATTTGGATACAACGTGGTAAAGCAGTGTTCCGGGGGGGCGGGGCTGCGCACTCCGGCGGATTAAAGCAAGTTCGATATAACACAGTTTCACCTATAACGCGGTAAGATTTTTTGGCTCCCGAGGACAGCGTTATATCGGGGTAGAGGTGTACGTTGTACTATATAAAGTCAGTCAACCTGAATGCATTTGTTAGGGCAACCAGAGGGCGCCTGCGTAAGTGTCCTAGATATGAGAAGATTTTGATGCTCAGCATCTGGTTAAGGCCCCCATTCATTGACAGAACAGGAACAAGACTGGCATCAGATTCAGCAGGGGAAGTTTCCACCAAGCTGCCCCACTCCTGATCTGGTGCATCTGTCTTCACTGCCCAAAAAAGGTGTATTTTTATAGCACATTAGCTTTCTTGTGATGAAATCCTACTGGAATGAAGGCTCTAATTTCTACCACAATGTAGCTAGCCAAGGTCAAACCCTGGTGGGGAGTATAGTGTTGACATCATCTAACTACATCAAAATAAAAGCTACCTATGCCTCATCTCCTGTGATTTTACATCAAGAGGGTTAATGCACGGTAGTAATCTTCTGTAAAAAAAAAAAAAAAAAAAAAAAAAAAAAAAAAAAGACTAAACCCCTCTTCCCCCCCAAGTCTATTCGTGTCGGGGAAAAAAAGGGGGGGGCACCATTTTAATATGGCCTATTGTAAGTGCTTTGGCTGATACATATTTTGCTCAGGGACCCGCTATAAGGTATAGTGGCAAAAGCACTTTAGATGTCGGTGTAAGCTGCGTCTACATTAGGAGGGTTTGCTGGTATAAGCACATAGACAAACCTTTTCTAGTGCAGACTGGGCTTTAGAGAGAAAGTAATAGCTTAACCCATTGGCCCACCTACAAAGTTTGCCAACAGGGCAACAACTGTAACGGCTCTCCTCTCATGCCATCACAAAACCTAAGGACATTCAGAAGATTTATAGGGGGAGGGATAGCTCAGTGGTTTGAGCATTGGCCTGCTAAATCCAAGGTGTGAGTTCAATCCTTGAGGGGGCCACTTAGGGATCTGGGGCAAAATCAATACTTGGTCCTGCTAGTGAAGGCAGGGGGCTGGACTCAATGACCTTTCGGGGTCCCTTCCAGTTCTACGAGATAGGTATAGTGCCATATATTAAGGTTGCATGCTGTGCAATAACTGAATGGGAAGTATCCTGTTAACCACTCTTATCCAGTTCCTTCAGAGGCCACTCTTACCGGTTGGCTCTCTTCTCATTCTTCCGCCGCAGGTCATTGATGCTGACAATCAAACGATACTGATTGTCACTGATCACATCCCGGACTTTGCTCTGGTAAATCCCCTGATCCTCCTGCAACACACCATGGGAAAAGGGTTCCATTTTACAAAGTTTAAGCCAGTGAGATGCAGCCCCTATGATTTGATTCCAGAGGAATGTCTTTAGTGGCTAAGAAAGTCCCCAACTGTTATTGACACCAGATTATCTTTGTTGCAAGGAAAGGCCACATAGAGGGATGCACTCTCAATCCCCTCCCCACCCCGGGGTATGTCTGCACTTTGAGTTGGAGGTGCAGTTACCAGCTTGTGGAGACATACTCACACTAGCTCTGATGGAGCTGGCTCACTAAATATAGAGTGTAGCCGTGCCAGTGTGAGCCGTGGGAAGGGCTAACCACCCAAAGCATGTACCCGTCTGAGACCACAGGCACATACTTGGGGTGGCTAGTACCCTCCTGCAGCCAGAGTTACAATCTATTTTTAGCACATTAACTCAATCAGAGATAGCCCAAGAATGTCTCCTCCAGCTGGGAATGGAGGCATAGGAGCAGTTTGTAATGGGGGGCAGGGATCTCCACCCAATAGAGGCCAGAGTGAGAAATGGGGAGGGTGGGGGAGAGCTAAGAACCCACAGCTCATTCTGTGGGGCTGGAGAAGGAAACAGGAAACCCAGGAACAACTCTCCTTTCCCCCCAGCACCCCTCGGCCTTCCTCCATACCGCCTCCTCCCCTAAGCACACACCCCCACATCCCCTCTTCAGCCTCCTCCTCCTTTCCCCCCAGCCTTCCTCCATACCATCCCCTCCCCCATCCCCTCTTCAGCCTCCCTCTCCTCTCCCCCCAGCACCCCTCGGCCTTCCTCCATACTACCCCCTCCCCCATCCCCTCTTCAGCCTCCCTCTCCTCTCCCCCCAGCACCTCTCAGCCTTCCTCCATTTTACCCCCTCCCCCATCCCCTCTTCAGCCTCCCTCTCCTCTCCCCCCAGCACCCCTCAGCCTTCCTCCATACCACCCCCTCCCCCAAGCACCCCTCAGCCTTCCTCCATACCACCCCCGCCCCCAAGCACTTCTCCCCTCCCACATCCACTCTTCAGCCTCCCCCTCCGCTCCCCCAGCACCCCTTGGCCTTCCTACATACCGCCCCCTCCCTTAGGCACCCCTCCCCCACCCACATCCCCTCTTCAGCCTCCCCCCCAGCACCCCTCCCTTTTCCTTCATACCACCGACCCAAGCATCCCCCCCGCGTTCCCTTTCCAGCCCCCCACATCCCCTCTGCAGCCTCCCCAGCAGCGGCTAGAGGCGCTATTGGCCCAGCCTGGAGCAGCGACACTCGGGGTTCCCACACCCCGCAGCAGGGCCGGGAGCTCGGGGATTCCGCCCGCCGCCCCCCAGCCTCACCTCATCGTCCAGGAAGTCGAGGTAGTCGCGCTGCGCCTCCCGCAGCTCCGCGTCCTCCAGCCCCACCGGGGGGGCCGCCATGCTGCCTGCGCTGGGGAGCGGACCCTGCCCGGGGGTCCCTGCGCTCGGGGCCGGCTCCGCGGGAGCGAGGGGCGGCGGGAGGGGCCCAGACGCTGCTCAGGGCCGGTGGGACGGGCGCGAACCCACAGGGCAGAGGCTGGAGGGGCGCAGACCGGGTCCGCCGCGCTCACGCTCGCGCTGGCTCCGCCCCTGGCGCCAAAACGCGATACATTTTCCCGCCAACGAAAAGGTCACAAAGGTTCCCGCCCTAGCCTTCTCCCATTGGCCAGCCGCTGACGGCACCGGCTAGCGGCCAGCCAATAGTAGAGCGTGGGAGGAGGAGCCCAACCGGAAGGACGGGAATGGGTTCCAGCCAATGACCGGGGAGGGTGTGTGACACGTGGGGGCGTGGTAAACCGCGGGGGGGGGGGGGGGGTGTCCCGGTAGCGAGTGAGGGCTCCGCCGTGCACTCGCTAGTCCGCCCTAGGGCATGCTGGGATATGTAGTTTCTTTGAACATTGCATGCTGGGAGGTGTATTCCTGCCAGAAGCATGCTGGGATATGTAGTCCATCAGGGTTGGCTGATTTGGGATCAGTTCTGATTCTCTGAAGCATAGCAAGTCAGGCACCTAGAACGTTGCTAACCCAGCCCGTACCACTCAAAAGCCACGAGTGAGGCCCCCAAACTCATGAGATTAGTAGTAATAATAAATGGAGACTTTGTGCTATTTGCCTTCTGGTTGTTCAGCCTTCAGGGTGAACTGGGGGGTCACATTTTCATGCTTTTCTCCACCCCACCCCACCACCATGGGCTAGAAACTTACGAGTTATTACAATGGAAACAGAAATTCTTACATATTCACCGAGATTCTTATAACTCCAGGAGCTAGGGCTTTCAGAAAAACACCAGTTATCACGAGCGAGGCTCACAATAAAGTCACAAGTGTTGGCAACGCTGCTGACTTAGGCCCTGATTTTGAGAGGTTCCATGTGCTGACATCAATTGCAGAGGCCCAGCACCTCTCACCAGCAGGCCACTAGTTTTTCCACAATGAATTTCCTTGAGCTAAGTTTATAAGCTGCCCATTGGAATCTCTTTTTTAAAAACAGGCGTGTTTCACTGCAATTAAAATGCCATACAAAAGAAGAAAAAAGATAGAAAGACTGTCTTTTCATTCTGTGTGTATTGCACCTAGCACAGAGGGTCCCCAATACTTAATTGGGGTTTCTAGCACCACTATAATAGAAAATGGTGTCGGCGGCTATGATGATAATAAATGCCCATCTACAATAGTGGCAAGACAAGGTGGGTGAAGTTATGTATTTTATTATTTTTAATATCTTGTTAACTCACTCACCTTGTCTCTCTGATATCATGAGACCAGTTTGGCTACAACAACACTGCAAATACTGCAACAGGTTGTTTGCAATATTTAGCGCAGATACTCTGCTTCCCCAGACCTGAAGAAGAGCTCTATGTAGCTTGAAAGCTTGTACATTCCACCACAGAAGTTGGTCTAATAAAAAATATTACCTTACCCACCTTGTCTCTCTCACAGTCAGCATATTATCAGCTATGTAAAATGCTACAGCAAAATCGTCATTCATTCCTATCCAGTCCCACTAGGGGCAGCAGCTTCAAATCAAACACAGCTAACTGTTGTCTGTGTTTACAAATTAGAGTAGATAACCAGTAGGTGTCCTGTTTCCTCTTTATTGGGTTAGGTATCTGGATCAGCTCCACCTAGACATCTGAAATCTGCTAAATAGCTCTTGTTACTGAATTAGAATGATACCCAATCCTCAAGTATAATCACCCCACTCCTGTAGTCCTTTTACTGGTTCAACAACTGAAACTGTACAGCTCTGCCCCTTCCTTGCTTCTCTTGGGTCCAATTCCTCTCTCCTCTCCTCTTAGAATAACTCAGTTGAATTCAATACAGCTTCACTGGTGTAAAATTGGTGTGAGTGGAGAAACAGGCCTCTCCTGCAATTCCTCCACTCAGATACTGCATTCCACCAATTCTGCTTCTGTTCATGACCATTTTGCTATCTCCTGTGCTGCCCCCTACACTGGCCTGCCTGATCCCATGTTCTCTGCAGCCTCCTGGTCCTTCAAATGTATCTCTTTCCACAAACTCTCTTAGAATGAGCTAAATTCTCCTCCTAGTTGTAGTGACTTCAATGGGGCTGTATAACTGAAGGGGAGGATTTGGGCCCAATGTCACACACCTCCAAGCTAACCTTTGGCATCCTAGGCAAATGTAAATGTAAATTCTAAACTAATGCAATGTAACACAACCCTCGAAATGCAAGCAAATGCATAACCATATTGCATGTCCCGTGCTTCCCCCTCTGTCATGCCTCCCTCCAGCATTTCGACCTGTGTCTAACCTAGGTTGAAAGATGTTTGGAGCAGTGACTCTGGACCTGATATTCCACAAAGTAGGTACAAAACTCTACCCAGTCAGGATGGTAACTCACTGCAAATGACTATACAGCATGCAGGGTAGTGGAGAATTAGGTCTTATTGACCAGGTTCTGGTCCCTGCTCTGGCTGCTTTGTGTCTTTCTGATGGCGTGAAGTAGCTAGAAAGCATCCCTAATGAAGCTGGAGATTCCCCTCAGAGAAGGGACTCTCTAGGTGACATAAACCCAGCGTAGCTGACTCTATACCACCTGCCCTTGCCTCCACTGACAAGGAAGCATGTTGGAGGCAGAAGGAAGTATGGCCAAAGCACAATGCACTCCAGGGATCTGGGTTAGCAGAACAGCCCCAGAAGGCCATTCCAGCTGGTGCCAGCTAGAGCACCTTTGAGGGTGAGGCTGCTCCAATTCGTGCTTGGGGTCAAACTAGCTCTTGGCAGCCTCCAAAATCAGAGGTGATGGAAAGGTGGTAAAAAGCCACCTATGCTCCCTGCTGGGGTGCACCAATCAGGGCTCAGGTTCACATGAGGATTTGGCCCCATGTCTTTATTTTCTCTGTAAAGCACCATGCACCATGGTGAAGAAAAGCAGCAGTAGCAGAAGAAGAAAGGAATAAGGACCTGCTCCTGCTCCCACAGAAGCTATTAGGAGTTTTGCCATCGAGAGCAAAGAGAACAGGATCAAGCTTTATATTTTTATAGTTGAGAAACTGAAAAGAGCTTGTTGGGTTTTGTGCAGGATGGAAACATTCAGGAATATGCTGGCTAATGTGGGTGTAAATAAAACTCCAGCCACTGGAATGAACCGATGTGTGCAGTAAATACAGGTGACAGGCATTGGCTAGAATGGGGCAGGAGCAGACAAACCATACGCCTGCAATTTGGCTGGCAGATTCAGCCATCATAACAAATCACCAGAGGACATTTGGAGCTGTTTATAAATGTTATCAGGACATGACATTAAATATCAGTTCTGGGGCAACTTTCCTCTCTTTGAAATGCATGGTATGTAATAGACTGAGTATCCTACCTTACATGGTCACTGAAGGGACAGTTCTTTTACTATAAACAGAAAAGATATGAGCGTTTGATGGAGTAGGAAGAGATCTGACCGCATATTTGTTTCAGTAGAAGCCAGTTCTCAGTGCACCTGTGGATCTGCTTACAAAAGAAGCCATGAACACCAATAAAGACAGTAGTGACTCGTCATAAATTGCCAGCATGTAATGTATTTATAATATATGTCATCAGAGAGGTTATTGGCCTCTCTCTACACTGCTTTGCCCCTTATGTGTAGTTATTTACATCTGTGCACAGTGTAAACTGCTATCACCAACGTAAGGGAGAGGAGGGGGCTGATTTTTTAGTATACATTCTGATTAGGCACCACTGCCCTTTAGTGGGTTGACGCAGAACTGCTCTATTGAGCATCATAAGCCCTATACGGCTGTTAGCTGAGGGAAAGTCTCCTCTGGCTTAAATAGTGGGGTCCTGTGCTTTTAGAGTAGTAGGATCTGAGTTCTATCCTTGTTGCCACAGCAAAGCTCATAAAGGTTGTGGTGTGAAGCAGGGGGAACCTATAAATCCCCTAGTGGCTATGATTTTGTTCTGATATTAAGAACAAATACTAACACCTTTCCTCACCCTGACACACAACGGGGGGAGGGATAGCTCAGTGGTTTGCGCATTGGCCTGCTAAACCCAGGGTTGTGAGTTCAATCCTCGAGGAGACCATTTGGGGATTTAGTTGGGGATTGGCCCTGCTTTAAGCAGGGGATTAGACCAGATAACCTTCTAAGGCCCCTTCCGATTCTATGAGGTAGAGCACCTGAGAAGTCAGAAGGGACTATGGCTGAAGCCTCAAAATAACAAGAGCTAGGGCTAAAAATAGCAGCCCACTGTTATCCATGGCAGCTGCTCATGTACTGTAGCAGTTGTATTAATAATTTATTTGAGCAATTCAGTCCCTAGGAATGAAAAGAGACAGAGAGAGCAGGGATAATGGACTTGACTCCTATTACTTTGTTCTCCAATCCCAGAGCAGGTTCAGAGATCACCATGGTACCATACAAACTAAACTATCCAGTCTAATAATAATTAGTAATGCTTTACCTTTATATAGCATTGATCATCCATAGATTTGAAGCACTTTATACATGATAATGAAGCTTCACAAAACCCCCTTGAGTGGCACAGTTTGCCTGTGGAACCCATTGCCACATGATGTTTTGAGACCAAGAGCTTAGCAGGATTTTTTAAAATGGACATTTATACGTATACCAAGAAAACCCAGAGTTATAGTCAATAATAAAAATAAAGAGTTTGGGTAGGGATATAAGCCCTGATGCTTCAGGGTTTGGGCCAATCTCTAAATTTTGGGAGTCAGGAGGAAATTTTCCGTGCAGACAGGTTATCTGACAACTACTTCCTTCAGGGTTCCTTGCACCTTCAGCTCATTTTGGCCATTGTTGGAGATGGTAAGAACAGCACAATCTGCCCCGTGAAATTAAGCGACTCACCGGAAAGCACTAACAGTCTGTGCCAGAAGTAGGAACAGAAGCCAGGCCTTCTGACTGAGCACAATGATTGGTGCTATGCCCAAACGTGTGCTAGGCACTGCACAGAACAAACAGCCATTCCTACCCTGAAGTACTTACAGCAGGGATTGGCAACCTTTGGCACGCGGCCCATCAGGGAAATCCTCTGGCGGGCCAGCATGGTTTGTTTATCTGCAGCGTCTGCAGGTTCGGCCGATCGCAGCGTCCACTGGCCGTGATTTGCCGTTCCAGGCCAATGGGGGCTGTGGGAAGCGGCGGCCAGCCGATCCCTCGGCCCGCGCCGCTTCACGCAGCCCCCATCGGCTGAACCTGTGGACACTGCAGGTAAACAAACCGGCCCGGCCCGCCAGCGGATTTCCCTGACGGGCCACGGGCCAAAGGTTTCCGATCCCTGACTTACAGTATAGGATTATAAATCATAAAATATCTGGAAAAGGGGGTAATCAGTCAGGTGGCAAAATTTGCAAATGATAAAAAATTACTCAAGATAGTTAAGCCCAAAGCTGACTGTAAAGAGTTACAAAGAGATGTCACTAAAGTGGGTGGTTGGGAACAAAATGGTAGATGAAATTCCATGTTGATAAATGCAAAGTAATGCACATTAGAAAACATAATCCCAACTAGACATACAAAATGATGGGGTATAAATTAGCTGTTATCACTCAAGAAAGAGATCGTGGAGTCATCATGGCTAGTTCTTTGAAAACATCTGCTCAGTGTCCAGTGGCAGTCAAAAAAAGCTAACAGAATGTTAGGAGCCATTAGGAAAGAGATAGATAATAAGTGAAAATATCATAATGCCATTATATAAATCTATGGTATACATACACCTTGAATACTGCATGCAGTTCTGGTCACCCTGTCTCAAAAAAAGATGTATTAGAACTGGAAAAGGTACAGAGACGAGCAACAAAAATTAATAGTATGGAACAGCTTCTGTATGAGGAGAGGTTAAAAAGACTGGGACTTTCCAGCTTAGAAAAGAGGAAATAGGAGGGAATATGATAGAGGTGTATAAAATCATGAGTAGTGTGGGGAAAGTGAATAGGGAAGTGTTATTTGCCCCTTCACATAACACAAGATCTAAGGATCGCCTGATGAAATTAATATGCAGCAGGTTTAAAACAAACACAAAGAAGTACTTCACACAACTCACAGTCATCCTGTGGAACTTGTTGCGAGGGGATGTTGTGACAGACAAAAGTATAACTGGGTTCAAAAAAGAATTAGATATGTTCAAGATCCATCAATGGCTAATAGCCAAGTTGGTCAGGGACACAACCCCATGTTTTGGGTGTCCCTACACCTCTGACTGCCAGAAGCTGGGACAGGACCATAAGGGATGGATCATTTGAAATTGCCCTGTTTTGTTTATTCCCTCTGAAGCACATGGTACCAGCCCCTGTCTGAAGACAGGCTACTGGGCTAGATGGACCACTGGTCTGACCCACCGTGGCCTTGTGTTCTAGGAGTTAGACATGACCCAGCCAGTGAGGGCGAGATCAAAGAAGACGGGAGGAGAGGGGGAGTTGAATGGGACTGCAGCAATAAGATCATGCAGTGGTGACTCGGTTAGATCAGGAACCCTTCCCTTTTTGTTTTCATTGTTTCACTTCCCATAGGCATTGCAGCGGAAGTGAGTTTTAAGGAGGGGTCTGGACGTCGGGGGAGGTGGAGCTTGGCAAAATAGTGGTGGGAGAGTGTTCCATCCCTTGGGGCAGCATGGAAAAGGGGCTTTGTTTCTACAGACTCACGTAGGCTGCTACCCCTGGAGTGCTGACCCTCGCTGACTAATTTAAGCTCTTGAGTAAACATAAACAGTGGCCTTCCAGTGAGCAGAACATTTGTTGGAAAAAGCTGATGGTGTGTGGTTTGTCCTCTAGAGCTGTTAATAATTAATATGGAGGCTTAAAGAGCAATAAAAGGGGCCTGGGAGACTAGGCAAAGAGTTTCCACTGAGAAATAAAAATGTGTCCATCCAAGTACACCTCTACCTCGATATAACGCTGTCCTCGGGAGCCAAAAAATCTTACCGCGTTATAGGTGAAACCGCGTTATATCGAACTTGCTTTGATCCACCGGAGTGCGCAGCCCCGCCCCACCGGAGCGCTGCTTTACCGCGTTATATCCAAATTCATGTTATATCGGGTCGCGTTATATCGGGGTAGAGGTGTATGTGCAGAACAGAAGGGACAAATGGTCACCATGCAGCAGGTGAACCTGATTTACAGCACTGAACCTGGCAGCTTTCAAACAGACGATCTCCAGACATGCAATACTGAGAATGCTCCCAGAGAGCGATCCAGCAAGCCTTGTACACACAGAAAAGCAAAACCCTGGGCGCAGGTGGATTCGTGTAAACAAGAGAAGAATTCGATGCATCGTTCCTAGGATTGCTAACATTTTGGGTTTGAATTAGTCTATATCACCCTGTTGAAAAGTGCGGGCTGATTTGACGTTAGTTAACAAAACAGGCAAGGGAGCCAGTGGAGAGGTTGAAAAGTACTTGCCCGCCAGCCCTGGAGAACAAAGTTATTAGCATAGATGCAGCACTGGTACAGCACAGGCAGCAGGTTCAGAAGCTTCCCCTATGCAGCTGCATCCAATGTGCCTCAATCCTGATCTACGGTGGGACAGTTTCTCTGAGTCCTAAATGGGTGTTTATTTCTTCAATGTATGTAGCCATATAACGGTTATGATTTTTTTTTTTATGTGCTATGCCTTTAAATTTATAGGAGTCACCTGGAGACGTCTGCCATTTTGTGCTGGGTTCAGATGCAGCCTGTTATGAAGGAGACACATCCACACCAAGGACTATCCTGGAGTTTACCTGTGTTCTTTCTTGTTTGATTGGCTTCCCTTGATTGGCTTCCCTTCATCTTTCTTGTTTGATTGGCTTCCCTTCATCTACAGTAAAGATCAATTGGACAAAAAGGAAGGAGCTACTCTGGGTCATGTTCACTCCCATCCTCATTGCTGGTTGTCTTTGCTGAATCTTCCATACTCAGAGCAACTTCCCCTGGTAGCCATGTTCCACGTACACAACAGAACTGTACACCGATGTTGGGGGCAGCTCATGAGTGCAGGAAGCGCAGGAACTGGACTCAGACTATGGAACACGCTCCTGCAAGAGAGAAGAATGATCACAGACTTGACTGTGCAAAACTCGTTCAATAGATTTTAAAGCCAGAAGAGTCCATTATGACTAACTAGGCCAGAGGTTCTCAAACTGGGGGTCGGGACCCCTCAGGGGGTCTCAAGGTTCTTACATGGGGGTTGCGAACTGTCAGCCTCCACCCCAAACCCCGCTTTGCCTCCAGCATTTATAATGGTGTTAAATATATTTAAAAGCATTTTTAATTGATGGGGGGAGGGTCGCACTCAGAGGCTCGCTATGTGAAAGGGGTCAGCAGTAAAAAAAGATTGAGAATCACTGAACTAGGCCGACCTCCTACGTAACACAGGCCAGGGAATTCCACCCAGTGATTCCTACATCCAGTTCAGGCATCTTTGACTTTGCTTTCCCTCAATACTGGCTTCACACACACACTACACCCATTCTCCCTCTTAGGCTTTGTCTACACTATGCACCTTTTAGCGACACAGCTCTGCCACTACAGCTGTGCTGCGAAAAGACACGCAGTGTACAGGGCCGGCTTTATGAACTGCGGGGCCCGATTCAAATACCTAGCGGTGGTCCGGGGCTTCGGCGGCACTTCGGCGGCAGGGGGTCCGCTCCGGGTCTTCCGCGGCACCCAAGGACCCCCCGCCGCCGAAATGCCGCCGAAGACCCGGAGCGGGACCCCCCCTGCCGCTGAAATGCCGCCGAAGACCCAGACACCCTCCTCACCCCCCGCGGGAGCCGGATGAGTAAAAA
The DNA here is from genome assembly GCF_028017835.1 of Emys orbicularis. Taxonomy (NCBI): domain Eukaryota; kingdom Metazoa; phylum Chordata; order Testudines; family Emydidae; genus Emys; species Emys orbicularis. Next base: position 13,720,468 of record NC_088685.1, on the reverse strand, counting down.
AAAAAAAATTAAAAAGGCACCTAAGGCGCGGGGCCCTCTTAGGCGTGGGCGTGGGGCCCTCTTAGGTGCAGGGCCCGATTCCCGGGAATCGGGGGAATCAGCTTAAAGCCAGCCCTGGCAGTGTAGCCACTGTTTGTCGGCAGGAGAGAGCTCTCCTAATGACAAAATACTTCCACCCCCAACAAGCGGCAGTAGCTTTGTCAGCAGGAGACTTCTCCTGCTGACAGCGCTGTTCACACCAGCACTTTTCATCGTTTGGGGCGGGGGGGGGGGGGGGGTTCACATCTCTGAACGTCGTTCAGGTTCCAGTGTAGACAAAGCCTTAGTCTCTAGCTATTTTCTCTACAGACTGGGAAGAAAATAAAACACCATCAGGAGACTGCTATTGGTATTTCTGTATTGAAATGCTCGAGGAAGTGCACAGATACTACAATGCTATCCTATATCCTGGCCTGTTCTGATTCGTGCATGGGTGGACATGCTACCTCCAGATGCTGCTGTGGGGTATATGTGTTGGGCTTGTTGCTTTTTTGTTTCCATGTTGTCTGGGACAACGAATAAAACAGATCGTGATTCCTAGCAATAAAAAAAAATGTCACCGCCATGGCAAACAGAAACTGAGGAGTGGTTGGATCAACAAAACTCCCAATAGTATAGATGACAGGGTGTGTGTATGTGATAGTGGTGACACGTAATTAAGAATGTATGTATCACCTTTCACCTCTATGCGCTGAAGGCTGATCCCCTGCCAGGATTCACTTCTGTATATGGAGCCTTTGAGGTTTTAAGTAGCTATTTTTATTTTCTTTTGGCTAATTCTCAAAATCAACAGCTCATCTTTAAGAGTAAAAGATGTTTAAAGCATGATTTTCTTTAAGTTATCTCAAAAACTGCCCCCCGCTTCAGCTACGGCACCCTCCAGGATCAGCTCCCAGCTGGCATGGAAAATCTGTTGGGGGAGGGAAATTTCCCAGGCCACTTCCACGAGCTATTTTCAGCACTGGGAAAATAGTAAATGTCAGGAACATGGCTGAGTAATTTTTTAAGCCATAATAATAATTGTAGAGTAACAATAATTATTTGATGTCTAGTAGTCAGCATCAACAGAAGTTAGCATGCAAAACAAACGGACTGCGCCGACTCAGGAGAGCAATTAGCACTGCAGTGCAGTGAGCTGTAATAAGGTTACTCAAAGATTATTCACAGGTGTGTTTTAAGGTAAATACGGAAAAGCAATCTATATCACAAACCATACAAGAGGGAAAGCAAGGGCAAACCTGATATAGGCTTTACAAATCAGGTCCTCTAGCAGGATGGTCAAGCCCAGTCTACCTTCTCTCATAGATCTGTTTATGGTACTTTTTCCTACAAATTCATTCTGGCCTCAATCTGCCAGTTAAGCAGATACTCCTTAATTTGACATCTGCAAAGTGCTACCATTCGGGAAGCTGTAGACTATAATAACACCTCACCCGTACACAATATTTTTCATCAGATCTCAAAGCTCTTTACATTAACCCCATTTTACAGATAGGGAAACTGAGGCACAGCATGACATGACTTACCTAAAGTCACCCAAAAGGCCAACAGCCTAGCCAGAAATAGAAGCCAGGTCTCCTGAGTTCCAGTCCAGTGTTCTGTCCACTAAACCGCACTACTTGATTGTTCAGCTATTCCTTTCTAGCCCTTTAGTTATGTCTACCCAGTAGTGAACCTCACAGCCCAGCTTGACAGACTTGGGTGCACAAGGCTTGTGCTACGTCGCTAAAAATAGCTACATAGATGTTGCAGCTGAGGCTCTGATGCCCAGGGTGGCGGGTGGGCTCCAGCCCAAGCCGCACCTTCACAGTGCTGTCTACACAGCTGTTTTTAGAGCGCTAGCGCGAACCCCACAAACCAGAGCCTGTAAGCCTGGGCTGGGAGGCTCGCTGCTGTGGGCTGTGTAGATATGCCCTTTGGTGCCTGCATTGCAGATAAAGCATAGGAGCCAGCTCATCCTGGCCACCCTACTGTGAGGAAAGGAAAAGTAAGTTCCATCCAGAGACTATACGTCCTTGAAGGGAAACTCACAAGGAACTTGCTTGTTCCTGGTGGCCGCTAGCAGGCATTTCCAGCCTTCGACTCTTTCGAGTCTTTCCATTGACTTCAGTGGGCTATGAATGGCCATTTAGCAAGGATTATTGCCATGGTTATAATGTTACTGACAGCCAGTCAAGGAGATCTGTTCCTCTGGTCCCCTTCACCCTGGGCTCTGAGTTCTTACCCAATTGTGGCTCGCAGGCTAAAACCATGTCACTGTAGTGGGTCATAATTGCGACCTACTGTTAATTCACAGACTGCTGGCAGCTTCCAGCTGACCAGATACATGGGTGCTTAGGAAGACGGGCTGAAGCCTCCAGAGGGTCAGAGGGGTGTTTGCAAGGTTGGTAGGCTCAAAATGGGGCCATCATTTCTTCCTCATATTTTTGCATATAATTCTTTATATGTGGCTCCCCCTCTCTCCCAGAATAATTTTTTTGTATTACTGTAGCGCCTAGAAGCCCCAGTCACGGACCAGGACCCCATTGTGCTAGGCATCATGAGCAACCCTACATAAACAAACCAAGATGCATTTAGACTGGAAGGGGGGAGGGGGAACAACAGGGATTAAACTTGTGCAAAAGGTTATTTCATTGCATTTTTAAATGCCTTGATTTTAGCATCTTAGCAGTGATACATAACCGTAATTACCATTATAAGAGAAGTTACGTTATAAATAAAACACCATAGGACCACAGAAATCAGAGCTGGAAAAGACCAGTTAGGTTACCTAGTCCACAGCCACTGCTTCTGTAGCTCTGTCCCTGTGCTGTGGTCTGCGTAGTGCAATCATGTAACGCAATGACTCAGGCCATGGGGGTTCCACCACTTTCCCAACAATCTAATAGACCTTGTTTTTAGGATTTGTTTTTTCTAATTTTCAGCCTCAGTTTCCCCTGCTCAATTTCTTTTTATTCCTCCTAGTGATATACCTCTTTGGATCGCACAATCTGTGGCTGTACAGTCGCAAGTGGCTCTTGGATGCTGATGTGATTGTGATCCAATCCTAATGCACATGAAGTACCATTGAACTAGTGGGACTGGAGTGGCCAGGATCCCTGCAAGCAGACAGGAATGAGACGGTAAGAAGGGTGAATAATTATGAGACCGAAACACAGGAGTTTATCAATCAGACTACAAACACCTACTGAATTCGGTTTGCAGTGCTGTTGTGGCCATGTTGGTCCCAGGATATTAGAGAGACATGGTAGGTGAGGTAATATCTTCTGTTGGACCAACGTCTGTTGGTGAAAGAGACCAGCTTTTGAGCTTCCACAGAGCTTTCCTTCAGGTCTGGGAAAGCTACTCAGAGTGTCACGGCTAAATGCAAGGTGGAACACGTTGTTTAAGCATGAGGAGTTAACACGTACTGAATTTTGTTTCATGTCTACTTTTAGGCATGCACTTTGCAAGCTCTATGCTGCTCTTGAGCCACATGAGAAATTTTCCTGATGTCAATGGGGGCTGCAACCATGGATTGAGGGCATGCTATGGCCCTGTCTGTGTCACAGCATCAGTGTAAAGATCAAATGCTGAATTTAGCACAGTTTATGTTACCAACTAGCACCTGGAATTAATACATCTTTCTTCTCAAAAAGAATCATTAACTATACATGGGCCCACTTCTGCGGAGGAGACCAGCCTACAGAACACTGAACAAGAGAGCGGGAGGGAAAATTTTGGTTAAAGACATCAGGGCATAGCCCCACTGCTTGTCCACCGAGAGATCAAACAGGAACTCATTATGAAGACACACACACAGGGCACTGAGTGGAACTCAGTTTATCATCTCCCTTGGGAAGATGAATGGATTTGAACCTGGGGTGCAAAACAATGTTTGCCTTCCCAACTGTGGACCTGACTCAGTGAAGTGCTGAGCGTTCAACTCCAGTGGGCAATGAGGACAATAAGCACTTCTCAGGATCATGCCCCTGGTGCTTAGAATATTAGGTTATTCCCCTCCAGCATGGGATAATACTCTAACCAGGTGTTCTCCCCCTTTTTCTTTCTTCCCCCCAACATGCTATAAAAACTCCACGGCCCATCTGTGCCACAACAACTGTTTTTCTGCATATAAAAGCATAGGTGCTGGAACTAGGGGTGCTGGGGGTGCAGCCACACCCCTTGGCTTGAAGTGGTTTCTATCATATACAGGGTTGACAGTTTGGTTCAATGGTTCACAGCACCCCCATTATACAAATTGTTCCAGTGCCCCTGTATAAAAGCCAGGGCTGGAATTAGGGGGTAGCGAGCAAGGCAATTGTGCGGGGCCCCCGCGAAGCTAAATTGCTCAGGCTTCGGCTTCACCCCCAGGTGGTAAAGCTCGGGGCAGAGGGGCTTCAGCTTTCTGCCCTGGGCTCCATGCTGACCCTGCTTGGTGGACCCCCCTGAAACCTGCTCCCGGCCCCCAAGGGGGCCTCAGACCCCGGGTTGAGAACTGCTGCTCTAACCACTAAAGAGAGAAGAAACCAGTCATGTGTGAGTACAGTCATGCTAGAAAACAGGGTTATTCGATACAATAAACTGTCTCCCCATGTCGGAAATTACAAAACAGCAGCTCAGCGGAGGATGCAGAAAGGGGTTTAGTATAGAAGCAGCTGTGAAACTAGTTAACTTCCTAATTGACTGCATTTACATCAAAGCGGTTGCAAACCAGTTCCCCTTTTAAGACAAAAGACTCTTCCCTCCCATGCACTCTCATCAAAACCCCTGGGGTTGGGCAGGGCAGAATTTGGTCCATGGTGAGCAAAGAAAATTATTCAGGATCCAGACTATGTATATGTTGCAAGACTAGACCTGGGCTGAACAGGTTTCAATGACATGGTGAATAAAATGGCAGCAGCTGCTGCTACCTTGTCTACACTGGAACTCCTACTGCCGGTACCACTGGTGGAGCTGTACTGGAAGCATCAACAGTGGCAAATTTTAGTGGGAAAAGCCTAGTATCAATACAGCTGTAGGCACTCATCCTCCAACTTCTTGCACACAGGTGGACTGAAGCACTTGTCTGGAGTTACACTGATTTCAATGGGACAGTCACTCCAGGCAGAAGCCCCACTGAAATCAATGCAGGGGCAGTAAGTCCATCCTCTTGCAAGTAGTTGCAGGACTGGAGTCTGAGTATCTGAATGGCTGCAGAGGGGCAAGACTTTTTTCTGGATTGCCATCTAGCCCCCTCAAAATTCACAGGAGATGCCTGATTTTTTAAAGGCTATTCCATGCCCCATAAAACTACCGTTAGGATATTAACGCTTCATACATGTGTACTCTGAGCTGGGTGCTGGGCCAGAACACCGTGATTTGGGGCTGTCACAGAAACGCCATTGTGATTTTGCAATATCATGGTGTGACTCAGATTCCGTCTCAGATAAAAATAACAAGGATCTTGTGAGTTCTTCCTATTCAGAAAATGGTGTGTTTCAATGTCACCTTTTTCATACATTGCCAGAACAGAATACACAGGTCTGGAAATATTACTGAAAATACAATCATCTAAAAGAGATCAAACCTTTGGATAGGGGATGTGAATAGGCTTTCTGCTGCTGGTATCTAGAGCTGAGGATTGCTGATTTTTGACAGTAACCGACAATAATGTAGATTAGTAAAGGAGGGAAGACAGCAGGGATAAAGGTTTATAGAGTATTATATTGTGGTATTATACAGCAAGCACACTTTAAAGTGGGGGTGGGGGAACAACAGGGATTAAACTTGTGCAAAAGGTTATTTCATTGCATTTTTAAATGCCTTGATTTTAGCAGAACACCATGGTCAGTGTGTGCCTGCCTGTATGTGACTGTGTGTGTGTGCAGGTGAATGTAACTGTGTGTCTGTCTTAACCTGTGTGTTTATGTGATTTGTGCATGTCTCCATGTGATAATGTGTGTATGTGAATGTGACTGTGTGTCTGTGTTAAAATGTGGGTTTTTATGTGATTTTTGTGTGTGCGCCTCTAGGTAACATGGTGGGTGTATGCACGTGAATGTGACCGTGTTAAATTGCGTGTGTTTATGTGACTGCGTGTCAGGGTCTGTGTATGTGTGTGTTTTAAAGAGTGTATGGGAATGTGATTCCTGGGTGTCAAGGTATGGGGGGGAGGGTCAAAATGTGTGTTTTATGTGCATGTGTCAGAGTGTGTGTTGGGGGGGGTCAATATATGTTTGTGTATATGAGGGGGGAGATTGGTATGTATGTCAGATCCGGCTGTGTGTGTATCAGGGTGTGTGAAAGGGTCACTGTGGGAGAGGGTTGGGCTGGGTGTGTATCAGGAGTGTCAAGGGGATCACTGTTTGTGTGTGGATCAGGCAGTGTGTCTATCAGGGGTGCTGAGGGGCACTGTGCGTGTGTGTGCAAGATCAGGCTGTTTGTATCAAGGGGGCACTGTGTGGGCCAGAGACTGGGCTCTGTGTGTATATCAGTGGGTGTGAAGAGGTCACTATGTTGCGGGGATCAGGCTGTGTGTATCAGAGGTGTGGAGGGGGTCATTGTAGGGGGGATCGGGCTGTGCATGTATCAGGGTGTGTGGAGGGGTCACTATGTGGGGGGATCAGGCTGTGTGTGTACCAGGAAGTGTGGAGAGATCAGTGTGTGTATGTGGGAGATTGGGCTGTGTATCAGGGAGTGTGGAGGGGTCACTGTGTGTGTGGGAGATCAGGCTGTGTTTGTATCAAGGGTGTGGAGGGGTCACTGTGTGGGGGAGAGATTGGGCTATGTGTGTGTATCAGTGGGTGTGGAGAAGTCACTATGTTGAAGGGATTGGGCTGTGTGTGTACCAGGCAGTGTGAGGAGGTCACTGAGTGTGGACCAGGGGTAGGAGGACACTGTTGGAGGAGTCAGTGTGTGTGTACCAGGGGTAAGGAGGGCTCACTCTGGGGGGCGTTGTACTGTGTGTGTACCAGGGTGTGGGGGGGAGGGAGTCAGTGTGCATACCAGGCAGTGTGTGGGGGTCAGTGTGTGTACCACGGTTTGTGTGTCAGGGGGAATCAGTGTCTGTACCAGGCAGTGGGAGAGGGTCCGTGTGTGTGGGATCAGTGTATACTAGGCATTGGAGGGGGGTCTCATGGGGGGAGGGGGAGGGCTAGTATGTGTGTGAGATCAGTGTGTACCAGGCAGTTGGGAAGTTTTACTGGGAGATCAGTGTGTACTAGGCAGTGGGAGGTCTCACCCGACGGGGGGCTGGGGGGAATCAGTGTGTGTGGGGGGGGGGGGGGGGTCTGTGTGTACCAGGTGGGGGTGGTTTCACTAAAAGGGTCAGTGTGTGTGTGTGTGTGTGGCGGGGGGGGGGGGGGGTGTCAGTGTGTATCTGGCGGTGGGAGGGGGTCATTATGAACCAGGCGGTGGGGGGATCACTGGGGAGTCAGTGGGGGGGGGGGTCACTGTGTACCAGGTGGTGGTGGGGGTCACTGGGGGTTAGTGGGGGGGTCACTGTGTACCAGGTGGTGGGGGGGGTCACTGGGGGTTAGTGGGGGGTCAGTATTGATCGGGCAGTGAGGTTGGAGTTGGGGGTCACTGTGTACCAGGCAATGGGGGACTCACTGGGCAGTCAGTGTGGGGGGGGAGGTCACTGGGGGTTAGTGGGGGAGGTTCAGTATTGATCGGGCAGTGAGGTTGGAGTTGGGGGTCACTGTGTACTAGGCGGTGGGGGACTCAGTGTGTGTGGGGATCACTGTGTACCAGGCGGTGGGGGACTCACTGGGGGTTAGTGGGGGGGTCACTGTGTACCAGGCGGTGGGGGGGGTCACTGGGGGTTAGTGGGGGGGTCACTGTAGACTAGGCGGTGGGGGGTGTCACTGGGGGTTAGTGGGGAGTCAGTATTGATCGGGCAGTGAGGTTGGAGTTGCGGGTCACTGTGTACCAGGCGGTGGGGGGCTCCCTGGGGAGTCAGTGTGTGGGGGTCACCGTGTACCAGGCGGGGGGACACTGGGGGGGCCGTTCGGGGCCATGCGGGTGCCCCCCCCCCGCTGTAATGCCGGGTCCCGGCCCGGGCTAGACGCGGAACCGGCCCGGCCAGGTGCCGAGCGAAGCTGCCGAGGGAGGCGGGCGCAGTAGGCGGCCGCTGTGGGCAGGGCATGCGCGGGGCAGGGCTCCCCGTCAGCCCCCGGCCCCGCCCGCCTGCAGGCAGCCCCGGCGGGAGATGCGCAGCCCGGCCGGCCGGCGGCTCCATCCCGGGTACCCCAGGGCCGTGGCTGCCGCCGCCGCGCTCCAGGATCGCAGGGAGCGGCTGCTGCTGGAGGCGCGGTGAGTCTGCAGCGACACCGGTCCCGGGCTGGGCCCGCAGGGCGCGGGGCAGCAGCACCGCCCAGTCTGGGAGGTCCCGTGGGGCACCCAGAGCGGGCACCCCCGCACAGAAATAGATGCCCCCCGTGTGCCCCTCAGAGCGGGCACCCCCGCACAAAAATAGATGGCACCCTCCGTGCACCCCTCCCCAGAGATGGGCACCCCCCCTGCACAGAAATAGACGGGCACCCCCGTGCCTCCCCCCAGAGATGGGCACCCCTGCACAGATATAGATGGGCACCCCGCGTGTGGCCCCCTCTAGAGATGGGCCCCCCATGGCACAGAAAGAGATGGGCACCCCCCATGTACCCTCCCAAAGATGGGCACTCCCGCACAGAAAGAGATGGGCACCCCCGGTGTGGCCCCCTCTAGAGATGGGCACCCTTGGCACAGAAAGAGATGGGCACCCCGGCACAGAAATACATGGGCACCCATTGTGTGTGTCCCCCAGAGATGGGCACCCCCAGAGTAGCACACAGACAGCACCACTGTCTCCCCCCCCCCCCCAATTAGGGCCCAGATATGAGCTCCCCTTCTACACCAACATAGATACCATTGTGCTCCACCCCCACTCAGCTGAGCGCCTAGATTGAACACCCCTCGTATGCCCAAAGGATAGATAGGTACCTCTGTCCGTCCCAGAGATGGACATCTTTTCAATTGGGCACCTTTTGCGCACCCACAGAGATAGCTGTGCCTGTACTACGCTCCACACGGTGTTGATCCTGGTGGTATGAAAGGAAGGATGGCCCAGTGGCTAGGGCATAAGCCTGGGAGGCTTTCAGATCCCTGGGCCAAAACCAGTTACCCTTGTGTAACACCGACAGACCCCAGTCGTCATCGAACCTGAGACCTCTGGAGCTTAGTGCGTGAGCTAAAAGTCAGCTGGCTGTTAGCTAAGGCTGTAGAGCAGACTCATTTTATCTCTCTCTTTACGTGGTCTTGGTGCCACTAGATGGGACAGAACACCACACCCAGGAGATGTGTGGGTTACACTTGCTCAAGCAAAACTCTTGATTAACAGCTGAGTAAGGACCTGAGGATTTGGCTCACTATTAGTACATCATGATGCTGGTCATATTTCTGATCTGCCTTTCTCAGGATGCACTATTTTGTTTGTATCTTTTCTGGGATGTGTTGTTTTACATCACACACAGTTGCAAGGTGTGTATTAGCTGTGGGCCTGATTCAAGGCTCACTGAAGTCGAACAATGTGAGTCTTTCCATTGATTTCAATGACCTTTGGATCAGGTCCTTTGTTGCTTGTATATTTCACTAGTACACCTCTACCGGGATATAACGCGACCCGATATAACGCGAATTTGGATATAACGCGGTAAAGCAGTGCTCTGGGGGGGCGGGGCTGCACACTCTGACGGATCAAAGCAAGTTCGATATAATGCAGTTTCACCTATAACCCGGTAAGATTTTTTGGCTCCCGAGGACAGCGTTATATCGGGGTAGAGGTGTATTTGGAAAAGAAGTACCCTGCACTTAAGGGAAAGTGAGCCCGAATTTGCTTTTTCCTTTGGTCACTTTCTCTGCCTTTGTACTTTATAATTTAAACTTCTGTAACCAGTACTTACAGTGGTTTGGAAGAAGTGGGAGTAGGGGGTCTATCAGCAACTCTGCTCAATTTTTTTTCCCTGGGTCTGTGTCCCCTGCCCTCCCCCTCACCTTAAGCACTGCTTAAAATCTCATGGCCAAATTCTGTTCTCAGTCACACAGGAGTCAACACACAGTAACTCCTTTGGGGCTCACTCCAGTGGGACTGAAGGTGAAATCTCAGCCCCATGTGTATTAATTTTTACACACATATACTCAGTTGCATGTAGTATATAAACATGCTGTAGGGCACCTGATACGTGAACTAAGAGGCCTCTGCCATCTCTGATTTCTTGGATTTTATGAGTGGTTCATCATTGATTTCATTCTGCAAACCACTTCCCCCTGCCGCTTGGCACTGAGTATGTTTTGTCCGGAGAGGGTTCAAGAGACCACTTTAGTTAGGCTCACTCAAGAGAAGTTAACTTGAGGATAGATAACTAGAATTAACTCTGCAGTGAAAACATAGCCTGAGTTTACAAACCACAGTTTGAGAACCACAGCTTGCACGTCTACCTTGACTGATTAAGATTTAAAACAGGGGTGGGCAAACTTTTTGGCCTGAGGGCCACATCGGGGTTCTGAAACTGTATGGAGGGCCAGGTAGGGAAGGCTGTGCCTCCCCAAACAGCCTAGCCCCCGCCCCCTATCCGCCCCCTCCCACTTCCCATCCCCTGACTGCCCCCCTCAGAACTCCCGACCCATCCAACACCCCCTGCTCCTTGTCCCCTGACCGCCCCCTCCCAGAATCCCCCGCCCCTAACCACCCCACCGGGACCTCACCCCCATCCAACCCGCCCTGCTCCCTGTCCCCTGACTGTCCTGCCCCCTATCCACCCCCACCCCCTGACAGACCTCCCCGGGACTCCCAAGCCTATCCAACCCCCCCTGTTCCCCATCCCCTGGCTGCCTCCGCCCCATCCAACCACCCCCTGCTCCCTGTCCCCTAACTGCCCCCCAGGACCTCCTGCCCCTTATCCAACCCCCAGCTCCCTGCCCCCTTACCATGCCACTCAGAGCAGCAGGCCTGGCAGCCGCACTGCCTGGCCGGAGCCAGCCACGCTGCCGCGCTGACCGGCCGGACCTCACAGCCCCGCCACCCACAGCGCTGGTGGCACGGCGAGCTGAGGCTGCGGGGGAGAGGGGACAGCAGGGAAGGGTCCGGGGGCTAGCCATGTGTTTGAGTTACATGACAATCTGACAAACCCTCCCGCACTCTTCGCTTCTGTGATTTGTATTGCTGATCTAATGGATTGTCAGCAGGAGATTTAAGATCTATTCCTATCTCTGCCACCATCTCATAAAGTAACTTGGGCCGCTCACTTAACCTCTCTGTGCCTTAGTTTACCCATCTGTAAACGGAGGCAGTAACCCTCACCAACCTTTGTGAAGTACTTTGCTGAAAAAGAGCTCTAGCACACAAAGTATCATTAGTCATGAAAACATGGTTGCTGGGTTTGAAAAAAAGGCCGCTTACCAGTACTGTACAATTATGAAAAACACAATACAAGGTAAATGTGGTGTTGATTGCTCTGTAGCTAGTATTATTTGTTTTCTGTATACTCCCCTTTTCCTTTCTAACAAGGCTGTCAGCCTAGAGGGCAGCTGCTGTTCCATGCAGCATGTTACAGAAATGGCACACATGCTGTGCCTTCTCATGGAGACATCACTCTTGTTCCTTCTTGTTTGATTGTTTCCCTATAAAAAAAATCATTCAGGCTGAAAGTATATGGTTACCTCTTTGTATATGGGAGAGAAACATAACAGTGGATTATATAAAGAGGTTGTGCTCCTGCTTTAGCATTAAGGGACAGTGTGAATTTATCCAGATGTTGTCTAACAATTCCTAGAAACACAGAGAAAAATCAAGCCAAACCACCAAAACATTCTTTATTTACTCCTGTTTGCTGCTAAGGGTGTTTCCCACCAACCCCATGTGGTTGCAAGAAGGTTCAGACTCTAAAAATATCCTATGCGTCATTTATTATTATTTAATATTTCCACTGAGGCTGTGCCCAGTGGCTTCGATCGGGATCAGGGCCCCTTTGGGTTAGGTGCTCTGTAGACACAGATATATGGGCCCTATCTCGAAGAGTTTACATCTGATTGCAACATTGTGCAGCAAGTGAACAGAACAAACAACAGAGGGGGAAAAATGAGGGAGGATGAGGGTAACAATGAGATCATGTGGTTGCACAAGCAGCTATGTGCACAACTTGATGTTTCTGAATAATTTACAAGGTTTAGCTATAGCTGTGTCAGGAACCCTCTCCCAGCAACCTTTACTGGCCCTTTAATGATAGTGTTCATGATTGTGCAATAAATTCCCCACGAGTTATAAGTTCCTGTGAAGAGTTTCTAAGCCAGGGCTTCTTTGCCTGGGGTTGTGACTCTTGGGGGTAGTGTCACAAACAGGTGTCGGCGTTGTGATCACTTTGTCCTTTTCATATTGCTAAATGGGAAGGGGCTCCTTGCTAGATTGGAGGAGGGTGGGGGATGGAGGTACTAGTATGTAAATGAGACCTGATGTGGAAAATATCCACAGCTCTAGGCAATTAGGGTAGGACTGAGAACATCTCACTGGTTGGGTTGCCAATTTTGGTTGGTTTGGTTTCCTGGAGGTTTCATCACATCACATAATCTTTAATTAAAAATTAGTCTTTAATTCCTGGAGACTCCAGGGTAATCCTGGAGGGTTGGAAATCTTACTCACTGGTGTCACATTCTCTGCTTACAGGCGTGGCTGATGATGAGCATGATGTGTGTACATTTTTTTCTAGTGATTGTGGCACCAGAATTCATAGCCTTAAAAGTATTTCTGTGCATTTGTCTTTGTGGGGATGACATGTTTATAGCAAAACTAATCAGTCCAGCAGGATGTGCTGTGGGAGATTTTCTTGGCAACCGTCCTGTTGCTTTTCACAATGGTCTCACAGTTTTGTTTTGTTTTGTTTTGTTTGTTTGGCATGCTGCAGTTGGTCATCTGATCACAAAAATCCCACCCAGAATTTAAATGTAATGCAGTTGGGAGCACAGTTCACGCAGTGCAGCACACTTGTAAACCCCCCCTCCCCCCCCGGTCTGGGTAGCAGAACTAAGAGCACTTTCTTAGCTCTCATCAAATGACCTCTCTGAGGGCCTGATCTGGCAAACTCTTGTGTGGCTAGGCCTTGCTCACATGAGTCATCTCCACAAAGTCAATGGATCTATCTGTGTGAGAAAGGGTTTGCTAGACTGATTCCTGATTCTGCATCTACAGTAGCAAACCCCTCCACAATACCCCTCCAGCAGCATAGCACTCCCTAACCCCGTACTGGGGTATTGGTCCTGTACTGATTCAGGAAGAAGATTTCCTGGTCAACAGGCCTTGGATCTACAGTGAGGAAATGGACAGATGGAGAGTATCCAAAGAGTCGAGAGTTGCCTTCTAAAATGTTCTTATAACTCCCAGGCCTAGGAGGGTAGTTCCTAGCTGTGGTTTTTCAAGCGTATCTGTGACTGTTCACGCTCGTTGTTACCGATTCCCATGACTCACCTCCGCCATAGCAACCGTTAACAATGCTGAGTCTGCACTCTAATTTTTCTTACACCTGGTGGAATGTATATCCATAACGGACCTTGGTCTGCTTCATTTCCACGGTATGCCCAGCCCAACCACTGGCTGATGCTGAAGGTGCATGGCATTGTCCAGGGGATAAGGGCAGTGGTGATGACCTCTTGCAAACTACTTTGTAGGCTATACATGTGCATTGGCTCTAAAATGCAGCCACCTCTGGGGTACGTAGTAACACTGCACAATGATTTGGGACAAGAGGTGAAGAAGGATCCTATATCCTATATTGAAACTGCAATTTGGGAAGGCAGAAAGTGACTTCATTTGGAATTTGGTTAGGACTACGGTCCCTACTGTACAAATGAGCGATATTGTCTTGTGACAGAAAGATTCTGGCCAAAATTTTCAATTTTAGATGCCTAAAGTGAGACACCTAAATCCATAGCCTGCATTTCAGAGGTGCTGAGCAAGTTAGGAGTTGCTCTGGGAGCTCTGTACCTCTGCAAATCAGGCCACGTATTTAGGTGTCTAACTTAAGGTATCCAGGGTTAAAACTGTGTGACATAGTGACTTTCCCCAGGGCACAGAGGGCAGAGTCAGCAGCCAGGATTAGACCTCAGTTCCTGGCTCACAGCCATGAATGAGTTCAGTCTACTTACCCGCTCTTGTCCCCCAGGCACCAAAAAACCCATGAAGAATTCTCCAGCACATCTCATCTTGGCAGGACTTTGCAAACTGCCTTTCCCTGTGTTGGAGCTCCAGGATCATTGATGTTTTTGTCTGGCGATGCCCTTGCACAGTTTTGTCATAACTCACCCTCATCCAAGGCCCTAGTACTCTGTTTGTTGTACCAGATGCACAACTCTCATCTGCTGGAGACAACACAACTGACCGACAATGCAGTGTTGGTGTTGAGAAGTACATGGCTCAGCACAGCTGAGCTGGCTGCTAGCTGAGTCTGCCTCCAGGCCAGAAAACAGGGAGACCTGACATTCCGGTGGCTGTCCCGGGATTTAAATGGTGACTCCAGCTCTTGTCATTTTTGATGGCTAATCTCTGTAAATTGGGAGACGCCAATTCCCAATACTTATGGGGACAAATCCTGCCTTCAGCTCCCTGTATTCAGCTCCCTTTGGAGCTGTACATTTGTGTGTCTGACGGCAGAATTAGGGCCATTTTCTTTTCTTTTGTAACCCTCCACAGACTTGCTCCAGTCTTTTCTCTTGCACCTTCTCTCTCTCCATCACTTCCTGCTCCCTCCACCACCTCCTCACTTCACACACTCTCATCGCTATTGGTGCAAGAGCCATGTCCTCTGCAGCTCTGCCCTTTGAAATAGTCTCCCTGTACTGTTCTGTTCTCACTGAGCTATGTTTTCAGGATTTAGACCAGGCCTGCACAACTCGTAAAGCGGCGAGGGCCATATTACTCCAAAGAAAACAGCTGAGGGCCGAAACCCCCCGAGCGCCGCCAACCCCCCCCCCCCAGCGCCACCCAGCCCCCCCGAAACACAACACACACACCCCCCAGCGCCACCCGCCCCACGGAAACAACTCCCCCAGCGCTGCCGAAACACTCCCACCCCCACCCCCCCGCGCCACCTGCCCCACCGAAACAAACCCTCCTTCCCCAGCGCCACCCCACCGAAACAGCAGTATTGAACCTCGGTAATTTGTTATAGCGGGCCCCTAAGGTAGTATAATTAAGGTAAAAGAAAAATGTCTTTTTGCTAGAAGTAGAATAAGATCTTCCCCCCACTTTGTAATCAATTGCCCTGTTGAATGAATGAGGTGTGAATGAGGAAGGCGTGGAAGGCAGGCACCAGCAGACAGCTGCAACCCTTGGAGAGGGCAGGGCCGGCTCTAGGATTTTTGCCTCCCCAAGCAAAAAAATTTTTGGCCGCCCCCCCCCTTTTTTTCGTGCCCCGCCCCAACTCCACCCCTTCTGAACCCCTTCCCCAAATCCCCAGCCCCACCTCCTCCCCCGGCGTGCCGCATTCCTCCCCGCCCCATTGCTTCCTGCGGGCCCCCCGCGACCTCCCGCCCTAGCTCACCTCCGTTCCGCCTGCTCCCCCGGGTGTGCTGCCGCTCCGCGTTCAGGGGAGCAGGCGGAGCGGAGGTGAGCTAGGGTCGGGGGGCACAGGAAGTAACGGGGAGGTAGAGGAACCGCTCCCCGCTCCAGCTCACCTCCGCTCCACCACCGCTGCCTCCCCCGAGCGCCCCACCGCTCGGCTTCTTCTCCCTCCCTCCCTCCCAGCCTTGCTGCGTGAAACAGCTGTTTCGCGCGCGGCAAGCCTGGGAGGGAGGGGGGAGAAGCGGAGTGGCAGCGGCACGCTCAGGGGAGCAGGCAGAGGCGAGCTGGGGCGGCGAGCTGGGGCAGCAGGGGCACTTTTTCCCCATGCCCCGGAGTACTTTTTCCCCATGCCCCGGAGTCGGCGCCTATGATGGCCGGCGCCAGAATGCCACCCCTAGAAATGTGCCGCCCCAAGCACCTGCTTGTTTTGCTGGTGCCTGGAGCTGGCCCTGGGAGAGGGGATGGGAGCCAGACCAGATCAATAGAACAGGTCAGCCACCGATTCGCCGCTCGCCTCCTCAGCCCCCCTCCCCCGGCTTGCCTACTTACTCCCTGCCACTGCCCGCCCGCTCGCCTACTCAGCCCCCCTCCTTCACCCGCCGCTTGCCTACTCACCCCCCCGTGGGCCGCACAGTGAGCCCACCTACTCAACCCCCGCGGGCCGCACAGTGAGCCCACGCGGGCCGCATGTTGTGCAGGCCTGGTTTAGACACTTCCACCTCGTGCCTATGTACTGTTTGAGTTCACAGCCCCAGAGGCTGAACACAGAACAGCAGCCATGCCACCGAAGCAGCAAATCTAAGTGGATGCACAGGACGTGGGAGTTGCCATAAGATTCTGTAGTACCCATCCCAGTTCCACACACTTCAGGCTGAGTGCATTGTGCTACAGATGCTATAGCCGGAGATATTATAAAGTCAGATTTGAGGAGCTTTGCACCTAGTTAACACGCCTTTCCTTTTGAAACCTCCAGGCCAAAATGTTCCAACATGGGTGCCTACGATTAGGCATCTAAATCCATCATTTAGGCCCCTAAGGGTACGTCTTCACTACCCGCCGTATCGGCGGGTAGCAATCAATTTATCCAGGATCGATATATCGCGTCTCGTTAAGACGCGATCTATCGATCCCCGAACGCGCTCACCGTCGACTCCGGAACTCCACCAGAGCGAGCGGCGGTAGCACAGTCGACGGGGGAGCCGCGGCCGTCAATCCCGCGCCGTCTGGACCCCAGGTAATTCGATCCAAGATACTTCGACTTCAGCTACGCTATTCGCGTAGCTGAAGTTGCGTACCTTGGATTGATCCCCCCCCCCAGTGTAGACCAGCCCTAAGTAAAAGCAGCCTGATTTTCAGAGCTGCTAAGCACCTGCAGCTCCTGTTGACTTTGGTAGGATTTGTGGGGTCAGCAAACTCTGGAAACCCAGCTACTTTAATATGGGTGCCCAACAGCCCCCACATTAGAGCATTTTGGCCCAAGCGAGTTTTAGGGCTTATGAAATGTGCCTATTTATGTCCTTCCCCTCTCATCTGAGAGAACCAGTGGTGGAGGTGGTTGCCATCTAGTGGAAACCAGATTGGAGCCACCAACTCACTATGGAGAACCAAGTAACCAGCAGGTCGGAATAGCTTTTGGTTTCTGCCTAGTCTGGGTTTGAAGGAGTGACCTAGAGGTAAAAGGTTCTACAGCCCAATTCTAATGTCCTGACCCATTCAGTCCCTCACTTGGGTGAGTGCTTTGAATGTGTCCTTTGACTGATAGAAATCAGATGGAGTTTGGGTGAAATTCTGGCCCCATTGAAATCAGTGGCAAAGCTCCCACTGACTTCAGTGGGTCCCGGATTGCCCCTTTGTGTAGAAATAAAACCTATCTATTTAATATATGATGTAGTAACCGCACTTTGAGCACCTTCTGTCCAAGGATTTCAAAGCACACACACACACAAGGATGTGCCAGTAAAGCTGGTAGGTATTATTAGCCCCCTTTTATAGATTCACAAACCGAGACACGGAGAAGTTAAGAAACGTATTCCAATTGTGCCCTCTAATGTTGGTGCTTTGATATTTGAATGCACAGCGTGAGACAGCTGGGATCTGATTTTACAGAAATGCTGCGCTCCTGTCTGTGAGAGGTGTAGATGCTCAGCATGTCTGACAACTGGAGCCTAGATCATAGAATATCAGGGTTGGAAGGGACCTCAGGAGGTTCTAGTCCAACCCCCTGCTCAAAGCAGGGCCAATCCCCAGACAGATTTTTGCCCCAGATTCCTAAATGGCCCCCTCAAGGATTGAACTCTCAACCCTGGGTTTAGCAGGCCAATGCTCAAACCACTGAGCTATCCCTCCCCCCAATCAAAATATCACTGCGTCCTTTACTGCCACCTATTAGACCTTGGGTGAAATTCATCCCTAGTGTAAATTCATTGAATCTGCCCTCTTATATGTTACTACGGGGATAGTGCAAACATAGAGACCGATTCTGATCTCAGCTACTTGAGTGTAAATCCAGAATAATTCAAGTGAAGTCTGGATTTGCACAGGTGTAGCTGAGATCAGAATCTGTCCCTTAGTTATCTGAATGCACAGCACTCAGCACCGTCAAGCTGTAGCAGTTGGCAGGAAATGTGGAGGTGACAGGTTTATGCACCACAGGAAAAGGAAGTGACGACTGAGAGTGCAGGGAGCTACTAACAGCAAGTATGTGATGTTCTCTCTGTTTTGCAGCCAAGGGCAATAGTAGTTCCCAATGGTCACGTGGGTTAGGGCTGGGAAATATTTACAGTCGTGCTAGGCTGCTCATTTCAAAATAAGTTCCATTATTTCCCCTCCCCCCCCCTCCCCCGCCTGCTATTTGCTTCTAGACCAAGTTACTTCTACGATTGTAGAGGAGTGAGTTTGTTCTAAGGCGATTTGACTGGGGAGTGCAAATGGGCAGTGGGCCTGATTAGATATGCAGAGCAGTGAGTGGAAAGACTCCTGGTTCAGTGGACTCTGGATCAAGTCCATGGTGAGTGCATCTCTCACTACATCCTTTCAAGCTCAGCTCAGTCGATACCCAAAGACATGATCATCTGGTGGCCGTTTGGTGGGAGGTGGTGCTCTCAGTCTAGTTCCTAGTGGGGGGTGCCTTTCAGGTGAGATGCAGAGGGGCTCCTTACTTGAGAGAGCCCCGTCATTGTCGGGGAGTGTCTAGCCCAAGGAACTGACAGCAGGTCTCCCGCAACTGGTCTTCACTGCTGAGAAGGGGCAGTTTCTTTCTAATCACTGTCGCAGAGAAGCCAAAGACGGCCAACACCTTGAACTGCAAGTGGAAACCAGTGCAGAGATTCAGTCACCAGAGCTATGTGCTCTAGGGTATGTCTACACTGCAGTGTAAGCCCAGGGTTAGTGGGACTGGAGTCAGTTAACCTGTGTTGGGAACCCTGGGCTTGAGCATCTACATTGTATTTAAACCCTTCGTTACGGATTTTCTAACCTGTGCTCAAACCTAGGGCTCTGGCATCTGTACTGCAGGACCCGAGTCAAAGTAACCACATCCCAGAGACCACAGCGCTCCTCCCCTCCATGTTGCCGCTCTAGACCGTGGTGCGCTGTGGGAAAACTTTACTGCCTGCACTACATGTTACAAGTTCGCTCTCCTTTGCAAATTCAGGAGGCTCTCTGATAGTGTGCTTGCAGATCAGTGGTCAGAAGAGAATGGGTTAACGCCGACCTGAGCTGCTGCCCTTTGCCAAGGGGCGGGGGCTTCCGTTTTCAATAGAGTGGATTGCAGGTTGTTGGGATAGAAAGGACTAAGGAAGTTGTCCCATGGAATTGTGGGATACTTGCGGATGACTCCTGGGACCTGAGTCAAGCATGGCTGCAGCTACACTGCAAAGCAATAGGGCTCGGACCCTGTTTCCCAGCTTGACTTGAGCTCAGACCCTCCAGCCCTGCAGGGTCCCGGGACTGGGTAAGCGCAATTGCAGTGTGGACATAAGGGGGTTGAGCTTTGAGCCTGGGCTCAAGCGCGGGTTTACATTGCAGTATAGACATACCCCTTGTGACCTGCCTCGCTCAGCCATTAAGCAGCTGCATTCAGCATCCGTTGGGGCCCTAGGACAGTGGTTCCCAAACTTTAACAACCTGTGAACCCCTTTCACTAAAATGTCAAGTCTCGCGAACCCCCTCCTAAAAATGAAAATTTCCAGGGATTTTCTTCTTTACCTGAGTATAAATTATAAAAGCAGAGATCTTGGAAATATAAAATTTGTTTTTATGACAAGCTTATTACACACTATTTATTATTAATTATTATTTATCATTACAGTATTTTTATTACATTATAAAAATGGCAACACTCTTCCAAGATCTCACTTTCATAGTTTGTATCACTTTGAATAAGCCTGTTATAAGACAAGGCTCCTATGTTTCATCAAGGAGTATCAGATGTGAAACAGCATGAAGGTATTTAAGAAGCCAACTCAAAGAGTTCCTCCTACACAAGCATTCAGGTCTTGAGCAGTCCAGGCAAACAACACACGTTACAACAAAGCTTAAACTTGTTCTTCATAATAATTTTATAAACAATACTAGCTGCCTATTTAATTTTAAAAACAGCAAAAAATATCCACCTCCCTTTCCATTTCTTATAAGGAGTCTTGACGTTTAAATCTCCTCAGTGTGATAGATACGCTTGCTTTGATCTGCTTAGCTCTTGGAAGTCCAGGGGCTCCAGGCTGCTGGCCCCGTGCTGCCCGGGGTCCCTAGGGACAGCTCTGTCTGCCATTAGGGAATTTTTTCCCGAGAACCCCCTGTAACATTTCGCGAACCCCCAGGGGTTCATGAATCCCAGTTTGGGAACCACTGCCCTAGGGGGACTACCAGGGTCATCTCAATTCAAGAACATTATACTTGTTGAGCCTGGAAATGACAGCCATGTGTGTAGCTGTGACGTGGCCCACATTAGAGAGGGATGGTCACAACTTCTGGCCAGCTACAGATAGTAGGAATGAAAGGAAGCAGTGGCCCCCGCTGCTATCTGGGCAGTCATGGCTCCAACAGGGACGGAGGCCATTATCCGTCATGACGACTGCTAAACATAACCCTTCAACTTCTGTTCTTCTACACACTGCCACCAAGCACTAGGCATATCTTGTGCAGGTTTGATCACTCCCTCTCAGCTCCCAGTCTCAGCTGGATAGTGGGAAGGTAATGAGCCAACAGAACCTAGCTTTATTTCAAAGGAGACATAGAGCTGTCAGCTAATAAAACTGTGCCCCTTAGTTTTTGCAGTCCCCCTTAGTGGCTTCACATACACATCGAACAGGAGGGATGGCAAGACAGAAGGCAGAGTTTCTTTGGGGAGAAGGAATTCTGGAGCTAGTCACGGAGAAAACTTTTATGACAAATTCCTAAGTTGTTTTGTGTGTAGGCTTCAAAATGGGCCCACTTTGCATTTTTAACAAACTTTTGGCAACATTTTTGTGAATTGAAATTGTTACCGAAAACCTTGTTTTGTAAATGAAAAGTTTCCATAATGTTGTTTGATAAAGATGCCCATGAAAAATGCTTCAGAAAATTTCACAAACAATTAGCTAACATCAATAGTTTTTGCAAAAATATTTTGATTTTTAAAAATGGCCCTTTTTCAACCCAAAAACTTTGTATTTCAAAAAATGTCAACAATCTCTAATGATTTTGCTGAAGGGCCATCCCATCCGTCCTCACAAGAGCCGGCAGGCAAGTCAACAAAACCTTGTAGCCGATGGCACTAGAACCTTGCCATAAGTGGCAAGCATGCTTTTAGCACTGCATAAATAGTAATAGTAATGACTTGGGCGGTTGCTAGGGGGAGATCATTCACCATTGCTATTGTCATGTTATAGAGAATCACTGTCTTTCTTAAACAAGAGACATTTATTAAAGAAAACAATTGCAAATACAGATACAAACAGACTTCCATGCAGCTCCAGTTCCAGCTTTGTCACCCTTGTTTACCAGGAACCACACAAAGACATCTAGTGACTGAATAACATATTGCAAGTAAACATACCAGATCAGTACAATCTCTGTCTCTCAGTTCTGAGGCCAAAGTGATGGGGAAATAGAGAATTGTCACATAGCATCAGATTTTCCTCATTTCCTCTCCCCTCTAGACTTAGACCAAAAGTAAAGGTCTAGAAACAGTTTGGGTTTGCTAACTCTTTTAAACCTGTTTTGTGGCATTAATAAAAGGGGGGAAAGGATCATTCTCCTTGAATTTGCACATTTTTACTGGGCTTGTAATGACACAACTTGGCTGTGGTCCCCTCAGTCTTTCCCTTTTCTCAGATCCCAAACAAATGACACTTAGTTGATGTTGTTTGGGAACAGGCAAAATAATTGAATCCCCCAGAGAGCGGGGTGAGGACAGATTCTGAAATAGATGCCCTACAAATGAATGCAGCTTTCAGCTGAGACAACACCCCCGCGAAAGGGAGAGAATAGAAGCTCTGTGAAAGGGAAACAGCCAGTGCTGACCTTGGATTTCTTTTCTCTGTAACATTAATTGCTTGTTGCTTTGTTCACCACATGACTGCTGGAAATTGCCAACTTGTTCCTGCTCACATGGGCTCTGTTTAAAATAAGCCACCTAGGAGAGTCTTAACTTAGGGTTGTTTATCCAGGTTTCAAGTGTGTTTCTTGTGATTTTTTTTCTTTAATGCCAGGATATTATTGTAAAAATGTCTAGCCGTGGTTTATCCCTTTAAACATTAGCGCTTTCCAGACTGTTAGCTACATGATTGCTTGGAGTGTCAGTCTGTTTTCTATCATCAGCTAAGCGTTTGCAGGTACACTTGAAGTCAATGGGAGCTTGAGGGCTCAGCACTTTTGAAAAGCAGGCCCTACCTAGATTCTGGATGGCCTACACTTTGACACACACCGTACTAATTGTAGCCAGTACTAGTCTAGTACAGACGCTGGCTGGCTGGATACTACCAAAAGTTGCAGCGACCTCGCTGAATGTCCTCTGTGGCTTGCAGTGCCAAGGGGATGTAACGGGTGTGACCAGGCACCCAGGGTTGTATAGTCCACATGCACATGCTTGTACCCAGCTGGCCTGACCTGCTCCTAACCCCTCTGCACAGTCTCCCCCAGCCTTTGAGCAGAACGAGCAAGGAGCCCTGCACAGGCTGAACCAGGCTTCAGGACCGCACGATCATGTTGCTTTGGCCGTGTAGGAGTGCCCTGTTTGCAGGAGAAGGGGTCATCACACCCGCGTCTGTCTAATCCATCTGCCTAGCTAGATTTGTACATTGTGCCCACCAGCGTAGTGTCCGCTCAGCTAGGTGCTAGCCACCGTCTGACTCCTCTTATGTCAGTGCCACAGCGTTCAGTTGAGCGTTGGTTAACTTAAACTCTCAACCAGAGCCCCAGTGCCATCCTCTGACCCCTGTGCAGGCGGCTGCAGTGATCCCCGGGGCCATCCAGGAGGTTTGGGCCCCAAGCCCTTCGGATAAACAGGTCTGTATTGTGTAGAGCCAGGTCTGCAGGCTCCAAAGGGTTAACGAGGGCCTTGGGTCGTCACTCAAGCTAGCGATACCCATTCCGTCCTCCCTGCTCTGGTAAGAGCTGTGCTCACTGGTAGCCTGGCGATTACCACCCAGCTTTCACTTTTCCGCGGTAGGGCTGAATTCTTGGCTGCTGTTTGCTTAAAGGAGAGATGGGGAAGGGTTAGCATGGTGCTTTGGTTACACACCATCTCCCTTGGGACGGGCCAGTGGGCATCCCCCAAGCAATGATTCCACAGAAGAGAGGCTGATGATATGCTGAAAGGTGAGTACCAAGTGCCTGCACATGGAAGCTACAGCTGTCGCAGGAAGTTGCTACACAACTGCCCTCCATGTGGCTTGGCCCTCAGTGATCTGTGTGCTGTGACTGCCTCTCTCCCCCTGACCACGAAGGCCAGCTGACGTGCTCCAGCCAGGGCCGGCTGCAGGCACCAGCACAGGAAGCAGGTGCTTGGGGCGGCCAATGGAAAGGGGCGTCACGTCCGGGTCGTCGTCGGCAATTCGGCGGCGGGTCCCTCAGTCCCCTCGGAGGGAAGGACCAGCCGCCGAATTGCCGCCGAAGAATGAAGCGGCGCGGTAGAAGTGCTGCCGATCACGGCTTTATCTTTTTTTCTTCTTCTTCTTCTTCACCGCTTGGGGCGGCAAAAAAGCTGGAGCCGGCTCTGGCTCCAGCACCCAGTGCCCAGGTTTAAACATCAGGGGCCTGGTGCAGGACATTCCCAGCAGGCGACCCTCGCCTCTGGACCTTGCTGGGGACAATCGATGCTGGATTGTGAGCTTGGAGAGTGCCATTGGGATAGAAATCCAATCTGGGGCTTGAACGGCCTTCACCTTGCTCTAATTCAGAGTCATCTGAGCCCTGAGGCGGTGTTATGGCTCCAGAACCGTGGTGCGGGGAGGAGCGTGTTTGGCTGCTCCCTGCATGTGGGAATGGAGGGCATTGAGGGAGGGTTAAATGCTTCAATTGAGTTTTCAGCATCAAAGCTCAATAATAATTAAAAAGGGCTGTATCAGGAGCGGGACTGGGAGCCCAGTGGGGAGTGCAAGGTTAGGGTGTATAACCAGCTGGTGTGCACAGTGCAGCACAGGGTCAGTGCTCATGCAGGGGCGTAGTGCAAAACCCAAGGACTGTTTGATTGTCAGCTGGAGACACCAGACAATGGGATCTCTGCATTACAATAGAGACCATCCTATCTGCAAGATGTGTGGTCGTGTTTTCCTTCCAGAGCGTTATGTTTATTATTATTTGTATTGGAGTAGCCTCGAAGTGGGAGTACAAGGAACCAACGACACACTATGCTGGGAGCAGTCGATATCCCATAAATGCCATGCAGAAAACCTCCGCCACATTTGTGATATTACAGGTTTATCGTGCCCTTACCGCACAGTCCTGCTTTGGGGTCCGTGCAGAGCTGCACCCCAGTGTGACCTGGTGGAGGGATTGTTCCTGAAGTAGGCAGGTGGGAAGGTGATTGCTGCTATGGCCTTGGGATGCAGCACGCACTCACTGCACTGCGGGGTCTGATGTGCTGGGTGGGCCAGTGAGGGAAGCAAGGCCCTGCAGTAGCCCTTGCCCATTGGAGGGTCAAGGGCTACTGCAGATAGGATGACCAGATAGCAAGTTTGAAAAAACGGGACAGGGGGTGGGGGATAATAAGAGCCTATATAAGAAAAAGCCCCCAAAATCTGGACTGTCCCTATAAAATCGGGACATCTGGTCATCCTAACTGCCGGACATAGTCTTGTGCAGCCCCAGCACTGCCTTGGTGAAACTCCCCCCTGTGCGGAGGGCCAGCACGAGGCCGAGGCATCCGTAACTCCCACCTCAAGCTCTGTTGCGGAGGCCTACGTGGTGCCGAGGCCTTTGGCTGCCCCTGCACGGGAGCGAGTGTCAGACACAGCAGTGCAAGGAGAGGCAGCTGCTTTGCACTCCCCTCCCCCCCCCCCACTCAGGGCCCGAGACAGCCTTGCTGTAGTGGGAGTTTTGCAGGACCTAGTGTGAGGAGTCTGGACCAGCTCCTGGCAGGTGCTGAGCTGAACGTCAGTGGGAATTGTGGGTGCCCAGCAGCTTCTAGGATCAGGCCCTTTATGAGTATCCAAGGCACCAGGAGACAAAATACTCCGAGTGAGTTCTGCTTAGCATTGTCAACCCATTCCCCCGCTAGCCTCTGGCCCCTCCTTCCCCATGATGCTTTGCTTCTCCTCGCTGTTTGCTAGAGTTGATAGCTCCGTGCCAGGCAGCGCTAGCCGGGGGCTGCTGCTTCCTGTGGGGGAGAAGCACTGGTCTGGTTCCACTCTCCGCACCTTCCCTGATGCAACTGAGCTCGGGTCAGTCATCCTTGGGGGTAGGAGGGAAGGTTAAAGCTAAATAGGGAAGGGATCTGAATAGCGAGAGCCAGATCCTCCAGTCTATTAGAGCTTCTTTGTGCCCTTCTGGTAGACGGAGCCACTGGAGGGTTTTCATTCTGCAGGGGGATCCTCCGGTGGCAGCCTCTGAACTGGCCCTTCCTGGCTGCTGACACGGGGGGCATGGCTGGAGAAAAGGGGGTGTGGCTGGTGCATCCTTATGCCATGACGATCTGTGGCTGCCAGGACAGCAGCATGGGCAGCCAGCATAAAACAGAGCAGCCCTGAAGCTGCTCCTTCTTCCTGCAGGGAATGGCCCAGCACTCCCATAACTCCAGGATTGGGGGATAGGGAGGGGGAATGGGACCCAAATGTAGCTTAAAACCCTTCCGGAGCTGCACCAAATGCTGCTCAGACACAGGCCAGGATCTGGACCACAACGTTCACAGGAAAAACGGCGCTGCAGCGGGTGACAACAGCAGCACTGCACAACACAGCTGTCGTGGCTTCAGCATACAGAAGTACTCTCCCATGTGAACCCTTCCGGGCCCTCCTAAACCAGTTCTTTTAATACCTTGCCGAGGCAGCAACCCTTAGTGAGGGCACTGTCCAAAAGAGCTTTCACGCTTCAGGGTGGTTGTTTTTTTGCCATAGCCCTGTTTAAAACAAAAAACGAAAAGAACGTTGTAAATTTCCTCTCCTGAAGTGACCGAAGGGGACTTAGTCAGACTCACCAGACAAGTTCCCCATTGCCAAACATGGCAAATGACAGCCCCACGAGGCATTATTTTCAGAAAACAAAAGAACCGGGTGCTCTGCCAGAAACTCTTTTGCAATCTTAACGGCGGTGACCAGTGCCTGCTGGAAGCAGGAAGTTCCACCTAGATCTCTATTTACGGACTGGTTAGGTTGTTGGAGGAAGTGGGGAAAGCCGGGTCACTGCAAAATCAGACTCAGACCCTTCATTTCTGGCTCTTCTACGACTTTTTTAGTTCAGGAGCGTTGGCTTCAAATGTGGATCTCCTCCTGTGGTGTTTGCCATGTCCCGGCCTTCTCTCCCTTTGTGTTTGAGTGAAGTAGCTTTGGGAGGATCCATGGAGCCATTAGTTAACAGGCCCTTCCATACCAGATCATACAATGGGTCCAGTAAACCCTATATCCCGTCTCTGGCAATAGCCAGTGTCTGTTGCTTCAGAGGAAGGAGAAAATAGTTCAGGGGTGGGCAAACTTTTTGGCCCGAGGGCCACATCTGGGTATGGAAATTGTATTGTGGGCCATGAATGCTCACGAAATTGGGGGTTGGGGTGTGGGAGGGCTCTGGCTGGGGGTGTGGGCTCTGTGGTGGGTCCAGAAATTAGGAGTTCAGTGTGCAGGAAGGGGCTCCAGGCTGGGGCAGGAGGTTGGGGTGCAGGAGGGGGGCAAGGGCTCCAGCTGGGGGTGCAGGCTCCGAGGTGGAGCTGAGGATGAGGGTTTGGGGTGCAGGAGGGTGCTCCGGGCTGGGACCAAGGGGTTCAGATGGCAGGAGGGGGATCAGGGCTGGGGCAGGAGATTGGGGTGTAGGAGTGGGTCAGGGGTACAGGCTCCAGGCGACACTTACCTCAAGCAATTCCCAGAAGCAGTGGCATGTCCCCCCTCCGGCTCCTATGGAGAGGCGCGGCCAGGCAGCTCTGTATGCTGCCCCACCCGCAGTCACCACCCCTGCAGCTCCCATTGGCCGTGGTTCCCAGCCAATGGGAACTGCGGGGGTTGCACTTGGGATGGGGCAGCATGCGGAGCCCCTCGGCTGCCTCTACTTGTAGGAGCCGGAGGGGGACATGCCACTGCTTCCAGGAACCGCGTGGAGCGGGGCAAGCCCCCGACTCTGCTCCCCGACTGGAGCGCCGAAGTGGGGCAAGCCCTGGGCCGGATTAAAATGTCTGAAGGGCCGGATGCGGCCCCCAGGCCGTCGTTTGCCCACCCCTGAAATAGTTCATGCCCCCCCAAAAAACACTCCTCTGTGTTTACTTATATATGAACCGTCTCCACAACAGTGGTTGTTGAGTGCATGTCTGCTGAGGAGATAGGCACTGACCCTGCAAACATAGATACACATGCTTCTCTTTATCTGAGGAATAGGAGTTCTATAATGAGATCAATGGAAGTACTCAGATGCATAAAGTACAAGCATAGATAGGTGTTTGCAGGATCGAGTCCAAAGCTTGTCATTATTGTTTGTATTACATTAGTGTCTACAGGCAACAGTAGTACCCAGAGTTGTAATAGTAAATGCTAAACTAAAAGCGTTTTGGAAAGGAAATTAACCCTTGGGCTTCCGGGTTTCAGACAAGTTCTAAGGGATTAAGATGAGACCTTCATGGAGGCAGGTTACCCTACCTCTGCCTACTGTGGGGTTTTTACACCTTCCTCTGAGGCATCTGGTGCTGGCCACGGTCAGAGACAGGAGAGTGGATTAGATGAATCGTGGGTCTGATCCAGTCTGGCAATGCCTGTGTTCCTAGAGGCCCCAATTTAGGGATGAGGATGTCCCTGTGCTGGACACTGTACAAACCTATAACAAAGAAATGGTCCCTGCCCCAGAGAGCTTAGGGGCTGTCTACACTGTAATAAAAAACCTGTGGCTCAGAGCCTGGGTCAATAAACTTGGGCTTGTGTGGCTCAGGCTATGGGGCTAAAAATTGCAGGGTAGACATCTGGGCTCGGGCTGGAGCCTGGGCTCTGAGATCCCGCGAGGCAGGAGGGTGTCAGAGCCCAACCTCCAGCCCGAGCCTAAAGCCCAAATGTCTACACTGAAATTTTTAGCCCCACAGTCTGAGCCCTGCGAGCTCGAGTCATCTGATTTGGACAAGTTGCAGCCATGCTGCAGGTCCTTTATTGTAATGTAGACATGCCCTTAGTGTCTAAGAATAAAATGGGAGATGAGCGGTGGACTCAACAAACCAAAGGGAAAATCGTCTGGTTACCTGGTGCACATGCCCGATGGCTGACTGTGGCTCTTTGGGGGCAAGGACCTTCTCTGTTATGGGTTTGCACAGCGTCTGTGGCAATGCACTTAGTAAGACCATTCTGAGTATAACAGAGAGTGGTCATAGCACACCAGCTGCCTGGCCATAGCTGAGGGCATCATAGGCATTGCCGCAGAGGGGAGTTTTAAGGAAAGATTTGAAAGTGGCTTTGAGGGTTTTCACAGGGAGATCTTCCCATGCAGTATAGCCCTCCGCCTCCAGACAGCAGGGAAAAGGCTGAGGGCTAAGGTACAGCTCTGCAAGGGGAGTTGTGTGGAGCTACATCACCTCCCAGGGAGCCTCAGATGGCATTGCATTTCAGGGAAGTCCGCTGTGCTGCTGCCCAGCGTGCAGGAGGAGTGGGCCTGTTCCACCACCCCTTAGGAGGGTGCTACCTGTGCAGCCCTCCGTGGCAGGGGATGGTACTGCTTGGGTTGCTACAGACCCCACAATTTCATGCTGCAGGTTTCCATCTGCTGCAGAAATGTGTCTGGAGCTCCCAGGCCTTGCGAGTGGTGGGGGAGCTCTAACCCTCTCCCAATCACACACCACCCCAGTGCCTCGGAGCTTAGCAATGGTGGTTGCCAGGGAACAGAGCACTCTGGTGCAAGAATCCCAGACAGCGGTGGCTGTTTCTAGGGGCCAGGAAGGCCAGCCCACTGGGACTTGTGAGGGTCAGGTTATATGTAAGAACATAAGAACGGCCATACTGGGTCAGACCAATGGTCCATCTAGCCCAGTATCCTGTCTTCCGACAGTGGCCAATGCCAGATGCTTCAGAGGGAATGAACAGAACAGGCAATTATCGAGTGATCAATCCCCTGTTGTCCAGCTTCTGGCAGTCAGAGGTTTAGGGACACCCAGAGCATGGGGTTGCGTCCCTGACCTTCTTGGCTAATAGCCATTGATGGACCTATTCTTCATGAACTTATCTAGTTCTTTTTTTAACCCTGTTATACTTTTGGCCTTCACAACATCCCCTGGCAAGGAGTTCCACAGGTTCACTGTGCGTTGTGTGAAGAAGTACTTCCTTATGTTTGTTTTAAACTCGCTGCCTATTCATTTCATTGGGTGACCTTTGGTTCTTTTGTTATGTGATGGGATAAATAACACTTCCCTGTTCACTTTCTCCACACCACTCATAATTTTATAGCCCTCTCTCGTATTCACCCTTACTCGTCTCTTTTTCTAAGCTGAACAGTTCCACTCTTTTTAATCTTTCCTCATATGGAAGCTGTTCCATACCCCTAAATATTTTTTGTTGCCCTTCTCTGTACTTTTTCCAATGCTAATATATCTTTTTGAGATGGGGAGGCCAAAACTGCACCCAGTATTCAAGATGTGGGCATACCATGGATTTATACAGTGGCATTATGATATTTTCTGTCTTATTATCTATTCCTTTCATAATGATTCCTTCCCAATATTCTGTTCGCTTTTTTGACTGCTGCTGCACATGGAATGGATGTTTTCAGAGAACTAGCCACAGTGACTCCAAGATCTCTTTTTTGAGTGGTATCAGCTAATTTAGACCCCATCATTTTATATGTACAGTTGGGACTATATTTTCTAATGTGCATTACTTTGCATTTATCAACACTGAATCTCATCTGCCATTTTGTTCCCCAGTAGGGATGTAAAATGTTAAACGATTAACCAGTAAGCATCAGTGTTACCGGTTAACCCGCCTTAACTGTTAACCTCCGGGCCAGCCAGCTGGCCCCAGCAGCCCCACGCCGGCCGGCCCACTGGCCCCAGTGGTCCTGCGCCGGCTGGAGCAGCCCCAGCCGTGCCTGCCAGAGTGGTCCCGGCCCCAGCTGTACCAGCCGGACGGCCCTTTAATCAGTTAACCGTTTAAACAATTAAAAAATATTTTGTGTAAACGGTTAACTTTTTAAATGATATTTACATCCCTATTCCCCAGTCACCCAGTTTTATGAGATCCCTTTGTAACTTTGCAGTCAGCTTTGGATTTAACTATCTTGAGTAATTTTGTATCATCGGCAAACTTTGCCACCTGACTGTTCACCCCCCTTTTGCAGATCATTTATGAATAGGTTGAACAGCACAGGTCCCAGTACAGATCCTTGGCAGAACCCTGCTATTTATCTCTCTCCTTTGTGAAAACTGACCATTTATTTGTATCCTTTGTTTCCTCTCTTTTATCCAGTTACTGATCCATGAGAGGACCTTCCCTCTTATCCCTGACTGCTTAATTTGCTTAAAAGCCTTTGATGAGGGACCTTGTCATAGGTTTTCTGCAAGTCCAAGTACATGTCTCCCCAAGCCTGACTGACTGGATCTTAAAACAATCGGAGCCACATGGCTGCGTTTCAAGGCAGGTCCTAGAAAGAGGAGAAGGGATTGGCGAGGCTAAGCACTCCCTGGGTCACATCATCATTGTCTCTTGAAAACAGCATCTTCTCTCTGGCCGCTCCTTGCTGCCCAGCTGCTAAACTGCTGCCAGGGAAGGGAGAGGTCTGGAATGTCAACTGAACCAGCTGCTTGCTCCGTAGTGGAGAGGGGTCTGGCCCCATCCGGCGGCGCCCAGTGCTCCCCATCCAGGAGGAGGTGTGCATTTGGTTCGGAAGTTAAGTGGCTCAGCCTGCATCGCTAATTTATTATTACAGCAGCTCCTAGTGTATGTGTACTCTGCACACTAAGCCCGGGCTCTGACTCAATTTTGAGCCCAATCCCTCCTTCCATCCACACCCAAATCAGTCTGACTCGGTCAGCAAGCACTCAGAACCCAGATCCTGCGATCCTGCTAAGGGATGGCTCAGAGCCCGAGTCCTGCTGTGACTTGGGTCCAAGCCCTGTTATTTTGCAGTGTGGAGGCAGGTGAAGCCACAGAGCTGAGTCAGACGGTCTGTGAGTGCAGGCTTCCACAGACCCAGGCTTAGTGAGCTGTGTAGACGCACCGCTAGAGGCCGCCCATTAAGGCTGGGACCTCCCGGCCTTGGGAACTCAAGCTCTGTTCAGCTCTCGTGCTGTGCTTCATGGTATCGGAGCACCCGCGGGGGAAATCCTTAGCACTTTGCAAGCTCAAAGCACGGTGCGGGCCCTTGCTTGCTGTTGTGCAGTGACTCTCCCAATAATTAGGGCAAAACCTCCCAGATCCAACCCCACCCAAAGCACCCCTCTGCCCTGAGCAGCTTGGCCCAGGGAGGGGGAGAATGCTGCTGTTCTCACCACTGGCCACTAGAGGCTGCTGTGCCCCATTGGCTGCCTCTGTAACCCTGCCTCATGGCTTCCCCAGTCTGGCAAGCAGAGCAGCAGGTGACGCTCAAGCCCTTCCCCTTTCCTCAGGTGGGGGAGGGGGAAGGTAATGGGGAGAGAGGAGGGACTGGGCTGAGGGAGGGAGACCTTACAGGGGGCTGAGGGGAGAGGAAGCCCTCTTGGGGCGACTGCCCTTTGTCTCTCATCTCCTGTGTTTCCCCCACTCCCTTCTGCTGCCACCCTTCCGGTGGGGTGGGGGACGCACAGCAGAGAGAGAGCAATGGGGGAGATGTCCCAGGAGTGCTTATTTCCTAGGAGGGGACCAGCCGGCTGGGCTCCTCCAATCACAGTGAAGGGGGGATGGCAGATCTTAGACTTCCCCCTCAGATGATGACAACGGGATGGAATCCAGGGGCTTCTTGTTATTTGTTATCCTGTGTGCTTGGCGCTGTAGGAACCACCGGGATCAGGACAGTCCTGTCCACGGAGCTGTGGCATTACTTCAGGCTGTGTTTTGGCCCGCTAGGTTGTGTAGAACCCCAACTGAGCACAGGCCTTTGCATGGCCGATAGCCTCCTGTTAGCTGCGCCCAGCACACACCCTGGGATTGTGTGATTCACATTCCCTGGCTCCGTTCCGGCTTTATTCTGCTGTTCACTGCTCCCATTTCTCTCCTCACTGCAGGGCGAGGATTGGCTTTACCCGTCTGCGGACTCCCTTCTGCCGTGGGGAGCATGATGACAGCCATCCTGGAGCGTATCAGCACCTTGTCCGTCAGCGGGCAGCAGCTCCGCCGCCTCCCCAGACTCCTGGAGGAAGGCTTCCCCAAGATGCCCTGCACTGTCGAAGAATCCGACGTGCCCCAGCTCTTCCGGGAGCCGTACATCCAGACGGGGTACCGCCCCATCGGCCAGGAGTGGCGCTACTACTTCTTCAGCCTGTTCCAGAAGCACAATGAGGTGGTCAACGTCTGGACTCACCTGCTGGCGGCCTTGGCTGTGTTGCTGAGGTTCAAGGCCTTTGCAGAAGCAGAGGAGCTGTCCTTGGACGTCTCATCCTTGCCTTTGTTCATCTTCGTGCTGTCCTCCCTCACCTACCTAACCTGCAGCCTCTTGGCCCACCTACTGCAATCCAAGTCGGAGCTGTCTCACTACACCTTCTACTTCGTGGACTATGTCGGGGTCAGCGTCTACCAATACGGCAGCGCCCTGGCCCATTTCTACTACAGCGCGGACCAAGCCTGGTACGACAAGTTCTGGCTCTTCTTCCTCCCCGCGGCTGCCTTCTGCGGCTGGCTCTCTTGTGCTGGCTGCTGCTACGCCAAGTACCGGTACCGGCGCCCCTATCCCCTCATGAGGAAGATGTGTCAGGTGATCCCAGCAGGGCTGGCGTTCGTCTTGGACATCAGCCCAGTTGCACACCGGGTGGTCATGTGCCACTTGGGGGGCTGCGAGGAGCAGGCTGCCTGGTACCACACCTTCCAGATACTGTTCTTTCTAATCAGTGCTTATTTCTTCTCCTGCCCAGTCCCCGAGAAGTATTTCCCGGGCTCCTGTGATATAATCGGCCATGCCCATCAGATCTTCCACATGTTCTTGGCCCTTTGCACGCTTTCGCAGCTGGAGGCCATCTTCCTGGATTACAAGATCAGGCAGGAGATTTTCCTGAGTAGACATGGACCCCTCTCCATCTACCTGTCCTGTGCCTCTTTCTTTGGCCTGGTGGCCTGTAGTGCCATCACGGCTCACTTCCTGCAGTGCAGGATCAAAGTGGGGCTGGCTAAAAGAGACTCCTGAGAGACCGTTGCGAAGACTAGACAGACACTGACTGGCTGGTACTGATTCGGTGGAAACCAGCGGAGGATAATTTATAGAGACATAACAAATTGGTTTGTTTGCATAACAGTTTGTCTAATTTATAACTGAGAAATGGGTGGCAGGCTGGAGTCGCTTTATGAGAGCCCTTCTGTCTAAGGCATTTTTACTTGAGTGGCTGCCTCTTGCAATGCAGGGGTGTTTTTTTAAGCCAGATTGGGGCATTTAACCAAGGATGCTTGGATTAGGCGGAGGTTTCTAGTTTGTTCCACGCTAGTAAATCTGCAGGGAATATTACATTGAATATCAGGAAAAACTAAGGGTCATTAAACTGTAGAGCAGTCTCCTAGGGGAAGCACATGGCTAGAGTCATTTAAGACTTTACAAAGCACAGGAGACTGTGCAGTGTGGATCAGTCCTGCACTGGCAGGGGGCATGGACAAGATGACCTACTAGGTCTTTTCCATCTCTGCTATACGTGGGCTTGATCCTGCTCCCATTTAAGTCAATAGCAAAATTTCAGCAGGAGCAGGATTGGGCCATATGAATCTCAATTTTCAGGGTGTTGCTGCGGAGGTCTGGGTGGCACAGTGCTATGTAACGTACAGCTGCACACGCCCTTTATATATCTCCAAGTTAGATTCTTGTGACTCATGTTCTCTCAACTCTTCCCTCCTGAAATAAATCGTACCAGGTTCTTAGGATAACTTTGCCAAATCTTTGTTGTAGAGATGGGTCTGGACCAAAACTCTAGACCCATCTATCCCGAGACTTTGGGGATGTTCCAGACCAGATCACAACTTCATGCTTCGGGCCCATCTCTGCTTCACTTTTTGACTCTGACCCAGGTTTTCTTCCGGGAAACACCTGACCCAGTAGTGACATGAGCGAAATTCCCTCTTCTGTCACTGGGAGATTTCACCAGGGGTGTTTATAGAAATTCAGTACCAGGGCTGCTCATGAACATTTAAAACAACGAGGCGGACTCTCTCAGGGGCTGCTAATGGGATATGGAGCCTTTCCCTAGTAGATCTGTTGTTTGAATCCAGCCTGGGTCGGCAGTGATGCCGGTGACTGTTTGGTGGCCTGCA
Source organism: Emys orbicularis (assembly GCF_028017835.1). Taxonomy (NCBI): domain Eukaryota; kingdom Metazoa; phylum Chordata; order Testudines; family Emydidae; genus Emys; species Emys orbicularis. The sequence goes on along the minus strand of NC_088685.1, from coordinate 13,685,881 downwards.
TCAAATGAGTTTACGCTCGTAGCTCAGTTACTGGTGGAGCAAAGAGAACAAAGACCCTTCATTGTAGGGACAGTCCCCTTCCTGCCAGGAGCAGTGCTCTTTGATGGGGCATTTTGGGGAAGCTGGCACTTGCTATAGCCGGTGTTGTACTTATGAGGGTAAACAGAGGTCTTCAAGGTTGTGAGTCTGCTACCTTTCATCAACACTAAATAACATTAGAGATTAAAACGTAATCACTGGAGAAAAAACGGGGGGGGGGAGAAGCAAAATGTACACTCGTTCTCCCTTCGATGATCCCGCCTGATGTCCCCAAATGTCTGTTGTACTCAGAGCAAAATTCTTCTTCCATTTGCACTGCAGATTTCTATTGAATATTCGCCTCCTGCTGATGCCAGTGGAGTGGACGTACCATAAGGAACAATCCCACCCTGGCAGAGGAATGGACTGGATGTGTAATAGGCCTTTGCCCTCTGCTGCGGGAGCGAGCTGTCAGCGGATCATATGGCTCTAGGGCAGTGCGTAACCCTGACACTGTAGTATAGCCCTCCTGTAATATGGAAATGAGGGTAGCAGACAGTTGAATATTTCATGCTGATGGTTATGGGTCAGTCCCTTCTACCGTCCCAAATGAATGACAAAGGTTTTGGGTTGCTTAGAATGAATTCGCCAATTGGATAAGTCCCTTCTTTGTCTACTTGAGTGGGAAGTAGGCGATTGGAGGCTATGAGCCGGATCTCCAGCTGGTGTGAATTGGAATGACTGCACTGAAGTCAATGGCGCTTACATCAGCTGTCTAGGAGGCTCCGACTAAGTACAGTCCTCACAGGCCTAACTGGTAAGCACTTGTCTTGTCCATTCTGTCCTCTCCCAGTGTTAAATCCCAGTTCCCTTGTAGTAGATTATACCACTGCACTACCCATGTGTCCTGTGCAATAGCTTCACACCCAAATGGTCTGATCATCACCTGGTGTAAATCCCCATTGACTTCAGTGTAGCTGCGCTGATTTACTCCAGCAGAGGATCTGGCCCATCAAATCCAAGCAAAACTGGATTACTTGAGTGAGTTGAAACTGACCTTGGAAGTGAGGCTTAGAGATGTGACCGAAGGTCAGTCACTACAAGCCTGAGCTTTAGTGTTTGGTCTGGTTTGGGGGATTTTTGAACTCTCTTTTGTGTGTGTTACAACTCCCAGAAGGGCTCCGTTTTGCTTTGATGTTAGCAAACCCTTTTGCAGGGTGAAGGTCAGTCAGGGAGGGAAATGGTTCGCTGGTGGAGGGGAGCAGTAGACAATGGCAGCTACGGATGCCTGGACTCTTTGAAAACCAAGCCACTAATTTAGGTGCCTTTCTGTAGATAAGTGCCTACATCTGGGCACCCTAATCTGAAACTACTGGCCTTAATGACAAGTTAAATACCTTTATGGAGGTGGGGGGGAGGGGATTGGGTCAAGGGGGATTATGCTAATAGGATACAGAGGCTGTGAACTCTGCGTTCCTGATTCAAATTCAGCCCAGGTTGGTAACGATAAAAAGATGTTTATATGAGAGAGCTGGTCAGGGGCCTTTGTAAAATTACTTGTTGGTCTCTTGTCAGTTTTGGTGAAGAGTCCATCAGAGCGGATTTTCTTCTTTTGCCTTGTTTACACTCTAAAGTTGAACCACTGTAATTGCATTGGGTTAAAGCAGTACAAGCCCTCTAGTGTGGATGCAATTATAGTGGTGTGAATGTGTTTCTGTATAGGGAAGGGAATAAAGTATTCTGGTATAAGGCACCTTTGTACAATATAACTGCATCTACATTAGAAGTTGTACCAGTATAACTATAACATCCCTACCCTAAATACTTTGTTATGCTTGTACGAAATCTTTGTGTAGACCAAGCGTTAGCTCCTCTAAAGGATTTAAACTAGGCTGCACACTGTGACCCAACAGAGGAGGATACACCAACCCATGCCATCTCCCTGCAAGTGTTTGCAAACCACAGAGGACAAGAATGTGCATCGCTCTTAATGGAAGGACTGAGCCTGATGCTTTCCGTGACACTATATCGCCACCTACTGGTGTCACAAAGCAACTTATTTTTTCCTGTTACCTTTCCTCCCCGGTTGTTTTTTTCATTGTTCCCATGTTAACTCTCAGTCTATACCCCCATTCACCCCTGCAAATGAGACCAGTGACTGACCTCTCGGGGAATGATGGGGCTGACTTTGCAGGAAAGTACTGACCAACGCTGCTTTTCAGATAACGTCCTAAGGACACAGGGTGCTTCGTCAACACTGGAGTTAGTGCCATCCCTGCCGTCCTTCTCCCAGTGAGAGAGCCAGTCTTGTCAAACCCTCCCTCTTCCCAAGTTGTCTTGTACTCGTGCCTTACACATCTGGCTGGAGATTGCTCATGCGGACCTTGTATGTGTGCACTCCTGGGCTGGCTAGGAACCAGCAGGCCGCTGACAGTGCTACTCTAAACCCAATGAAGTCATCGAGAGTCTTGCCTTTGACTTCACTGAGGGTTGGTCCTAAGAGGACGTAAATGCCGTCATGTTCGGCTGTCAGCCTGTTACTCCTGCCACAGCTCCCACGCGGCCACTTGCAACTGGTCTTCCTCCCGCTCCTAGAGTCCTTTGCGCCGGATCTGGGTCCCCCCACAAGAAGCTCAGCCAGAACTGATGCAATGGTTCGTAGGGTATCTGATGATGACCTGGGCGCAAGAGGTTGAGTACATCAGCTTCAGCAGGTTGGCCATGGGAAACGGGGTCACAAACCTCGTTGGGGGACATGACCCTCAGGTGGAGACCAAGGGCCAAGTCTTTAACAGGTGTGGATCAGTGTTTCTCACTGGAACTATGCTGATTAACACCAGCTGAGGATCTGGTCCAGCATATATTACGCTGCTCACTCTTCGGACTTGCTCATTGGGAATGAGCAGGTTAGAAGCAGCATCTTTGTCATCTGCAGCCTCATGATTACACTTACTGGTTGATTTTTTACCAAGAGAGCTGCTTTGGTATTGACGGTGAAGGCAGAGGGGGTCAGTTAACCATGAATTTACTTTGCCTGCTTCATGTAGCAGAACAGGGGTGCGTGCTTCAGGCTACACATGTGCCTTGGTATTTACATCTCGTGCTGGCTGGGTTTTAAAAGCATTGCTTCCTACTAAACATGAGTAGTGAGTTTTGCATTTTTTTCTTTGGGAGTGTGGGAGGGGTGGGAGTATTATGCACCAACTATCCCCCATTTGTCCCCCAGCTTTGTATTGTTGAGACCACTGAAAACTTTGTACTGTATTGACAGCTATTCAAAATCCTCAGTAATAAAATCTATAAAAGCAAGACGAAGGGGTGCAACGTGAAATCTGTAACTCCACCAACAAAAGGGGGAATGTGATGGTCATGGCTGTAAGTTGTTCAGCAGAAAGTCTGGCCTTAAAGAGTTGATAATAAATAATAATAATCATAATTAATGTGCTTTGTCTTTCATCTGTAGATCTCAAAGCACTTTTCAAGCCGCACAACAGGTAGGTATTATCCCCCTTGTCCAGATGAAGCACAAAGTGGTTAACTGTGACTAGCTGGAGAGATTGTGATGGTGCATCAGTGGCAGAGCTATGAACGCAGGGCCTGATTCAGCAAAGCACTTAAGTGTGTGCTTAAAGTTAAGCACGGGAGAGTAGTGCTCTTGACAGTCAATGGGACTACTCACATGCTTAAAGTTAAGCACATGCTTAAGTGCTTTTCTGAGTTAAGGCCAGAACTCCTGATCATTGTTCCTCCTTGCTATAGCCATCTGGTCACCTACAACTACACACTGTTTCCCAGCGAGCTTGTAAACCCTGGGAGAAAAGCTTGACTCATACAGGTTGTCTCCAGGAATCTGAGATGGGAATATTTCCTCCTTCTATTAACGAGTTGGGTTTTTTTTAGGTTTTTTTTTTTTTTTTTGGCCCTTCATATATAACAACACATGGGTCTGTGTTTCCCCTCCCCCCGCCCTCCCTCCGGCTACTGCACTGTGTTTGCATTTCCTTCCACCAGATGGCAAGATTTCCTCACCCTCAGCAGCAGAAAACACGCTGGTTCATGCCACGAATGCAGTATCTGCATAACTAACTTCCAAATGAACTAAGAAAAAAAAAGATTGAATTTGAGTCGGCATCAACTCAGTGCAGTGTGGCTATTCCCGTGCAGGGGATTCCTTTCTTTAAAGTGTTATTTGTCATGGAAATTACAAAGACAATCTTTTAAATGGGTGGTTTGGGCTCAAATCTTAAATGTTTGTAAAATACAAAATTGAGGGGATGGGAAATTTACAAAACAGAATAGGGGATTTAAAAAAAAATCAATGAGGACAGGGATTTTTGAGATGCAGAGAGGAGAGATTGTTTTTTTTTTTTTAATTTATACATCTCAGCCATATTGGAAACAGCTGCAGGAAAACCTGAAACTGACTATAAATAGAAAAAAAGTGGACTTGACTAACCCAGCCCAAATTGAGTGAAGTGCAAAGAGTGAAACAACATCAAGGGGAAAAATTACAGTGAGGTTTAAAGTTTTTTTTTTTTTTTAAATATCTTCTGGTGTTATTAATAGCAGTGGGAAAGATTTTATTGAATGCATAACTTGTCACCTGGGGCGCCCAGATACTGCAGTAATGAGCATCCGCCGTGACTCAAAAGTGTTATCTGGTCTTATTCCTGAAGCTTATTGTTAACATGCATTAAATAGGCCAGGGGCTGGGAAATGGGTTTAAATTATGCAGGCTTCATTTTATTCTTTCCACAGCCAACTACCCAATTAAAGGAGAAAATCTCATTCCCTGTGTCAGAGCTGGACCAATGTCCATCACTGCCTGGAGCTCCCATTGACTTCAGTGAAAGTTGTGGATGTTCATTGCCTCTGAAAATCAGGCCATAAGCGGTTTGAACCTGAAGCTTACGGCTCCAAGCCCTCCCTTGTGGTCTTAAACAGTGCAGCCATCTCCAATGTCCAGGACCTCACAGCTCTTTGCTTTGTTCTGGCTGAAGATAAGAGAGACTTTCTATCACTCTAACAGAAAATGCTCCTAGACGGAAATAAGAAAGCACTAAAAATCACTCCTTCCCACTACCTGGCTATCATAGCTGTGTCAACTAGTAGGGACTTGCTCACAGGAGGGGAAACAAGGTCATGGCACGTCATGGGATGGCTGCCGTTAAATTAGCCCCATGCAGCACCAGCCAATGGAACATAGTGGAGTAGCTCACGTGGGAAGCCTGCTCACTCCTTTTGTGGCTTGAATGTTCACAGGGTCTGACCTCTTTGTAGTGTTACTCAGTATCTGTGTGACAGGACGAGCTAGTGGCCCCAATCAGGATCTGTGTTCCTGAGTGTTAGGTGCTGTACAGACACATTCTAAGCCCCTGCTCCAAAGAGCTTAAAATCTGAATAGATAGAGACAAAGGAGGCATTATTATCCCCATTTTACAGGTACGGTACTGAGGCACAGGAAGATTGTCCCAGGACACAAAGGGTAGAGGCAGGAACTGACTCCAGCTGCCCGGAGTCCCAAGCTGGTGCCTTACCCACAGGACCATTTTTCCTCCTTTCTGCTTTACTGCAGTCATTAAATGTTTTTTTCTGAACTGTCCCACTCCTCCCAGAATATCTGATAGGAATGTGTTGGGAGCATGGGGCAAGAAGGGATTAACTGACTCACCACCTGGTGGACTCAGGTTCCGGCTCTGCTGCAGCTTTCCTATATGGCCGGGGGCAAGGCATTTAGGCCCAGCTCCTCAAAGGTATTTGGCCCCCTAATTTTCATTGACTTGAATGGAGGTAGGCGTCTAAATACATTTGAGAATCTGGGCCTTCGGCTCTCTGTGTCTCAGTTCCCCATCTGTACAATGGGGATAATAGCACTACCCTGCCTCCCAGGGGTATGGTCCATTCGAGATTGTGAGGTGCGCAGATAGCACCATGATGAGGATAAGTACATTAGCGTGATAGCGTAGGCCCAGTGGCTGGTTGTGCCTCTCTTTAATCTCCTCTCTTTCAGAACTGGTTGGCCTTGAATCTATCATTTTACTTTCCAAGCTCATCAGACTCCTTTTTTATCTCAGCACGGCTGGTTTTCTTCTCTCTCTCCCACTCGAGGGCCAGGGTTGTGTCTCTCCCTGCCCGACCTCCATTTGAAGAACTCCGCGTCCCACCGCCCGTTCGCACGCTACAGCGTGGCCTTTGTTGTACTTTTCTGATAAAGCAAGGCAGGAGGAAAATAATCCCCCTTGCTGACTGATCCACACCTCCGCTGTCGGTCGCTTCAAGGATTTGGGGATGAGGAGTGCTTTCTTCACAACACTCTTCTTTGAAGGTCTCTCCACTCCCTTGTTGTTGCATCTTTTTAAAGGAGATAAAAATTATGTGTAGAGGAGGGGAACAAACCTCAGCGTAAAATGCAAAGCGCACAGTTAAAATTCACCAGAGTCTGATCCCCGCTTTCTTTGAAGCCAATGGGAGTTTTGCAAGTGTCTGTAATAGGAACAGAACCAGGCCCGGATCAGGAAATGTTAAGTTGCAGGGGTCCAGCAGTCACTTACCCCATGGCATATTATGATGTACATTTGCAACATAAACAACAGCTGTGTGCAAGATAATGCAGCAAACCCGTTGTTCCTGTGGCTGACAACAAGCTCTGAATATCTCAAAGAAGTGGTCAGTGTGTATCCCTATTACTGCTGTAGAATGGCAATTGGAACTGCTCAGTGGTATGTCATAGAGTCTGTAGTGCTAACAGTGAATGGTGATTCTCCTGTGGCTCAAGTAGACCCTGTGATTTGAAAACAGGAGGATCTGAGTGCTCTCAGAAAAGAAAGAAGTCTCACAGGGGAGAGAAGAGCAGTTGGAGGAGGAGAATAAAGGAACGGGGGGAAGGAGTGGGGGGCAGATGGTAATGGAAGGAGGAGAGACCAGAGCCCTTTTGTGCCCATTTAATGCTACCTTTAATTGTCCCAGGCCTAAATATCATGGTGATAGGTGCCTTTGAAATGTTTGAGGAAGATGGACAGATGGATAGCTCCTGCTGCTGCCTTGATGATGTGAAAAAAACCATGGTGTGCAGTTCAGGTGACCCATGGCCTTCCAAGGAATTAAAGGACAATGGTATGAAAGATCTAGGAGCCAGCTTCTTTTTTAAAAGTCAACCTGCCATTCCCCTCCCCCCTGAATGTTTTATTTACGGTACAAAATCATACGTAGCAGAAAATCCTTCCTTTCCGTCACCGCGTTTGATCTTTTGCTGAAACATAGGCCAGGGTGGGTTTTACAGCGAGAAGGACACTAGGCAGTAAATAAAGATACTTCAAGTGCAGCTCAGTAAGAAGCATTTCTAAGTGTCTCTGCATTTTATTATTTATTTGCACTATTAGAGCAATGGCGTGGCCATTCTCAGGTTTTGCGGGCGGACCATTAAGGGGACCTTGTGTCCTTGAAGAGCAGGAATGTCCCAGTCGTCAGGGCCTGTCCTGATGTCCCTGTTGTATTTTGTCCAGGTTTTCTAACTCTTTGCAGCCCAGCCACCTGCAGGAGCCCTTAGCCGACTGCTATGGTGACACTGACCACAGGCACGCTGAGGGCCTGTGAATTTCCCAGAACCTTCCCAGGCAGAGCGGCTGCATGTTGTCACTTGGCCCTCCCCACCCTCACACCTTTCCCCACCAGCTTCTGCCCCCTCCACATGAGTCCCCGAGCTAGCCTGACCCCTCACTTGGTGTGTTTGTGGAACGATGGAGGGCTGTTGCCCTAAAAAACAAACCCGTCCTGGGTGCACCCCCTGGGTCCTACCCACACCGCAGCTGTCCCTGTTTTCCCGTTGAAGAGCTGGTCACTCCTGCATAGATGCTGTTTGGACACGAAGAGAGTGTGTGAAATGGGGGGAGGTTATGGGATGGCCCTCAGTATGGCCAGCCCCAAATGTTCAAAAATCATGAGTAGGGCCCTACCAAATTCATGGTCCATTTTGGTCAATTTCACGGTCATAGGATTTTTAAAAATCATAAACGTCATGATTTCTGCTATTTAAATCTGAAATGTCATGGTGTTGTAATTACAAGGATCCTGATCCAAAATGGAGTTGGGGGGGGTGTGGGGCAGAGAAGCAGCCCAGGGAGCAGATCCGTGCTGGGAGTAGAGCTACACCAGCCAGAGCCAGAGGGACCAGAGAGCTGTGCTGGGAGGAGAGCTGCAGCAACCAGATCCAGAGAAGCAGCCCAGGGAGCTGTGCTGGAGGTGGAGAAGCAGCAGTGCTGGGGCTGTAGCAGTCCGGAGCCAAGTGCAGTGAGCAGCTGGGAAGAGCAAGGTGGGACCCGGGGCAGCGGGCCCCATGCAGGGAGACACCCCCAGCTAAGAGGTCTTGCAGGCCAGACCTGGAGGGGATCATAACCCTGACCGGGGGATGATGCTGGGAAGAAGAGCTCTCCCACCTAGAGCCTGAAGGCATGTGGCCACCGCCAGAGCAAGTGTTCGACCTGCAGCACAGCCAGGGCCTGTAAAGGAGGCCTGGCACATCTGATGAACAGACTGAACTTCCCTTACATTCCAGAAACGGCTGTTTGTGATGTCCCCATGCCACAGAGCGGGGTGATGTTTCCCTTTAACCTTTCCCAGTTTTTCCTTATTTTTTTTAAATTGGTTGCTGTTTAATAAATTGTATTTGCTTGAACTATGTGTAATGATCAGTGAGCCAGGAAAGCATCCAGAGCGGGGAGAGTATCCCGGAATGGGGATACCCTAGCCCCTGTCCTAAGTGACCACAACAAGATCAGGGGGTCGAGCCCCTCACGAATCCTGGGCCCAGCCTTGTCGGGGTTACGAGGACTCTGCCACACAAGAGACTGGAAGGGGAGTCCTCGAGGTCAGGTAGGCCTCTGGGTAAAGGAAGTGGGAGTGATGACTCAGATCCTTTTGCTAGCCCAGTCCACCGGGATAGTGTATAAGCCAGGAAAGTGCCTCACAATAGCGGGACCATTCCCCCTCCCCCTGATTACACCTGGATAGTGTGACCTCTCCCCCAGCCCAGCAGGTGGAGGGGACCTGGTACACACTCCCGGGGGGGCAGGGTACTGGCCAGCCCAGGGTGTGTGATTCCCCCCCCTCCCTCCCGCCCAGCAGGTGGAAAGGGCCCTAGCGCACAGACAGAGGGGTGGGCAGGGGACCCCCCCAGCCCAGCAGGTGGAAGGGGCCCTAGCGCACAGGCAGGGGGGCAGGGGACTGGCCAGCCCAGGGTGTGTGACGACCCCTCCCTCTCCCCCCGGCCGGTGGAGGGGGCCCTAGCGCACAGGCAGGGGGCAGGGGCTTGGTGCTGCGAGTCCTTGCCCAGCCCCGTGCTGGCTGCGCTGCACCCTGGCACGGGGGGGGGAGGCGGAGGGGGCTGCCAGATGGGGCTTGGCAGCGCTCTTTGGGCAAAGCCCCCACCCCGGGAAACACTCGCACTAGCCCCCGGCTCCCGCGGCAGGAGCCGGCTGCACCCAGCGCGCATGCCCAGAGGCGGCGCATCCCTCGCAGCCCGCGCGCTTAGCGAGCAAGCAAGCGCTGGAATGTTTACGGTTGCCAGGGTGACGGCGTTGCCGGGCGCCGGGGCAGGCTGGGGACCAGAGCCGCCGCGCCAGGCGCCCGCTGGCCATGAGCGCCCATCCCGTCCAGGGGCTGCCCCTGCTGCCGGGCAGCGCCTTCGGCGACCCCACGGTGAGGAGAGCGCGGGCCCGCGCCCCCGGGACCCGATTCCCCTCCCCCACCCCGAACCGAGCCCCCCGGGACCAGGTCTCCCTCCCCCCACCACCGGACGGACCCCCGGGACCCGATCCTCCTCCCTCCACGGGACCCGATCCCCCCCCAGACCGAGCCCCCACGGGGACCCGATTCCCCTGGTGCCCGATACTCTCCCCCAGCCGATTCCCTGGGACCCAATCCCCACCCCCCATCCTACCAGGATTCAATCCTTCCCCCGACCGGATACCCCTTGGGACCCAATCCCTCTGCCGATCCCCTCCCACTCCTGAGCCTGGGACCGGATCCCTTCCCGAACCAATACCCCCTGGGACCCGGTACCTCCAACCCAAGACCCGGTACCCCCGGCTGATACCCCCAACCCTGGGACCCAATTCCACCCCTATCCCCGGGACAAAAACTCTCCCGGGACCGGATACTTCCCCTCATCCCCCGACCCTTGGACCCAGCCCCCCCTGGGACCTGATACCGGGGGACTGATACCCCTGACCCCAAGATCCAATCCCCTCCCCCGGATCTGATACCCATGGATCGACATGCATGACCCTGGAACTCAATCCTCCCCTCCCCCCGCACCTCATACCTCTGATCTCAAGTAGGGTGATCAGATGTCCGGATTTTATAAGGACAGTCCCGATTTGGGGGTCTTTTTCTTATATAGGCTCCTATTGCCCCCCACCCAATTTTTCACATTTGCTGTCTGGTCACCCTGATCTCAAGATACCGCCAGATGGATATGCCCGGGACCTGATCCCCATGTCTTCCCAATATCCCTCCCTGGACCAATCCCCCTGCCCCCAGGACCAGATCTGCCCCCCATAGGACCCAATATCCCCAGACTGATACCCCTGGGACTTCTAATGTTCCCTGGCGCCTGGAATCTCCACCCCTCCAAGATGACACACTCCCCTGCACAGGATCCCCCCTCCCCTGGACCCAGTCCCCAGGACCTGATTCCCCCGACTCCAGAAACCTGATACCCCCAAAAGTGACCCCCAGTTCCCCTGCAAACCAATCCCCCACTTCCTGGGACAGGATCCCCTCTGGGACCCAATAACCCGAGAACAGGGAACCTTGTGCCCTCCCAATACCTCCCATGGGACTCAGTACCCAATGACAACTGCTACCCCACGACAGGGATCCCTGTGCCCTTCCAATACTCGAGGATATGGGACCATTGGTTCCAAATTGTCCTCAGACCCCCATGGGTCCTCACACCCTCCTTGATAGGGATGGGACCCTCATGAGAATCTGATATCCCCAGGATAGGTACCTCTGTGCCCCATGGGGCTTGATAGCTCTGTACCCTCCTGATATCCCCATGGGACCTGATACTCCATGATAGTGACCCTATGCATCCCGATACCTCCATGGGAACCCAATGCCCCCCAATGGGCTGTAGTGTTCCCCAGATACCCTTCCAACTGCACTCTAACACCCTGGTTGAATATCTGCCCCCCTGGCCCCTGATAGAGCCTGCTATCCCTGAAGGGATCTGATTCTCCCCTGGGCAAAGATCCCATGCTCTCTTGCTACCCCCGTGGTACCTATGCTAACCCCATTACTGCTGATTGGATACCCCCATATTCCTTTTGAAACTCAGTGTCCCGCAATGGGACTTAATTTCCCCAATCGTCCTTGATGGGATCTGAGGACCCATTAACCACTCCTCTGCTTTTTTTCACATTTGCATGGATTATGATTTTCATGGAGACACGGGGCTCAGCTCAGCATGCAATTGTTGGCCAGTTGCATTCTGAGGCACGCAATCAATCAGCCTGACAAGCCACTGAGAAGTCAGCTGTTCAGGGAAGAGCTGTCACTCCTTGCCCCCACACCGATCAGACACAGTTAAAAAGGCTTTGTCCCAGCTGTTCACCATTTAAATTTTTTTTCTCACCATCGTTTATAGCCCCTTACCTCAAATCTAGTTCCTTGCCCAAATGTTTCTTTCCTCTGGCCTGTAGAAATCCTGCTTGCCCTACTCATGTGAGTCGTTTCATTGACATCAGCAGGACAACTGGTGTCATTCACAGTCACTTCTAGATTCGAAGGCCAGAAGGGCCTGTTGTGGCCATCTAGCCTTCCCTCCTCTATAGGACAGGCCAGAGAACTTTGCTGAATTAATTTCTGTTTGAACTGGAGCGTATCTTCTAGCAAAAACATCCACCGCGAGCAGGAGTTGGCTAGTCGGGTTATTATTAACGGGTTGCTCAGAAGTGTTGAGCTGGGTGGCAGCAATTTGCACTAGGAAGGCAAAAAATGGTTGATGTGTTCATTGAGGGGGAGAATGGGCTAGGAACTGCACTGAAGTCAATGGTTGTTCCTTCAGATACTTGCTGGCGTAGCTGAGACCAGCTGCAGCAGCTTACATTTAGGGCTCTCTCTTTACATTCACATCAGTCATTTGGTAGGAGAGTCCTGATCTGGAAGCCAGACTCACTTGATTGGTCCTCTTAACATCACTGGGAGTCCTTATGGGCCCGATCTGTAAAGGCAGTTAGGGGCCTAAGGACACAGATAAGCACTTTTAAAAATTCCATTAGGTGCCTAGGCGACTGCCTTAGTGCCTTTAAGGGCTGCAGGACTGGGCCCAAATACACTGCAGTTTACTCTGTCTTAGGATTGCTGTTCCCCGCTTTAATAAATAAGCGTCCTGGTTTTGTCTCAGCTGTCTTTCCCACAAACACCTCCACTTCGCCCAGGCATTTATTTACCACCAGGAAATGGTTATTCTGCAGCAAGTATAATATTTATGCAACTGTCCATTAATTTCCCTTAAATAAACCCTCTTGCTTCACTGCTGCTCTGTCCTGAGCAGCGCTGGCAGAGGCCACTGTATTTAAGTTTAAGGAAAAATGGGCAAGTACTTGGAATGCTATTGGTGCCTTGGGATTAGAAATAGGATTAGAGGCTTAACAATTGGGCGGTTTGTTCACATGCTCAAGGCTGAACTGATTGCAAAGTCAGGGCACGGAAGGAGTTTTCTTTCCATATATTGTAAATGTGATGGTTCCCACCTCCTTCTATGGCATAGAATGAGAACGGCTCAGCAGTGTGTCAGAGGCTCTATCCTGCTAAGGACAAATTGAGATTCTCCTTTAGATCTATTGACACTGATCTCCTGATTTCCAAACCAGTGCCTGCTCCCCAAAACACCTGTCCTCTCTGCAACCTCCTTTGGCTGAGTGGGACCAGGAAAGGTTAAAGTAATAATTGTTGCAAGAGATTACAGTAACATGCGCTGCCATTTTTCAGGATATTTGACACCTGGAGCTGTTTTTTTGGTGAAAGAATTTGCTTTGTGTATCAAGATCTAGCTGGTGCCAGATTGTATTTAATGGTTGAATTGCTTTCCTTAGAAATCGGCTTTCCATCGCTCCCAGACACTGGGCTATAGGAATGGCTTTGCCTGTTCACGGCTACCGACGATGGGGATAGGCAGGGAGCGACTCTATGTGAACCAGCTGTCCCAGGCCGAATTAGATGAACTGTCCAACAAGAGACCCACGCTGACCTACGGGCAAGCCAAGCAGGCCCCACCTTCCGACTTCATTCCAGCACATGTGGCTTTTGACAAAAAGGTACAGAGAGCCTTAGTTCAGGAGCATTGCTAGCCAAACCCAGGGCTGTGAGCCGTGAATACCAGGGTCTGGGGAACAGACAGTATAGAATGTATTTTCCAGATGCTGTAGTCCTTAGTCATAGACAACTGATGTCTGGATTGAAAGAGGCTTTCTTTGCTTGCGAAGAGGATTACAGTAAGTAAACATTATAAAGCATTCCCCACGAGCTACGCAAGGACATTTCCAGTAGTTTAAAGAGAACTCGGATGAACTCTGGATGCTTCACTTTATAACCATCTCCCTGTAAGTCCCACCCTCTCATGTTCTCCTTGCAAAATGATGCTGGAGCTGCAACAGAGCCAGGCTCCTACAGGGCCCATGCAAAGCGGGCATCTCCTGTTTGTCGAGCTGGGAGTTTATACCGTGCTCATCACCACAGTGTCCGTGTGCCTGTACTGCCCCATATAGACTTCCTGCATTAGTCGTCGTCAGCGTATCTGCTTCGGGCCAGACTGTGTCCTTAAGGAACGTGCTGCACCACCCCTTGCAGAGCCTGGGAGGGATCATGCCCCAGCAAGTTGCAATCCTGCTCTGAGCTCGGAGAGCCCAAGGGGGAATGCGTAGGCTGGGCCAGCTTTTAGGGTGGCACCATCTGCTGCCCACAGCATGCCTGGCCAGCTCTGTGGGCTGGTATGGAGAAGCAGGCAGCTCCATGGCCCTAGCTACTCCACACCCCTTGCAGCCTGGGATCTCATGGAGGAAACATTCCTTGAGCTTCGCCCAAGCACAGGAACTGTGATTGTGGCTGTACTTGGGTGACCAAGACAGGGCAGTTGCCTTGTGCCCTGACCCTCCCTCGCCACCACCTCCCCACGCACAGTCTGGGTCTCGGTGTCAGCCTGCAGGGCAAATGCAACTGCAGGAGAGCGAGGCAGATTCTCAAATCCAGTAGAGCACAGGAAACCTTTTCAGTAGTGGAGCCAGAGAACGTGAGAATGGATTCCTCTGTTGGCAGCTCGGCAGCCACATTGACTCAGAGAGGCTGAGCATATTAAAGAAGCTTGTGTATGTCAGTAAGCTCCACCAAGGGGAACCGGAGAGCTCAGTAACTTGCTAGGCGGGGCCCCTGGCTGTAAAGGGCTTGGAGATCTTTTGGGGGGGCAGGTGCTATGTTTATTCAAGCCACTTACACTCGGTCCCTGGGTGCCTCGGACAAGGGAAAAATTTACAAAATATTGGGCTCTAGAAAAACCACCAGCAATGAAAGCTCCCCTGATGCTCTTGCAGTCAGTCTGTGGTCAGACTCTGGGGCCCTCGATGGCATGATAAGTACTAAGCCCAGTGACCCATGTTGTCAAAGCAGAGGGCAAACGTTAACAAGACCTTTGATTAATGCCGTCACTAATGTCAGTTCCTTCTCTCCTTCTGGGGTCCTTCCCCACGTTGCAGGTGTTGAAGTTTGATGCCTATTTCCAGGAAGATGTTCCTATATCCACAGAAGAGCATTTCCGGATCCGCCAAGTGGGTATTTATTACTACTTGGAGGACGACAGCATATCTGTCATGGAGCCCATCGTGGAGAACTCGGGTATTCCTCAGGGCAAGCTCATCAAACGCCAGCGGATACCCAAGAATGACCGAGGGGACCATTACCACTGGAAAGACCTGAATCGGGGCATGAACATCACCATCTATGGCAAGACTTTCCGCATAGTCGACTGTGACCCGTTCACACAGGTGCATCAGGGATGCAGGGAACTAGCCGAATAAGAGAATCCTAGGAGTTAGCGATGGGCAAAGCTCACTAGAATCCCTGCTCTGTTCCCAGCACACAAATGAGTAAGATCAGGGATTCTCAGCCTCTTCCATACTGGGGCCTCACCCCACATAAGACCATGGGACAGGTGTGATGGTCACTCATGACCCCCTGACACCCATTTCTGACACTCCCACCCCGCAGGGTTGTGACAACACATTGAGAACCTGTGATGTAGACTGATCTCTTTTATAGAGCTGGTGCAAACTGGAACTGAGTGACCATTGAAGTCAGTGGAGTTATGCCTGTTTACACCAGCTGTAGATCCAGTCCCTGATATGACTCTAGGGTCATTTGGTGGCTTATGTAAAATGAGTTGATGATGTCGTCCAGTTCCCATTTCAAAGCGTCTGCATCTCAAACCTGCCACTACATTTAGCATAAAGTGGCATCCTGAAGGCCAGAACTACTAAGCCATGCAGCCCGACCCTTCCTTCTCAGCCCTGGTGGTGATCTCTCCAACTCAGGGGTCAATTCCCTGGTGGGGAAGCTTGTGCTGCTGCTTCCCA